>NW_012148631.1:3010051-3030874 GCF_000956105.1 Propithecus coquereli | reverse complement strand
AGGGTTTCACTCTGTTGCTCAGGCTGGAGTGCAGTGGCATGATCACAACTCACTGCAACCTCCAACTCCTGGGCTCAAGTGATCCTCCTACCTCAGGCTCTTGAGTAGCTGGGAATACAGGTGTGTGCCAGCATGCCTGGCTAATTTTTAAATTTTCTTTTTGTAGAGACAGGATCTCAAACACTTGGCCTCAAGTGATCCTCCTGCCTTGGCCTCCCAAGGTACTGAGATTACAGGTATGAGACACCATGCCCAGCCTATTTATACTTAATGTAATAATTGTTTTTGTTGAGTCCTGTGGCAGGAAAGAGATTGGCCCATTTCAGAACTGGGGGTAGGTCAATGTGAGTGGAGCACAGTAAAGGAAAGAGAAAATAAGAAGAGATTAATTTAGAGAAGGAGGCTGGGGCCAGCCAATGAAGGCTCTGAAGTTCATGGCAAGAAATTTGAATTTTATACAACACGGATTAAGAAGTTTTGGGAGGTTTTAAATAGGAGCATTACATGGTCAGATTTACATTTCAGGAAGATTGCCATGAATGCTTGAGAGGCACTGATTGGAGGGATAAGAGTGGGAGCAGGGAGGCCAATTAGGAGTCTGTTGCAGTCACTAGGTGAGAGGTGATGTAAACCTTGATGAAAGACTCTCCATCTTTTATATAACACTTCACTTCAGCAGCCGTCTCCCTTCTTTCCCTATATTTTCAATACCTTTCTCATCTTTTCCCTTTCTCCTCAGTCTAGATATGTAATCAAGTCTCTTCTATTTTATAAAATAATCTTTGTTTCATTGTCTTTTTCTAGGTAATGTCCAATCTCCTTCTTCTGCTTCTCCTACAAAATTTCCAAAAGAGAAATCTACAACTGTTGTCTGACTTCTACCCTTTCCATTTCCTGCTCAGTTCTCTGCCTTCTTATCTCTACTCTCTCCAACCAGCACACGGCTAAGCATCCAATGACTTGCTCACTGGCCTATAGGATCCGCCTTGTATTTCTCTCCCCTCCACTCCCCTCTATGAATGGCTTGTTCACTGTTGTTTCTATTGTCAGGCTGGAAGCATGAAATATAACAGATGCCAAATTAATATATTTCACATAAAAGACTGAATGCTGACATTCTAGAGATAAGGCTAACTATTCACATGGGGATTTCTCATCCCCTAGGACCACAAGGAATAACCAGTCTGCTCACACATCTTTGTCTTCCTTTTTCCAATATATCTCTGCTCCGATTTAAAATTACCCCCTCCATCTGTGCTAGCTATTAATTAATTCACTCTTTTATTCCACAAATATTTCTTCAGGGCCCATCTTCTGTCAAGGACCATTTATAATTAGTATAATCACTACTCTGTCTCACTCAGGGTCTAGCACAGTGCCCTGTACATAGTAAGCATTTAATAAATGTTTATAGATGTGAACTGATTGACTCTTGAATGTGCTAGTTTCATTTCACATGTTATGGCTCTCTGTAAGGTTAGAGCCATATTAAAAAGCCCTTTTAATTCAGGTATATCTTAGATAGAGTAAAGTACATGGGTCTTAAGTGACTCAATGGCCTTTTACTGTAGGTAAGCACTACCCAGATCAAGATATAGAACCTGTTCCATCCTAGAAGACGCCCTCATGCCATGTCCCCTGACACATTTTTGATAAAAAGAGTTTACAATTTATTATATGTTTTCTTTTATAAGCAACCATTAATGTCCTAGAATGAAAAAAGAAACAAGTGCTCAAGGAAGATTGAGCACAAAGCTAAACTAAGGACATAAACATCTTTAATATTAATTGACGACTGGTATTAAATTGTTTGACTACTCAGAATCAGTATTCTTTTACTTAACTGAAGATACGTGACCCAACAAAGTCTCCTGTAAAGTGAATTTCTGTCAAAAATAATCTTTCCTGTCAACTCCTGTTATAAAATTGGAAACACCCTCTGTTTTGGGGAAGAAATATTGGCCTCTGTCTGTAGCCTCACACTTTAAAAACAACCAATTCCTTAATAAGACTTCATCAATAACTCTCAAAATGTTAATGGAAACTCACAAAATTCAGAATTCTCTGCAGCATTCTGAATAAATCACAAAGTCAAAGCACTGGAAGTGGAAATGTAGTAAGGAATCTCTGGTAATGTGATGGCCTCATGTCATAACCCTCTTGCGGCAGAGTAATCCTACAACCCAAGAATTCTGGGCACTTGGCTTGGCTCTCGGTACTAGTAGTGTGATTTAAGTCAATTTGCTTTTCTCAAACCTAATTAATTCACCTCCAATCTGGGGATAAAAATTATAAAAACCCTGTCTATCCTACAAGGCTTTTGTGAGGGCCAAATGAGATAATACTTCATGGCTTTGATTGTTCATTTCTTCAGTTATTCAGACAGTATCTATGAAGAATCTCCTATGCACCTGGTACTGTGCAAGAATATAGAGTGGTGACCAGTATGGGCATGTTTTCTGCTCTTGTGGAATTTATAATCAACTGTAGAACAGAGACATGAAACAATTGTACTCGAAGCTCCCTGTGCAATGCAGTAGGGAATGGTAGGCACTCAATTACAAAAAAACTTGGTGACGATAAGAAATTATAAAAGTGATACCTATATGCCTTGAACATTTTAACTAAAAATATTCACAAATACCCACATTTACCAATATTTTGATGTAGGAAAGAGTCTTTTTTGTGAGGTCTGAGTTCTGTGTGTTTTTTTGTCTTGCATAAACCACTTTTTTTAAGTGAAACAAGATATTTATAAATTAATACATAACACTTCTAATGTTTTATGGTTATTGTTGCCAGTTGTTTAGAGTATTCTCCTCACCATATCCAACAGATATGTTTTCTGGGACTTGCCTTTATTGATTATTTCCAAAGCAGTCAACTTAGAAAGAGCAATTTTCCTTTACTGCTCATATTTCATTCATCTGCGTAGTGTTTAATTAAATTATGTAATATAGTACTGAGCATACCTGCCATAAACAGCTAAGACAACAAATGCAATGATCTTTTGGTCAGTAAACAACTCACCTGCCGGGAGCAGAAGTTCGTGGGCATGCTAAAGGGCGGTTGAATGGGATATGATGTGTTTGGCTGCAAGTAACAGAATCTTTAAAACTCATTTAATTTTTGCTTTCAAAAAACTCTCAATGCATGGTAAAAAATACATTTTATATTTACTCAGTACACATGCACATATACATGAAGAGAGCAGGAACTGAACCAAATTTTCACAAATGGTACTTACTTTTACTTTGTGTGATGCTACCTAATGCTTTCTATCCTAGTCTATTAAAAAATACTGGTCACGACCCACTAAAATAATGTCATGTCCTACTAATGGGGTACAATGCACAATGTGAAAAACACTGGCTTAAACAGAGGACATTTATTATTTTACACAGGAAGACGTCCAGACACAGGGAAGCCCTTGTACTGGTATAGTAGCTCAGCAGTGTCCTCAAGGTCACAGGTATTTTCTACAGATTTCTTTCTGCCATCCTCAGAGAATTAGGAACGTCCCCTCATGGTGCAAAACAGCTCCCACATCTAGCAGTTGTAACATGCAGACACAACTGCACCCAACAAAAAAGAGAGAAAGGAAACCTTTTCCAGAAGCCCCTAGCCAACTTCTCCTCAGGTCCCATTGGCCAGGATTGGTCACATGTCTATGCCTCAGCTGCAAGGGAGGCTGGGAAAGCAGGTAACTGGCATTTTCAGCCTCTATATAGGGACATGGGATCTGCCAGAAGGCCAGGGCAGGGCCACGAGTATCAGGAAGGCAGCCCAGTGTGGAGGGCATTGAGGTCTGGCGGGTGTGAGCATTCGGCTTGCTCTGGGCATTCCTTGTGTGTTTTACAGAGGGAGGGTGTGGAGAGCATTCCTTAATGCAGGGGGGTGGTTAAGCAGAGGCTGGTTAGGTGCGTCATCTGACTGAAGCTTTGCAAAAGGTATGAAGAAAAAGATGCACAGCTGTTGCTGGTTCCTATGGCAGGGCACTTACCTGGGCCAGGGGATGGGGAAGGCCTTCCCGGGGCGGCAGCCCTGTGAAGTCAGTGTGGGAGAGGGGTAGGTGGCAGGAATATTGTCCCAGGCAGAGAGAACAGCTTATGAGAAGGCTAAGAGGAAGGAGAGGCTGCGGCTGAGGTGGCATGTTTACTCCACTGGCTGTCCACCTCCTCTGGGCCCAGCCCTGTATTAGGCACCAATGGCTCAGAGAGGAATGGGACATCTCCTGCCCTTGCCCTTGGGAAAGTCACTATTCACTGGGAAGGATGATGCATGAACATTCATAACTAGAAACCGAGGGGGAAAACATGCCTTCGAAATGCTATCATCCTTTCCAGTGGAGGGGACAGAGGGGTCTTCCTTGGCAGCACCTAATAGGCAGGCCTGGCTGTGTTAGCAGGGGACAAGCCCTCCAGAGGCAGAGAAGCAGGGCTGGAGTCGGCCACTTGGCTGGAGTGCTGGGTGCCTGCAGGGGAGTCCGAGGGGCCAAGGCAGGGAAGGTTAGGAGGTGGCTCAGGCCAACTTCGTCCCAGCTCCCTGCATTGAGCCCCAGCTGTCTGCGGCCCCAACCTTGGCTAACCTTCCTGGCAGCGAGTGTGACACTGGGCCTTGGGAGACAGAAGGAATGACTCAGGCCTTGTTGCTGTTTAGCATATTTTCCCCCAAGTGGAGTGACTCCCAGGGAGAGGTCCGTGCCTGGCTCTTCCTCTTGGCACCAGCAAAGGTGCTTCTCCAGTATCTTTGGAGAAAGACCCGTCTCTGAATGAGCAGAGGGTCGCTGGGTCCTGTGTCTCCCTGGATCTGCTGGGAGGGCCACCAAGGGGCTACAGGGCCTGCCAGAGAGACCTCTAGAGGCGGTGGGGCTGGGGACTGGGCCATCTGGGTTTCGGCCTTGAAGGGGTGCCCAGGCCTGAAGGTCATAGGTGACAGCACAGGCAGGACACTTGGGCACAGAGGCCGGGCATGATTGAAGCAGTGGCGGGGCAAGCCTTTGTGGGGGCTACCAGGATGTGGCTGAACAGTTTTACCTTTGTATGGGTTTCCCAACCTGGGCACTGTTGGCATTTTGGGTGGGATAATCCCTCATGGCGGGGCCGTCCTGTGCAACGTAGGATGTTTAGGAGCATCCTCGGCCTCTACGCACTAGATGCCAGTAGCACCCTTCTCCCATTTTGTGACAACCAAAGAACTCTCCAGACATTGCCAAATGTCTCCTGGGTTGGTAAAATCACCTCAGGCTGGGAACCACGACCTTAAGGTGAAGAAGGAGGCATGCTGGACCTTTCTGGTACAAAAAAGTTTTGCTAGGATCACAGGAAACACTGCCCGCCCCTCAGGGGCCATGTGGATGATGCTGAGAGGGCAAAGCCAGAGGCAGGGGCCTGGCCCCTTGGCTGCAGGGCTGGCACCTGATGGGGAGCCAGAGCGGCTGTGGCCCAGGAGATGGGTTAGGCCAGGGTCCCAGTAAGGGGCCTCTGGGCTGTTCTGGAGAGGGACGATGGGGTGGCCGAGGAGAGGGAGTGGAGCGAAGGGTCTGAGAAGCGTTTGGGTTTGGGGCTTGAGGAAGAGTGGGGCGTTGAGGGTGACTTCTGGTGCCGGGCTAGGGCCACTGTGCAGACTGCTGCTCCAGGAGCCACAGCAGGGCACCTGGACAAGGAGTAGCATGGGCGAGTGGCATTCAGGGCAAAGGCCAAGCCCCCGGATCCAGGCCTCCTCTTCCGGACACTCCCACCTTCTCTAGGCCAGTCTGAAATCTGTCCCTTAGTGTCTCTGAGAACCGGCTCCCATGGCTGCTGCCCTCTGAGGTGGGGAGAGTGAGTGGAGGCCGGATGGGTCACTGCCCCGGCCAGAGCACCTCGCATCTTCCCAGCAGAAACTCGGGCTCTGGCTATGTTGTTGCTACCATTTGACAGTTCATTTTGGCTTTAGGTGGACCAGAGCCTGGAGTAGCATTTCTAGCCAGGATTTGAAGGTTGGAGACAGTCTCAGGTTGTAAATGGCTGGGGGAGGAACAGGAAGCTTGAGCAGATGTCACCGCCCCTCCCTGAGTGTCATGCGAGTGTGCAGGGGAGGCCTCGGCGTGAAAGGACTGGACCTTCAGTAGCTGGCCCTTTGAGAAGAACTGTTCTCAGTGGGACTTCGGCATCTTTGGGGAAAGAGAAGGTTTTATGTGCAAGGATGACCTTCCATGAAGGCTGGGCTCCTTGGTGAACTGGCCCCTCTGGGTTGGACAAGGGGACCCTGGGTGGTGGCCACCAGCCAGGACTCTGACTGTAGGAGGGTGATGGCTTTACACTTGGGCTTGTCCTCTCCTCCCTCCCCTCTCCCTGCTGCTCTCCTCCTATTACCTCCCCCTTCTTCTCAACAGCAGCTGAACCTTTCGGGAACACTTGGCTCCCCTCCGGGCCTTCTGAGGTCCGTCAAGAACCGAGTCTGCCCTTGCAGACAGACGACATTAAAATGCAAAGGCGAGCTGTCCAAACAGCAGTGCAGGAGGCATAATTCAGCACTAAATATATACTCTAAGGAGCACAGTGGCCATCTCACTGCTCGGAGCCAAGACAATCACATGCTTTCTGTGCCTTTGCACGATTTGTTCCCTTTGCACTTGGACCGACCTTGAGGGCAGGAGCTGTTGAAGCACAGTAGCAGGGAGCCGGGGAACCCCCTGTGGAGGTGGCTGGTGTTGGGAGTTGTGGTGTCCTGTGCTGGGGGCAAGGTGGCAGTAGGGTCCTCATTGGACCAGTTCTGTGACATGCTTTAGTGCAATGCTCTGGTCTGTGTTGTCTAGAATGCGGTTCTCTGTCCCTCTCTGGGAACTCCTAGCACCCTTTTAATGAGTTCTTTTCCTGGTTAAAAGAGCCAAAGTCAGCACCTGTGCTTGCAACTATGAACTCTGACTGGTACACCCTCTGTTATAGATTAAATATTCTCCACAGATTCTATGTTCAAATCCTAATGCCCAATGTGACAATATTTGGAGGTGGGGCCATTGGGAAGCAATTAGGGCATGAGGGCAGAGACCTCATGAATGGGATTATGTCCTCATAAAAGGGACTCCAGAGGGGTCCCTCACACCTTCTCCACGTGAAGACCCAGTGAGCAGATGTCTATTAATCAGCAAGTGGGTTCTCATCAGACACTGAATCTGTCAGTGCCTTGACATTGGAATTCCCAGCCTCTAGAACTGTGAGAATAGATTTCTGTCGTACCTGATCTATAGTATTCTGTTATAGCAGTCCCAACAGACTAAGACACCCTCCCTCTTCTTTCCACTGTCTGGCAAATTCCAACTCACCTTTAAACACTCTACTCAAATAACACCTCTTCCAGGAAGCTGACGTGGATTCCTCAGGCAATGAGAGCTAGAGCATCTGGGCTCCCAGATGCATGCAAGATATCATGGGGGCTACAGCAAGACAGGAGACAGTTTGGATGCACTCCCTGAAAACGTGCATAATTTGTCAGTCTACTGGGTGGTAGGGCAGGGAGGAGGAATAGGAAGGTGAGATAGTAAAGCTAAGTGGTTACAAGCTTTAGCTCAGGAGTTCAAGTCCTGGCTCAGCCACATGCTGGCTGTGTGGTTTTAGGCAAGTTACTTAAAATCTCTGAGCCTCAGTTTCCTCTCCTGGAAAATGAGGTTATTAATAGGACCTATCTCATAAGATTGTTGTGAGGATGAAAAATAACACATGAGAGTGCTTCAGATGAGTGCCTGGCACTTAGCAAATGCTCAGGGAATATGAGTTATGGGTTTTGCAGGCAGCAGGGTGCAGCAGCAAGTAGGGAGACGTGAGTTCTATCTCAGCTTGGCCGCCAACTCCCTGGTGTCTTGGCAAGGCTGTTTGATATAAAGAGAATCCTATTTCAAACCAGCTTAAACAAAGGGAATGAGGGTCTTTCATGGGACCCAACAGTGGAAAATATAAAGGTGGAAAATCACTATGGCCTGGAACCAGGATTGGAACCAGGCAAACATTCACTTTGTCTTTGCTCTTCCTTCCTGGAGCAAATAAGTCTATCTTCTCTGCTTCTTTTGACATGACCCCACAAGGGCTTTCTATGTCTCTTTGTGTACGTATCTCCCAAATTTACACGCAGAGACAATCTATTTGTCTCTGAATCCCAATTTTCATTTCCTAGTAGAGGGGCTCAGATGGACTGAGCTTGGATGAGGAGTCCATCAGCAGTGGTCAGGAGGTGGGGCCGTGTGGTACAAACCCAGCTGCCGGGGCCCCACTCCAGTAATGGGGTGTCCATCAGAGATAGTCACCAGTAGTGGGGCAGATTGACTGGTGTTCTCTCTGTCTCGGTTCCTTATCTATACAGAATGGCTTCATCAGCATATTGTAATAGCTGGAAAGTTGTCAGCTATAAGCAATAGAATACTTAACTAAAAGTGGTTTAATTATCAAACACTTTTATTTTCTTACATAACAAGAAGTCTGGAAGTAGGTATGCTGGCTTGTTCCGTGGCTCCCCCCTGTCATCAAGAAGCTGCATCATGGATGCAGCTCTTCCATCATAGCCTGTTGCTTTTTGTCTTTAGGCTTACTGCTTCAGGGTTGCAAGATAGCTGTGGCAGCTCCAGGCATCACACCTGCACAGGATAGTATCCAGACCAGGAAGCATAAGGCCTCTCTTCTTGCATTGATTTATTTAATCAAGGAGTCTGTTAGAGACTTCTTACATTTCACTGGTCAGTGCTATATATGCAAGGGAATCCGAGAAAGTATCTGCCATTTTCCACTTTTATTATTGGAGAGAGAATTTACCAGGAAGAAGAAGGAGTAGAGGAATAGCTGTTCATTAGGCAACCAACCATGTCTGCCATAGTAAGATGCAAAGTATGGTCTTTTCTGGAAAACATCATTTATTGTCTGCTTAAAATAAAAGCATTAAAGGCAATGCTCAGTGCTAGTGCCGATGATAGAAATTCAGAAATCATCCATGTGTAAACATATCACGTCCAAAAGGCTATGTTTAAGTCAATTTCTTTCTAAGCCCAAAGAGTCTTTATATATAGGCCTTGGCAGTACACGTGTCTGTGTAAAGTTGAGTTTCACAAAAGGACCAGCGATGTGCTGGCATTGATTCTGGCTCTACTTGGTTCTTTTCAGCTCTTCAAAAATGTATCCAAAGATGTTTTTCTTTGAATTTCTTCTTTTCATGGTAAGAAGACACTTCTTTAAACAGCTCACGGGCCAACACTAATGAATAATGCGATGGCCAAGACTAAAATGGATGCGCATGACTGCCTCACACCATCTGTGGGGTGCAGGCAGAGTTGGCCTACTTTTTCTTTAGTGCATAGCTTTGTGCTTATCTGTGAATGTTTGTAAGTAGAGGAATTTCAGTGCAGATGTGAAACTGTTTTTGAAATGTGGATGGCTCTTATAATTTGTGTTAGTTTTTTCTTTTTACATAGAAGTTTTTCTTTTGCTTGGGGCTCACTGAGGGTAGAAAGAAAGCCCAAAGAAAAAGAGGTAAGGATCCTATAATGCAATGACTTCCTCCCCCAGTGCATGGGTACAAAATGACAAAGTCACAGATAGGCTTGTTTAGAGGCACTGAACACTCTGTGCTGGTCATCGACTTGCGGGTGGCAGCAGGCTCTGGTACAGAGCACGGGCTTCGGAGCTAACTGACTTGGGTTTCATACCCATCTCTGCAGTTGCCTTGGCTAAAAGACCCTGGGGAACCTCTTCTTCCTTTTGAGCCTCAGTTTACCCAACTTGGGCAAAGTCAAATCCTGTCTCTTACGGTCTTTGTGTGGATCATGGGAGTTGGCCAGGTGACTTCTTATGGTCCTTTCCAACTCTGAGCTTCTGATTCTGAAGATTAGAGACTACTTCCAACATCATGATTATCTCTTCTTCCTCCTCCACCTTCTTTTCCATCATCATCATCGTCTTCATCATCAGCATCCCTTGAGTGTTCTGTTGTACTAGGCAGCACCCGGAGTCCTCTACCTGTGGAGACCCATTGAGTCCCCATGGCAAACATGCAAGGTAGGTATTATTCCTGACACCTCACAGATTAGGAGGCTGAAGCTCAGAGAGGTGAGAGGATTTTCTCAAGACACCCCGCTGGTGGTGGCAGAGTAGAGATCAGAACTTCCAGGCTAGGATTTGTCCTATTGAGAAGACACTCTGTCCCTTTGACTGTTTCTGATGTGTCTCAAAGGAGCCCATGTTCCCCAAATAAATATGCTTCAGGGTAAAGCTGTGACCCCAAGGACCAGGCTTAGGGAAAGCGTTCATGCATGTTCAGTTGCTACAAGCTCCTCTTAGAACCAGATCACCCTCCTGCAGGAGGAGAGCAGGGTCTTCTTCAGAGGTGGCCTCTGCCCCAAGTGGCGTTTACTCCCATAGAGGGCATTGGTGTTTGTGCCTGCTCAGCATCAATCCCCTCTTCTTTTGGTGACAGTGCCTCAATTTTTTCTTGGAGACATCACCTCAACTCCACTCTTAATGTATTTGGGGAGATTGATTCCTCTCCACTCATTTCCTGCTCACATGTCAGGGATGGTCACGTGATCTAATCTTGACCAATTGGAGTGTTTCTTCCATCTGACCAAAGTTCAAGGCTAAGTGCTCAAGTTGTCTAGTGATCTACAATCCTGGGACTTCTGTGGAACCATTGAGAAAGACAAGCTTGTTTGATACTGGTAGGCTTCTTGGCTCACCAAGTGTGAAGTCTTTCTTAGAGGCTGAGGCAGAGGGAAGTAGAACTGAGAGATGGCAGAAGACACATTTGAGCACCTAGATCCATCAGTTCTGTCTCTTGCAGTGGGAAGAGTCATGATTGATATGCTTGCTGTCCCTGCAATATACTCATGGCATAGGCTATGGAGGCAGTCATTCTAGCACAATTTTCAGCACATCTCTCCTGCAAAAAATTCTTTGATACTTTCATGTGTGTAGGGATTGACATCCCCCCTTCCCAAACACACACAAGCTCAAACACTTTTTGGTATATAACTTTGGCTTGGAGATTGCTTCATTTTGGCTCTTTTTTATGCAAGTAACTTCTAGATTCCTCCTAGAAGGGGAGAAGGATCTCCCTTGATGGGAGCTGGACTTGGCATGCAGGTGGAAACCAAGGCAGCCCTGGAGACAGAAAGCTCTTGTGTTTCTTTTCTTGCGGCAACCCTATTTCTCTCTGCCCTTGTGTGCTCTTCTCTAGTTTCATTCACCAGAGCCCTCTGCCTCCTCATGAGTCCTGCTGCCTCTCATCTTCCTGAGCATCGAGACCCTGACTTGACCACATGACATCCTTTCAGCTTCAGTTCTCACCGGAAACTCCCAGGGGGGAATAGGATTGGCCCTGTTCATCCTTTCCTCACGCACCTCGGGATGCTACTGGTCAGTCTGTGGGTTCTTAGGTGTGCCGTCCATCTCAGGTCCCAACGGCTGTGCCTGGGGTCACGAGATGGTCTGACATCCCAGTGGTACCCAATCAGCTGTGGCGTCACATGGCCTACAGAAGGAGGAGCTGTGACGGGGCAGTGCTGTGCTTGACTGGAAAGGCTCTATTGAACAACAGCCTAAATTGTCACTGAGTCATGGTGAGGACTGTTTCACGTGAGAGTTCAAACTAAGAAGTCAGCTCTCACGGAGCTTATGGCCTGATGGGGAGATGGACAGCAGACAAGAAAATGCCCCAATACAAGCTAACCACGGTCAGTGGTGAAATGTGGGCTCCTGTTGGAGAGAGCAGTGGGGGGACCACAGCAGACTATGCAGTCAAGGAAGGCTCCTTGGAGATGTCATCTGAGCCAAAACTTGAACAATCAAAGGATTCAGATGGATCATTCTGGTAGGCAGAGAAACAGCATATCTGAACGCCTCAAATCAGAAATAAAACTGTATTTGAGGAACTAGCAATGACCTTGCGATGGAACATTCAAGGCAAGGGGAGAGGGTTTCGGGATGTAGTCAGAGATGTCAGCAGGGCCACATGATGTGTAGGTTCTGGTTCATTTTTGATTCTGACCACATGGGAAGGCGTCAATGGATAAGATCCAATTTATACTTTGAAGGTCTATGACCTTGGGAAAGTCATGTTATGTCTCCAGGATTTTATTTTTCTCCTCTGTAAAATGTAGATGAGAATCAGGCCAATTTTGAAGGACGCTGTAAAGATTAAATGAGAAAATGAACTAAATGAGATAAACCTGTTTGAAAATGGCTGGGCCTTGGCAGGTCCCTGTAAAGGTTTCCTTTCTTCTTTTTCTTTGGAAAGAAAATGCAAAGTGTGATCCATCAGCAAGCTCCCTTCTCCCTGACCAACTTGGGCATATTTTGCTGTCACGTTTTCAGTTTTTTATGCTCTCAGCATACACCCAAATTTGACCACTGTCTGTTCCCTTCTCATCCTTTTGTTGAGGACTTTGCACATATACTGTTTGGGATTATTGCATTTCATACATCTTTTCCATTGTTAATCGTTCCAAATCCTGTTTCCATTATTTTAGCCCTGCTCTCGGGACAGAGTTCCTTTCCCTATTTAGCATTTATGTAACTTGCCTTAAATAAACCTTATCTTGATTTCATCTGAATTGTCCCATATTGCATAGATTTTTAGCTGAATGTGGGAGATGGTGATTTTATCACTAACCCCGTGGGGAAGAGAGATCACACCTGTATGGGTACACCGGAGAGAACCTTGGGACCAGAGAGAACAGGGTCCAAACTCATGAGTTCCTCTTTTCTGGCTGTCAGGCCTTGGGCAAGTGAGCTCGCCAATCCTACCCCCCGTTTCCTCATCTACAAAAATGAGGATAAAAATAGTGCTCATCTTGTGGGGTGGTTGTGCCTAGAACCGAGTAGGTGTTCAATGATGTTAGCTCATGTTGCTGCCTCCTCGGTCTCCCTCCCCGTCCCCACCCCATGCCTCATTCTTTGACCTTTACATGGATGACTTTTGTCTAATTCTTGGCATGCACCTCTTCAGAATCCATGGGGCTCCTTGTACACCTCTTTCCATGTGCCATGGCCTGTGGTCTTTGGAGTCAGACTGACTTGGGTTCCAGTCCCAGTTCTCCTGCTTGTCAACTGTGTCACTTAAGCTCTTGGAGACTCACTTTCCTCATGTGCCAGTGGGAGAAACCGAGAGTACTACTCTGTTTGTTTGTCCCCTCCAAAAATCATGTTGAAATTCAACTCCCAATATGGCAGTGCTGAGGGATGGGACCTTTAAGAGGTGACTGGGTCATGAGGGCTCTGCCCTCAGGAATGGATGAATCCATTCATTGATTCATGGATTAAGGGGTTAATGGATTAATGGGTTATCACAAGAGTGGGACTATTGGCTTTATAAGAAGAGGAAGCGAGACCTGAGCTAGCATGCTCAGCATTCTTGCTGTGTGATGCCATGTGATGCCCTCTGCCACCTTGGGACTGCAGAGAGTCCCCACCAGCAAGAGGGCAGTCCCTCTACCTGGGAGTTCTTAGCCTCCATAACTGCAAGAAATAAATTCCTTTTCTTTATAAATTACTGGTTTCAAATACTCCATTATAAGCAACAGAAGATGGACTAAGACAAGTACTAACCTCTGAAGTCGTCACAAACATTCAGTGAAATAATGTTCTGGAAGCGCTCACTGTAGAGCCTGGTGTATTGCGTGTGGTCAATGAATGGTATTGCTATAGCACGTTATCGGAACACTAGACTCCAAACCCCTTGAGAGCAAGGACTGTGTTTTTTCATCTTTGTATGACCTTGGCCTTGCAGAGAGCCTGGCACACTGTGGGCCCTCAGCTGGTTTCAGTTCCTTTCATCTCCTACAAAAATAGAGCCGCTTGGTGGCCAAGTTGGCCAGAACACTGACATCCCCATAAAATCCTACCTGTTTACACAAATGCCACTCTCTGACATCCTGGAGACAGGGCAGGACTGCACAGTGAAATGCCTCAGGACTTTATTGAGCAATCAAACTGCAGGCCACTGGTCCTGGGCAAGGTCGGAGGAAGTCGGAGCCACAGGAGGCCTTCTCTAAAGGGAAAGACCTTGGTTTTGAAGAGCGGCTTGTCTTATTTATGTGTTCTCTTCTCATTATTTTTCTGAGAACCTTTTGAGAATGTCACTGGGAGTCAAAAAACACAGTTTGCCAAAATCGGAGGCCTTGTAACCACAGGGCCTGGTCCTGGTGACCAGACCGAGACCAAACTGTGACCTCTGGCACTGGATGCTGTTTATGGCTGGCAAAAGACCACTTTGGGTTTCACAGTAAAAAGAGTTAGAAAATTGTATGAAAGAGCTCAGAAGACTCACGGACATCAAATAGCTCTTACAAAACCAATGTTGTAATTAGTTAAGTATAAATGAATCAGAACCATATGGCTTAAAAGTTAAAGGAAAAAGAGTTGGAGGAAAAAATGTCCTTTGGGATTTAATCAAACAAAAAATGCTGGAAAAATTGTTGATATTCACCAAGCTCAGACCCCAACGGGGTGCCCCCCCATCCCATGTTAGCATTTTCCTCCTTCCCTGGCTCTCCCCATGCAGCAGGGGTGACTTCTGGGTCCTCTCTCTTGATGCTGGGCATTGTGGGGGTGCAGTGGGCATTAGTTAGAGAAAGGCTCAGGCATCTGGGGACCGTGGAGACGGGGTGCCCAAGCTGGCCCTTGGCGGACTGGGAAGGGCTTCCCTAGGGAACTGATACTGGGCCGGGCTCACAGACAGGTGGGCACTGGGGGGTGGCGTTCTGGAGGAGACAGCAGTGCGTGTGCACACACGGAGGCTAGACTAAGCGTTGGGCGATGACGGAATTGCAAGTCATTTGGAATGGCTGGTTCTCAACTCATGTGTCGCCCGCCCGGTTAAGGGCGCCGGCCCCTCCCTGGTCACTTTCTATCATGTCACCTCACGGCGTTTTCCCTGTGGTACTTACTTTTCAGTCTGAAATGCTCCTGTTTCTTTCTTTCTCTCATTGTTATTTGCCTTCCCCTGGAACGTAAACTTCTTGAGAGAAGGGATCTCATTTGTCTTGTCCCCCTGCTCGATCTCCAGCGGCTGCCCCGTGGGTGTGTGTGGAATGGACGAGCCGGAGATGCAGGAGTGAGTGGCCGGAGGGTCGAAGGCACGAGGGACGGGGAGGGAAGAAAGACTGCAGGAGCGGGCAGCAGCCAGGGCCGGAGAGACTGCGCAGGTGCCGAGAGGCTCCTGACGGTAATGGGGGCTCAACAAAGGGTTTTAAGCAAAGACACGACAAAGTCAGCCCCGAACTATGTCGGAAGGAAGCGAGGGTGGGATACCTGGGAACCAGGAGGAAGTGAGTGCCAGCCAAATCCTAAGTTTGCTTGGCCTTTCCCTGTCACCCCTTATAGTCATGTAATAGGGCACCACATACAGAAGAGGCACCTAATGCATGCTGCGGAGTTAATAAATGAGAGATGCTTTGGCTCCCAATGGCTGCATACGAGCCATTATTTTCTCATTAGAAAATGAATCTCGTGGCTTGCTGTGAAAAATCATCTTCTAGAAAAAAGAAAAAGAGAGCTGTGTATGTCTGCTCTGTCTAGAATGTTTTCCCTGAACCAGATTCTCTTTCTGTGAGGTGGCTGCCCTTGGCAGCTCCCGGGCTGCGTGAAGCCGGGCGGGGCTTTCTCTGACAGTTCGGCAGAGTCACCAGGGGTGGGTGGGAAGCACTGGGGCTGCAAAATAGGTAAGTTGCCCAATGTCCCTGGAAAACCTCCGAGGACAGAACCAAGAGTGATTTGGGGGCGTATTTTAGGTGCAGAGTCATCTTCACGTTACGAGAGAAATGTACACCCCAGGCTCTCGGAGTCGCTCACAACGGCGTGTTGTTGCTGGAAGCCCCAGAGGAGCCTGGACTCAGTCCCCTTCGCGGGTGGCTGAGCCTCCCCGAGAAAGCCGTTTCCTTTCCCAGACACATCGGCCTTTACTGTGTTCATTGCTCCCGCTCTTCTGTGTTAGGGCCCCCAGCAGTGGGAGAAGCCCGTCCTCTCTGCGCAGAAGCAATCAGCAGAGCTAGCTCTTCCGAGGTGTTCCCCATGTGCCTGCTCTTGTTCCGGGCGCATTCCAGGTGTATCATCTGGTTGGACCCTCAGCTCAGAAGCTCAGACAGGTGAAGTCGCTTGGTCAAGATGACACCGTCAGGATCAATGGAGGCTTGGGCTCTGCCCTCTTACCTTGCCTCACCGCAGGTGATTTTAACCCCTGCAGATGGAGCTTGCTAGAAACCCAAGCCTACCCCTTCCTACCACGTCACATAACTCTGCCCAGGTCTTATCAAGAAGCATCTGCTTTCTCTCCTCGATTTAAATAGTAACATCTGCAGTGAGCATTTCTGGGTTTCAGACGATTCAGTAGCCAGCAGCTCTTCCGTTTCCCTATGGAGACCCGCCCTTCTGCCCCTGTGCGTAGTCATGGGACAGTGGATGGTGCCCCTGCCCCCTACACCGAGGCACAAACTCCCAGTTCTCCCCCTCTGCTCCAGCTGCAACCAAAGGGTGGCGTGTAATCCAGGCTAGGGTGACCAGATGTTCTCTCCAGGACCTAGGTCCTTGAGTGAGTGATTTGGGGCTGGGAGGAATGGCTGAAACCTCTCCAGGCCGGCGGCACTGGTGGCGTGTGGGCCACCCATTCCCGTGACCTTGCTAAGTCCCCTGTTGCTTAACCCTCTGGCAATCCCTTGGTTTCTGGCCGTTTTCCAGACCTCATCACTATTCTCTGCCAATTCTATGAGCCCCTGATAGCCTTCCAATAAATTCCATTTGATTACCACACAGCTTGCAAACAAGAGCCCTGACTAACATGCAACCATTTATTAAACGCTAGGTATGAGCCAGACACTCGACATGTGACGTCTTGTCAGATCCTCAGGCACCCCGGCGAGGAAAGCATTATTATACCTGTTTTCCAAATGAGCACACTGAGGCCCAGGGAGCTGTCGTAACATGCCCAAAGCTGCCCAGCGCTGGAACTGGAACCCAGGACTTTTCTGAGTCTGAATTCCGAGCTCTGCCCTTTTCACCTGCTCCAGCCCACAGTGCCGGCCAGCCCGGGACTTCCCACATGCGACCTGCATTGCTGGCCCGAGACTTGGGGCAAAAAAATACTTTCAAAATCGAATTCGCTCACATACATGAACACCTGCCAGGAAGGAATTTGAGGCGTTTGGTCTAAACATGGAAAAGCTGAGTTCATTTGCCCCAGAGGGGGCACCTGCAGGGAAAGGGAAAAATGGTTTTAACCCTTTCCTGGAGTTAGAAAGTGAGGCCACCAGACTCTCCTTTCATCCCTCCCCTATCAGAAAGGTCTCATCTGCTGTGAATTCTGCAGATGGGACTCATCGTAAGACCCAAGGGCGGAAGAAATCCATGGAAATCGTGAATTCTATTTGTGCCTTTTCTATCGTCAGGTTGGGGGATATTTGTAAGAAGTTTGAGCTGGGTGTGAAGAGCCCATTTAGTTTCATGCAGCTTCCTGGGGGAAATTTAGGAATTCTTCAGATCCAAGAGTTTTGGGATTTTAGGGCCTCTGAGAGACCTGGCCTGTTGAATACTCCCCTGCCCCCCACCCTACCTGATCGCCTCCCCAGTGGCTCCTCAAGATTGTACTTTCTTTCTGATGTGAAAAGACATCTGAGTAAATCTGTAGTTGACACTTCAGGAGAAAAAGAAACTATATCGCGCACTCTTTTGTCAATGGAAATGCAGAACTCAAGATTCGAACCGGGTGTCTGCATTCAGCAAATGGAAGCTGAATTCACATTTCATCGCCGAATTGCCCTGACCACTCTGCAATCGCAGATTAGGAAAGACCCACAGCCATTTTGTGGACATGCGTGTCTTTCAGGACAGAGGGTCAGATTTTTCAGGAGTCATGCCGCTTGGTTCAGGTTTCAGAGGCTGCCTTTGTGCACAGACTTGAAGATGAGTCTAACCCTCAGATGCCTGAACTGGTTGTGTGGCTGAGGTTCAAGGGGACCTGCTGAGGCAGAACGACAATGGTGCCCATCCAGTAGCCCTGTGACCTTGATCATAGAGGTGGATATAGATCCCAGAACTATATCCTGATGTTTCTGGCCACGTGGCCAAGCTCTGGGAAGTATCTGGGCCCACAAAGATATGTGAAATTATGTAGGTTTTTTTTTTTTATTATTGCCAACATCGAGGTCTGTCTACTCCACAGTAATAAAGGATGACTGTAAGGAACAGAAACCCATTTCAAATAGCTCAGATAAAAGAGTGATTAGTTGGAGATTTTTATCAGGATAAAGCATGGAGTACAGCCAGCCTTGTGGGAGCTAGAAGGCAGGCTGGCAGTTCTTCTCCCCCTTTCTTCCTTTCTGGCATCTCTGCTTCTCCCCAGGAGGCGGCAGGCCAGCCTCTCTGCCTCCTTGTGGTTTCGGTCTCTCCACAATTTTGGCTCAGACGAGATTTTAGCAACACCTCCAGCCCCATCTCTATGTGACTGTCCAAGTTCAGCCCCATCCATCAAGGCTGCTGGCTCTGGGACTCTGTGATGTTTTTGGGGAGAGTATATCAGCTATCCATTGCCGCAATAATGCTGTGTAACGAACATTCATGCCTCAGTGCCATACAAGGAAGAAAATTTGCTTTTGCACACGGGTCGGTTCAGCTGGGTGGAGCTGAGCTTGGCAGAACTCACTCATGCGTCTGCGGTCAGCTTTGGGTAGCTGGGTGGCTCTGTGAATGTAGGGTAGGCTCTCTCATATGTCTGGACCTCACCTGAGTCAAATGGGCTGACTTGGTGCCGCTCTATGTGGCTCATCCTCCAACAGACTGGCTTGGTTGTGTCCTTGTAGAAAAGCAGAGAAGCAGGCAAGAGAGAGAGCTTCTCCTGAGCCCTCGTCTGAGAACCAGAACACCATAGCTTCTGCTGCATTCTATTTTCCAAAGCAAGTTACGAGGCCAGCTCCGATTCAAGGGGAGTGGAAATAGGCTCCACCTCTTGATGGAAGAAGCTGTAGTCACATTGCGAAGGACATGGCTACCGGGAGGCATGAGGAATTGGGTCATTCGAGCGATTACTCTATCATAAAGAGAGGGTGTGAGCGGCTCTTGGCCAAGCCTGTGGATTGGTTCCCTTTGGTTCAGGTGTGTAATTATCTGAGGTTTGGGTGTGTGTACGTGGAGTCGGGGGAGGGTCAGAACTGACAGGTGTGCTCCTTTCAGTAGCTGTGGTTGGGTCAGGTTAACGTAGAAATGTCCAATATCCCTTTACTCTTAAGACGGCTCTCAGTTTTAGTTTGGACAATGGTTACCATTTAGACTGGATGTGGGTCCTTCAGCATATCTAAGAATAAGGGTATTTCACTTTGGCCTAAGCCAGTCACAGTGTGTGTTATGCTCCTAATCAGATTCATTGGTTGAAGAATGGGCTTCAAACCAAACCAAATTGAGGCAATCAGAGAGAATCCTAAGGCTGTTGCATAAGTCACCCTGGTAGACATTTTCTCTTTCTTGCTTAGTTTGGACCTTCGATGAGATGTCTGGAGCTACAGCAGCCATCTTGCCTTCTTGTGGCACCTACAGACTCAGGAGGCCAGAGTGGGACGTAGAGAAAGAGGGAGACCAGATCCCAGTGTCTAAGGTGCTGAATCAAGTCATACATGAGACCATCTGATCCTGGACTATTTAATTGCATATATTTTCGCTTATCTCATTCTAGGTTGGGTTTTCTGTCACTTTCTACACAAAGGGTCTTGACCAGGGTCCTGATCAATATAGCCAGGACATGTTGATTACATGAACATAGGCTCATTGACATTTTTTTCCCTTTTATTCATATATGACAATTTACATATTTATGGGTGATATGTGAGTGCTACATGCAAAGAATTGTATAATGATCAAGTCAGGGTAATTCGGGTATCTATCACCCTGAGTGTTTATCATTTTTATGTATTAATATCACTTCAAGTCCTCTCTTCTAGTTCCTATGAAATATACATAACATTGTTGCTAAGTATAGTCACCCTAGTCTGCTATCAAACATCAGAACTTATTTCTCCTACCTAACTGTTTGTTTATACCCATAACCAACCTCTCTTCATTCTCACCCCCGCAGTCTCTGGTATCTCTTCTCTATGTCCACGAGATCAAGTCTCTTAGCTCCCAAATATGAGCAAGATCACGCAGTATTTGTCTTTCTGGGCCTGGCTTATTTCACTTAACATAAGACTGGTTGACATTTCGAAGATCGAACCATCACTAATTCTGGGTCTGTTACTGTGTATCATTGAGGAAATAAAACTGATATATCTGTTCCATGAGCAAGGCGTTAGTTAAAAGGAAAAAAAAACCTCTGATATATCTGGATTTTTGGATTGCATTATATAACTGCTAAGGCCTATTTTAAAAATATCTCCTCATTATTACTAATACAAATATTCAGCTCCTGTTTCCCTGACCATTGTGGATATTCCTGATATAGGGTAACAGACAAAACCCCCCAAAATACTGAGCTCTGCCATCCCCCAGGACTTCCCCTCTCTTGGCCTCATTTACCTCATCTGTAAGGAAAGACCTTGCTGAGTTACCTTTTGTCTGAGCAGACACTCGGCTCCTTCCCATGTCTTCTACCTACAAGAACAAGAACCACAGCTACCACCCAGGTGCTTGCCCTGGGCTAAGTGCTTCTCGGGTATTATTTCTTCATTGCACTTACCAAAATGTGTGACTGCATATGTTTTTGAAATTTTTATTTTGATGTGATTTCAAACTTACAGAAAAGTTGCAAGAACAATCTAGAGAATTCTTGAATATCCTTTATTCATCAATTGTTGACATGTTGCCCCATTTGCTTTATCATTCATTT
>NW_012148631.1:3003495-3008847 GCF_000956105.1 Propithecus coquereli | reverse complement strand
TATATATTTTTAGTTGTCCAGATAATTTCTTTCTATTTTTTAGTGGAGACCGGGTCTGGCTCTTACTCAGGCTGGTCTCGAACTCCTGACCTTGAGCGATCCACACGCCTCGGCCTCCCAGAGTGCTAGGATTACAGGCGTGAGCCACCGCGCCCAGCTGACCATAACCCTTTTTGAAGATTAAAGGCCAAAGGCCAATTATTTTGCAGAATGGCCCTACCTTTGGGTTTACCCGATGTTTCCTAAAAATTATATTCATATTATACATTTGTTGCAGGATTGCACCAAAGTGATGTTGCATCTTTTTTCAAGGAAAGCTTTTATCAGGAAGCTCACAGGGTTGGTTTGTCCAGTTTTGGAGACGTTAGCTCTGTTCACTTGGTTAAAGTGCTGTCTACCAAGTTTCTTCACTGTAACATTTCTCTTTCCTTTTGTCCTTAATGAGTCATCTGTGGGGAGACAGTTTGAGACTACATAGTTTGCTCCTCACCAAACATTCATCCACTAGTTTCATCCATTCACTAATAATTTTCTAACTCCATTAATCCTTTTATATTAATGAACTGGCATTCCATTGTAAGAAAGAACTTTCTTTTCTTCCCCATTTATGAATATTCTTTTAAAAATTATCATTATGGACTCATAGACTCATATTTTAAAACCGGTTCCTGTCATTCATTTTAGTATTTAAGTTATCTCAGATTTGGCAGTAGGAGCCCCTTCAAGCTGACTCCTGTGTCCTTTTCACATGTCCCCATTTTTGGAGCATGGCCTTGATTTTGGATGCAACAAGGACTCCCGGCCTCATCTGCCCCAGCCCTGAAGCCAGCCTTTTCCCCCAAAAGCATTTGTTGGTTCCTTTCAGTGGAGAACCGTATTGAGAAACCAGGACTTGAATGCAAGGGGTGCACCTTCCTACTTGTGTTATTATTTCTAGAACCTCTCAGTTCGACTGAACTGGGAATTACATATATCCTTACTTCCACACAACTTTTCTGACTTATTTCCGTGTAGGTTCATTAGGTAAATTTTGCCTATTCTAGAACTTCACACAAATGAAATTATACAATATGTATATTTTTTGTATCTGAGTTATTTCAACTAACGTAATGTTTGTGCAAGGCTTTTACATTACTGCCTGTGATTAGTTTGTTCCTTTTCTGTGTTAAGTAGTATTCCATTTTGTAAATATACCATAATCTGTTTATTCACTCTCCTGTTGATGGACATGTGGCTTATTGCCATTTTAGGGCTATAATGTATAAAGCTGTTATGAGGATTCATGTATAAGTGCTTTTGTGAGCATATATTTTTGTTTTTCTTGGATAAATACCTAGAAGTGGAATTGATGAATAATAGGGTAGATGTATATTTAACTTTTTTCATGCTTTTCTTGGTAATAACTTTATTAAAGTACAATTCACATATGTTTAAGTTTATAAGAAACAGCCAAATAGTTTTCTAAAGTGGTTGTACTTTTTGTATTCCTACCAACAATGTATAAGAATTCCTACTGCTTCACATCCTAGCTAACATTTACAGTTGTGTTTTGAATTTTAGCCATGCTGGTGATAGTGATAGTAATGCTATCTCATTGTTGTTTTAATTTGCATTTCTCTAGATGACTCATAATATTTTTCATATGTTCAAAGATCATTTTTATATCTTTCCCTGTGAAATATCTGTCCAAGTCTTTTCACAATAAAATAATTAAAATGTTTTTGTTATTGAGTTATAGGATTTCTTTATATTTTATATTTTGGGTACAAATCTTTCGTCTGATGTATATTTTGCGAATATTTTCTCCATGTCTGTGGCTTGCTTATGCTTGTCTTGGTGTCTTCTGAGAAGCAGAAGTTTTTAATTTTGATAAACTCTAATTTATGAAAATTTTCTTTTATTGTTTTGCTTTCTGAGTCCTAAGAAATCTTCACCTATTCCAGTTCATTAGGATATTCTCCTGTGTTTTCTTCTGGAAACGTTATAGATTTAGCTTTTATGCAGAGGTCTGTCATTCATCTTAAATTAGTTTTTGTGTATGATGAGAGGTAGGGGGTCAATTTTCAAAAATATAGATATTTAGTTGTTGTAGCACCATTCGTTAAAAATACTTTCTTTTACCCAATGCTTTGGAGCCTTTGTAAAAAAAGACCGTCTATTGATTGTATATGTGTAGTTCTATTTCTGAACTCTCAGTTATCTCTTATTGAATTGTCTATCTTTTTGCCATTTGCTTGAATGTTCCTGTCCCCCACGTCCCAAATCATATGGTTTTTTTTTTTTTTTTTTTTGAGACAGAGTCTTGATCTGTTGCCCGGGCTAGCGTGCTGTGGCGTCAGCCTAGCTCACAGCAACCTCAAACTCCTGGGCTCAAGCAATCCTTCTGCCTCAGCCTCCCAAATAGCTGGGACTACAGGCATGCGCCACCATGCCTGGCTAATTTTTCTATATATTTTTAGTTGTCCAGATAATGTCTTTCTATTTTTAGTAGAGACGGGGTCTCGCTCTTGCTCAGGCTGGTCTCAAACTCCTGACCTCGAGCGATCCTCCCGCCTTGGCCTCCCAGAGTGTTAGAATTATAGGCATGAGCCACCGCGCCCGGCCCATATGTTGAAATTCTAACCCCTAAGGTGATGGTTATTAGGAGGTGAGGCCTTTGGTTGATTAGGTTTCTCACAATTGGGATTAGTGCCCATATAAAAGTGATCCCAGAGAGCTAGCTTGTCCTTTCCACTATGTGAGGACACAGCAAGAAGGCACCAGACACTGAATTTCCTGGCACCTTGATCTTGAACTTCCCAGCATCCAGAACTGTGAGCAACAAATATCTGTTGTTTATAAGCCACCCAGATGGTGTTTTGTTACAGTAGCCTGAATGGAATACAATACCTTTCCCATAGCTTATTAATTATTGTATATATGACTGCACATAGTAGGTCTTGCAGTCAGATAGTATAGTATGTTTTTCAACTTTGTGCTTCTTTTTCAATATTGTTATGCTGGAAAGTGAAATGATGGAGCATGTCATAAGGCATTGGACCCAGCTTAAAGGGACTCTCACTGGCCAAATATGGGACAACTTGCGCTCCAAGAGAATCAAGGCTGGCAATTAATTACAGACCATTGAAAAGTGATAATCCATGAGTCCACACCTATAATAAGTAGACAAATAAATGGGGAGAAGGGAGAGCTTTTGCTTACAGCACATGTTGGTTCATGATTGGTAAATGTGGAGGGATGCTGGAGTTTAAAAAAAAAACATTCTGCAACCATCCTAGTAAAGATGGTTCAGACAAGAATAGTCAATGGAGGCTAAATACAGGGGGATTTTGATGAGGAATGGGATATTTGCATAGTGTTACATTATCTCTCCACAGATCATGTATTAATTGGAAGTAAAAATTAGTAACTATACAGTAGAGAAAGTGGGCAATACCTTCTCTATGAGATCAAAACTCACATCATCACTGAGGGGCAGAGGGGCACTGTTTGCTCTCAGATGCAATGACCTGAGAAGGACGCAGCATCGTAGCCTGGAATGTAAAACTTGACTCTAGCAATAAGGAGATATTGGAGAGAAAATAAAGAGCATTTGTAAAAAGAAGGAACTGAGTTCCTTAAAAATATCAAAGTTATAAATGACAAAAGCCTTTGGACATATTCCAGATTAAGGATGCTAGAAAGACATGACAACTAAATACAATACCTGATCCCAGATCGAATCCCAAAATGGAGAGAAAAAAATGCTACAAAGCACATTATTGGGTCAGTTGACAAAATTGGAATTAAAGTTTTGTATCAATGTTAACTTAGATAAAAATTAGATTAGATGAAAGTATTATATCAATTTTAAATCTACTAGAATTTCTAACGAAACTTGTTATATAAGAAAATATATTTATTCTTAGGAAATATACACTGAAATATTTACCGGTAAAGAGCCATGATGTATGTATGTACGCCATCTGTCCTTAAATGGTTCAGAGGGGAAAGCATGTGTGTGTGTGTGTGTGTGTGTGTGTGTGTGTGTGTGTGTGTGTGTGTGTTTAGAGAGACAGACAGAGAAACAAATGATAGAGCAAATGGGGTGAATACAGGTAAAAGGTACACGAAGGTTCTATATACTATTTTCAGTCTTGCAACTTTTCTCCAAGCTTGAAATTATTTCTAAATAAAAAGTGAAAAAAATTATAGTGAACTTTTGTAACTTTGTTATGTTTGTAGATAATTTCTTGGCAATAAATGAATTAATGCAGCCTGAAAAAAATCTGATAAGATTCTGATTGGGATTACATTAAATCAATAAATCAGTTCAGGAAGAACCGATACCTTAATAATCATGAGTCTTCCATTCCATGAGCATGGTATATCTCTTTATTATTTAGGTAAAAAGTATTTCTCTTAGCAATATTTTGCTGTTTTCAGTGTAAATTTCATATATATCTTTTGCTAAACTTATTCCTAAGTGCTTAATTTTTTGATACTGTTGTAAATGGGTTTTTCTAAATTTCATTTTCCAATTTTTGCTGCTAATATGTAGAAATACAACTGATTTTTAAATATTGACTTTGTATCCTATGACCTTGCTAAATTTATTCATAGTTTTCATAGTTATTTTATGTATTTCTTAGGATTTTCTACATAAATAATTGTCACCTCTAAGTAGAGAGTATTTTACTTGTTTCCTTCCCATCTTTGTGTCTTTTTCTTGCCTTATTACCTAGTGAAGATTTCCAGTAACATGTTGAATATAAATGCTGAGAGAGATATTCTTGCCTTGTACCTGATCTTAAAAAAATGTTTAATATTTCATCATTTACTATGATGTTACTTGTACATTTTTTATAGATGACCTTCATCAGATGGAGGACAGTCTCTCTCTCTTTTTTTTTTTTTTGCTTAATTTGCTGAGAGTTTTTACAATGAATGGGTGTTTAATTTTGCCAATGATTTTTCTTTATCTGTGATATAATTTTCTCCATTCTGTTAATATGGTTAATTATGTTTATTGACTTTGGAATGTTAAACTTACCTTGTATTCTTGAGATGGCCCCCGTATAGTTATTATGTAATATTCTCTTTATGTATTTCTGAATTGAATTTGCTAATATTTTTATAAGAATTTTTGTGTTGTGTTCATGAGAGATATTGGTCTGTAATAATCTTTTCTTATAAAATTCTGTCAGATTTTGATGTTAAGTTTTGTCTGATTTGATACAATAAGAGTTTGTGAAAGACTGATATTACTTTTCTTTAAATGATTGTTAACATTCATCAGTGAAACTGTGTTTCAAGTTTTCCTTTTGGGATGGGTTTTAATAATAATTTTAAATTTATATATATTTTTATATA
>NW_012148631.1:2884298-3002212 GCF_000956105.1 Propithecus coquereli | reverse complement strand
CTCTTCCTGAAGTCTAGTGTGTTTGGAATTATTAAATAATATAGCAAGCCAGCTTTTTTGTTTACTGTTTGCTTACTATCTTTTTCTATCCTTTATCTTTCAGTCTATCTGTGTCTTCATAGTTAAAGTTCCTTTCTTATAGACTGCACATAGCTAAATCTTACTTCCTATCTATCTAATAATCTCTGCCTTTTAATGGGAGTTTTTAGTCTGTTAATGTTTAATGCAACTATTGATATGTTGGATTTTGGCCTATTATTTTTTTACTTGTTCTATATTTTTTGTATTTGTTTTTGTTCCTCTATTTTACGTCTCCTGTATTATTTGTTTTTGTCAAATAATTCTTTGTATCTCATTTTAATTTTTCTATTGAATTTTTAGCTATATCTCTTTGTATTTTATAGAGATTGCTCTAGAGATTACCCTATGCATCCTTAACTTATCAGAGACTACTTAGTTAATATCATACAATTTCACATAAAATACATTATTGCAAGATTATAGTTTAATTAACCTTATGCTGTGTGCCATTATTATAATGTATATTGCATATATATAACCCACAATATATTGTTATATTTTTTCTTTAAACTACCATTTTTAAAAAAGATTACGAGCAGAAAAAATATAACCTTTTATGCTTATTCACATATTTGTTATTTCTAGCACTCTTCGTGTGTTCTTGTAGAGCTGGGTTTCCACCTGGTGTCATTTTCTTTTCAACCTGAAAAAACTTAATTTACTATTTCTCATATTTCAAGCTGGCTGGTAAAAAAGTCTCTATGTTTTTATTCACCTGAAAAAAATATTTATTTTATTTTCACTTTTTAAATTTTTAATTATTATGGGTATGTAATATATTTATATGGCACATGTGATGTTTTGATACAGACATACAATGTGTAATAATCAAATCAGAGTAATTGGGGTATCCATCACCTCAAGCATTTATTATTTCTTTGTATTAGGAACATTCCAATTCCACTCTTTCAGTTATCTAAAAGTATAATGTAACTTGTTGTTGGTAATAATTTTGTTATGCTATCAAATGTTGTTCATTCTATCTATCTAACTATATTTTTGTACCCATTGACTATCCTTTACTTTCACTTTTGAAGGATAGTTTTGCTTAACATAGAATCCTGGGTTGACAATTGTTTTTTCTTTCAGCATTTCAAAGATGCTCTTCCATTGTCTTTTTGATTTTATTATTTTTGATGAGAAGTTAGTTATTTTTGTAGTAGTTCCTTTGCATTTTGTTATTTTCTTCTGGCTGCTATAAAGATTTTCTTTTTATCTGTTTTTTCAGCAGTTTGACTCTGACGTGCCTGGGTATAATTTTCTTTGTATTTATCCTTCTCGGGTTTTGCTGAGCTTTTTGTTTTGTTTTTCACTAAATTGCTAGGTAAACATAAGTGACACCACTAGATATATTTTTACAGGTCGCTGAAATTCTATTTTCTTTGCTTTTTCTTTTCTGTTCTACAGATTGGATAATGTCTATTATCTATTTTCAAGTTCACTGATTCTTTATATTTTTATCCCCAATCTGCTGTTAAACCCACTCAGTAAATTTTTAATTTCATATGCTATAGCCCTTAGTTCTGGAATTTCTATGTTTTAAAATAGTTTCAGTTTCTTGTCTGAGATTCCTCAACTGTTCTATCATTATGGCAATGCTTTTCTTTAAATCCTCCGACACATTTTTAATACCTACTTTGAAATGCTCTTCTGCTAATTCAAACATTTCAATTGTCTCAGGGTTGCTTTCTCTTGGCTATTATTTTCTCTTGACCACAAGTCACATTTTTCTGTTTCTTTGCTTATCTAGTAATATTTTATTGTATACCTGAGATTTTGAACCACACCTGTAGAGCCTCTGCATTCAGTTATCTTCCTTTGAATGGTGTTCATGTTTGTTCCAGCAAACAGTTAACTTGGTTGAGTTTGAATTCCAAACTCAGTCTCCCTGAGGTGGACAACAGCTGAACTGGTCAATCCCTTTGACTTCTCAGCCGTTGCTTTTTGCTGAGAACCTTCCTGACGGATGCACAGTTCAGAAGTCAACAAGAATTTGAGGCAGAGTTTTTGATGTAGATTTATGAGGTTTCACATTTTGTGGCGCCTTTCCAGTATTTCTTCCTCACTTTGTACCCTTAAAACTCTGTCCTCTGAGTCCTCAAGCCAATATGACTGAGACTTTTTGCTGAAGTTCTGGCCACTCTGGGCTACGTAGACTGAGAAGTATTCTAAGGCAAAAATGTAGTCAACTTCCCTTCAGTTTCTGTCTGCTTTTGGTAACCGGTTAACCATTGCCTTTAAATAGTTACTTTGTCCAGACTGTACATTGTGACTTACAGGTTATTATACTACAGGTTACTCTACTGGAAGTATAATTCCCTGTGATTGTATATCAATATGCTTATTTATTAAATGTCTGCCTTCCTCACTGGAGGGATCTCCATAAGGGCAGGGACCATTGTGATTTTATTTACTATTGCAGTCCTGTTGCCTGATATTTAGTAGCCACTCAATAAATACTAACAGGATGAATGAATTTTACTTAATTCTCACAATTCCCACATCATCAGGTACCCATGTTCTTTCCATCTTTCCCCTCTGTTTCCCACAGCTTTGCTCTTAGGCTGCCTCTTCTCACAGTCACAGGACAGCTGTTACAGTTCCAAGGGACTCATGGAGATATGACAATGCCAAGAGGAAGAGGAGAGATTGTCTCTTCCCAGGCTTTTGCTACTAAGAGCAGAGAAACTTTCCCCAGAATTCCTTTAGTTGGCTTCCCATCCTACTTCACTGGCCAGAACTGGCCCTCATGCCACATCCTCGGTCGATTACTAGTGAGGGGAATGGGGCCCCTATGAGTGGTTTAGACTAATTGGGACTTATCCTCAAATCACTTGAAAGAAGACAGATAGTAGAACAAAATCTTTATGTGGTTAGCAAGGAGAAAGGGAGTGAGATGACCAATGGATGACAACCAATAGTGAGTGACTTCTACAAATGATTGGGAAAATCAGATGTGGGCTCTGTCTTTATGGAGCACACAGTCTTATGGGAAATATTTATCTAATAACCCTATAAACATGTAATTAAAACTGAGGTCAGTGTTCTTAAGGAAAGGACATTCAGTTGTATAATAACATATAACAAGGAAACTGAACTAGGTTGGAGGTGGGGGTGGTGAGTGTGGTTGGGGAAGCCCAGGACATGGTCTGCAGGACGGCTGGCCTGGATTCAAGTTCTACTCCAAATCAAGCTGAGTGTCCATCAATTCACAAGTGGGTAAAGAAAATGTGGCATATATATACACCATGGAATACTACTCAGGCATAAAAAGGAATGAAATAATGTCATTTGTAGAAACTTGGATGGAGCTGGAGACCATTATCCTGAGTTAACTATCTCAGGAATGGAAAACCAAACCCCATATGTTCTCACTAATAAGAGGGAGCTAAACGATGGGTACACACAGGCATAAAGAGATATAAAGGACACTGGAAACCAGGACTGGGGAGGTCAGAAGGGGACTGAGGGATAAAAACTTACCTATAGGACACAATGAATACTATTCTGGTGACGGGCACACCAAAAGCCCTGACATAAGCATTAGACAAGGTATTCATATAATGAAAACATTTGTACAATCTTAATATTTTGAAATTAAAAAAAAGAAGTCAAATTCCACTCCACTTCCTAGCTGTGTGATTTTGGATAAGTCACTTCACCTCTCTGAGCCCAACTTCATCTATAATAATCTTTCCTAGGGGTGTTAAAGGATTGAATGAGCCACTCTATGTAACCACTTGGCACATAGTAGGCACGTCAGTGGTTCCTTTCCCAGTTTAAAGAGGGGCGGGGAGTGTCTATTTGGAGTGAGCAAAAGACAGGATGATTCCTCATGTTTGTTTTGGAAAACAAGTCTTAGACTGACAGCCGTGACAGAGTCTGACATCATCCGGCCTCAGTCAGGAGCATTAAGAATCACACTCTTAATTAAAAATATTCAGAGTTTGTGACTAATTGCAATCCTTTTCAGATCGTTTCCCTAAGAATTTCATTTTTCTCCCCACCCACCCAGAGGTCAGGCTTATAATGTAACGAGTACAATAAATCTTCCACTGAAGATGGCCTCTCTCTAGAGCAAGTGGGAACAGGGCTCATCTGGATTAGAAACCTAGACGGTTCGGAGTCACCTGGTGAGGTTTACGGCACAGCTGGGGCCCAGCCTACCTAATTAGGACCAGAGAGTGGCAGACAAGGGGACGGGCGCGTATTCTAGGTGTCCTCCTCCAGTGTCTGTTTCTAATAACAGCAGCAAGTAGCAGAGGCGGCAGGGTGAGTGTGGAGCGTAGTGACATCATCCCCCCAGCTGTTTTACACATCTGTAACATGGCTCATTAGGACTCTCTTAACACCTCATCCTTCCCTGCTCCATGCAGCTCCAGTTGCATGAGGAAAGGTGCTCTTGCATGTGAGGGGCCTCGAGATTGGGGCTGACTTCAGGGTCAGAGATTCGCTTGGGCACTCTACCAGTCATTAGAATGTTCACACGGATACCCCCTTCAGCATGTGCTCCTTTAGAGTGCTAATGGCTTCAATATGAGGCTGGCACTTCTGCCTGATCACTGGTGTTCAGGGCCAGCTTAGTACCGGGGAGTAGACCATCTGCAGCAGCTGCAAAAATGTTTTTGCTTATTTTGAGCATTCTAAGTTTTTCCTAGCCATGAATAACAACAATCGAATAAATCATCCCACGGTGTGTAGGATGGCTGTTTTTTTCAACAAGAACAAAAAAAGGGCATATCATGTGCTGTGGATATTACACATAAAAAATTCCACCGTACTTATGTGCAGTAGTTAACTAAATATATTTAGATATTTGAGACTGTCTTAAATCATATGAATGCGAAAATCTTCCTAGATTTCACTGGAAAGCCTCAATGACTAAACTAAAAAAAGAGTTTTATTACTATTAATATCAAGTGTAGTGCATATTCTGAAATAAGATGCAGATGATATTTACAAAATAAAAAAAGAAGCTTTGTCAATAGACACCCTCATGGAATAAAGCAGAGTCCCAGATTTAGAGACCTTGGTTTGAGATCTAAATTGTACTAGGGAGGTTGTGGGGGTGTTCATTTTGACTCTCTAAATTTCCCCATTTTTGAATGGGGATGATAAAATGCCTCTCACAGGTTTTTTGAGAGGATTGAAAACACAAAATTTGGAAAGTGCTTAGCATTATACCTATCCCACGGTTAGTGCTTGAATATGTTAGCTGTTATTATTATTGCTATTACTGTTCTTATTTCTTCTACAACTGTGTTATTGTCAAAATACAAAGTAATAGTGATACATTTTCATCAACTATTAAGTGCTGCATGTATCATGTTTCAACTACTATAAAATGCCATTAATTAAAAGATAATTATTTTATTGTTTCTAAGAAATAAAAAAGGCTGCCCATCAAACAGTGGCACATTGCTTTCTTGTTCCATCAGCTGTGAGACGTATTCTTTTCAGTTAGGATAGTGTAGGTTGTGCTGCAGTAACAAACAACCGCAACGTTCCATGGCTTAACACAACCAAAGTGTATTTCTAGCTTATATTACGTGTCAAATGCCAGGCTGCACTCACTGTGGTCACTTGGGAACCGTGACCATAACAAAAGTACCATAGACTGGCTGGCATACGTAACAGAAATCTATTGTCTCATAGTTTTGGAATTTTTCTCCTTGATTAGTAGATGGCTGTCTTCTCCATGGGTCTTCTCTCTGTGCATGTCTATGTCCTGAGCGTCTCTTCTTACAAGGACATCAATCATGTTGGACTAAGTTCCACACTAATGACTTCATTTTAACTTAATTACCTCTTTAAAGGCCTTATCTTCAAATATAGTCCTGGGGTTAGGACTTCAGCATAGGAATCTAGAGGGGCACGACTCAGCCTATATCAGGAACCCAGACTAGTGGAGGCTCCAGCGGGCCACGTCCTCCCATGATCATCTGGCAGGGGCAGAGGCACGTGGCAAACTGCACTGGCTCTTCAAGGCTTCCACTCAGGACCATACTGTTGGCCAAAGCAAGTCACCGGGGCACGTGTAACTTCAAAAGGCTACACAACTGCGGAAGTGCAATGCCACCTTGTGCCTAGGGCAAAAAGAATTGGCAATTTTTTTTTGAGAGCTTAATAACCATCACACAGCCCAATTTCAGAGACACTAACATGAAAGAAAAGCCAATAAAATAGGAGATATGAGAGATTGTAATTACTGCATGGTGAGGGTGATAGTTTGAACGAGTAGGACTGACTTAGCCAAGTCACCCTCTCTAGGCCTCAATTTTCCCATCTAGGAAATGGACTTGCCTGAGCACAGTGGTTCATGCCTATAATCCCAGCACTTTTGGGAGGCTGAGGCAGAGGATGACTTGAGGCCAGGAGTTCAAGACCAGCCTGGACAACATAACAAGACCCCATCTGTACAGAAAAATAAAAAAAATTGGCCAGGCATGGTGGAGGGTGCTTGTAGTCCCAGCTACTCTGGAGGCTGAGGTGGGAGGGTTGCTTGAGCCCAGGAATTCAAGGTTACAGTGAGCTATGATTGCACCACTGCCTGAGCAATAGAGTGAGAGAGACCCTGTCTCTGAAAAAATAAAGGAAAAAAAAGAAAAAAACCGGACTAGATGGTTCTCTAATTATCAACAATTTAATGATCATAAAATTTAATAGTCATTAAACGTACAAGAATCACATTCTGGAAAGCATCAACAACTTCTCTGGCCTTTGAAAATGAGCTAATTTTGCAGATCGAGTCCTCCTTCCTCGCGAGCCGGTCCACGCGTACAGAAAGCGCGTGCTGTGTACCGTTGCTGTTTGCTTCCTTGTCGTCCATTTCTCCTCTTCGGGACTCTCCCGAGGTATGTGGTCATGTTAAGACATGGAGACTACGCCGGGCAGGTGTTACATTCCTCTCGCCACCATACTTGGTGCAGGGACGTGCTCATGACAAAACCTGACACAATAAGATGAAAACAGATTCTTTTCTTCCTGAGGCTGCCGGGAGAGTGTCAGAGTCTCTTCCTCTGGGTGTGAAGCGGATCATACATAAGGTTCAAAGCTGCAAAAACCATTCTTTCACCACAAGAATCCTGAGAAGGAAACCAGCCTGGTGCTAAGAGTCGTCAAGAGACCAACCTTATTTGATATTATTTGAGTCCTTGGATCTAGCTGTCCCTGAAGCCAGAATTATTCAATAGCATGAATCAAAAATTCTCTCTTTTGGCTTGCAACTGAAAAGCTGGAATGGTCCTATCTGATAATAGAGTGGGATAATAATTTTGGGCATTTAATCTAATAAGAATCCCAATACCATGCCTGAATACCAAAAGAGATAACAGTATATAAAAAGCCCATTTCTATAAGTTTCCTGCAATACCATCAGAATTCCTGTCTCACAATTTAATTTTCTGAGTTGAGCTTTAATGCCATACATGGATAGCCATATGAAACTCACTAATGTATTTATTATAAAAATATCACTGAAGACATTGTGTCATGTATCACTCAGTGATGCTTTCATAAGTGAATTTCTTTTACAATTCAGCATTAGGAGAAACCCAAGGAAAGGATATGCCCTTCTCTTCTGAATATGTGAATATGTGAATAACTAATCTTGTATTCCTTTTTGCTTTGACTTCCAGGAAGCTCAGAACCAGTTTCAAGCCTCAATCTCAAGTTTTTCGACACTTCCTTGTGATTGGCACATTTTCCTTTACTTTGGTTCTTGTGTCCTGTGTATCCTACACATTCTATATGCTTTTGTTTTACACTACTCAAAACTCCTTAATGGAAGAAGCTGTAAACAAACAAACAAATGAAATATGCCGTGTTATTGCCATTATAAAAGCCACTATAGGAGAGAAAGAGCTTGTAACCATGCTAAATGTTTCCTCTGAGTTGAAATCCGAAAAACTAGGCAGAGACTCCCAAATTCAGGTGTTGATATGAGCTATTGGAGCCATCTGTTTTCATGCTCCTGAATCATGCAGCTTTCTGTTTTTAATACAACAGTCTAGGGACCCGAGGAGATGAATGCTTTGCTGTGTGACCTGGAGGGAAGAAAAGGGACACAAATCCAACAGGTGCGGCTGTGTACTAGCTGTGTGACCTCAGGCAAGTCACGACGTAACTCCTCTAGGTCTTAGTTTTCCTTCATGGAAAGGAGGAAATGTCCGTCGCAAGGAGCTGCCGTGGGGATTGGGGGAGATCCCGGACGCACAGTGCCTAACACAGTGCCTGGCAGGTTGGGGGCGCCACAGGCCAGCCATGCTTCCCTTCGCAGGACGACACCCCTGGCTTTCTGCACCTGAGGCCTCTGCCCCTTTGCAGAGCCATATGTCAGACGTCACTTCCACATCCTGTTAGTCTCCCCTCTGGTCTGTTTCTATCGATCTTTACCCAGAGGCAGCTCAAGAAGCAGCTCTGTGTATTCTGTGTATTGTGTTCCTGCAGCCACATTGCAGAGACTTGTCCTCTATGGGATTTAGCGTTCCCTGGATGAGCCCTACGTGAGGTTTTTTTTTTTCAGAAAGTGTTAAGAAAATAATTTGCATTATTTTCTTTCTTATGATAAATATTAGGCAATTGATGCTCCCCAACCCCCACCTTGGCTGCTGGGAAGTCCAGAATTAAAAATGATGAGAAGATAAATAACTTCAACTGAATACCCAATCTCTGAGTCTGTCAAGGGACGTGTGTGCTGAAACCCCTGGCGGGAGACACTCATGGCCCAAGGGGAAGGTGGAGGGGCCAGTCAAGGGCCAAGGAAGAAGAGGATGTGGGGGAGAGCCCGGGAATCCTCAGAGTTATTTTCTCAAAGCCTTGACTTTCTTCTGGAACTTACAATTTGCTTCCTCTAGATTTTGGCTATTGCAGACCATCCTACAGCCAGCCAACCCCAAAGCATGTGAGCCATCCCGGCCAAGATCAGCAGAGCCACCTGGATGACACACAGCTGGCCTCAGACGCATGAACGAGCCAGCTGAGACCAGTAGACCCGCTCAGCTGACCTGTAAACTCGTGAGTAATAATAATGCTTGTTGTTTTAAGCCACTGAGGATAAGAATGGCTTGTCATAGACCAACAGCTGATACGCTCTTCCAGTAGTGCCTGCAGTGGTCGGGTACACAGTACGTGCTACATAAATGCCTGTTTTGTGCATGAGATAGTCTCATGGCGTGGAATTAGGACCTTCACTATTGTGTGGCTTTTGTGTATGTCCTGGCTGACTTCAAAGTTGAAGGAGGGAATATAGCTCGGAGAAGAGTGTGTCCAACTGTGGGTTCAGGAGACCTGACTACAGTCCCAAACGGCTGCCTGTCTGTCTACGTGGGTCACGTCTATTCTAGGCCCTCAGTTTCCCTATCTACAAAGTGAAGGGGAGAGCTGGGCTTGGATAGGGACTAGTCAGAACTGTGGCCACCATCAAGCCACATCAAGCAAGGACATTTGTTACTGCTGTAGCCATCCCCTGTTAGATGTCACAGATGATGTCACTACTGTCCCGCACTGGCCACCAGAGGCTGGCACCAGAAGTGAGATGTTTTTGTTACTCTGGCTGCTTCTACCAGGGTGGCCTCTCTGTCCTCCCTCTTTTTGGTGTCAACAGCTCCCACCTGACAATGCGGAGTGATGGCTGGTGGTGCCGGCCATGCGCCCTGCGAGGGAGGTGGGGGAAATGAGGGTCTGGTCTTTCCAGCTTTGGTAGAGGGAGGTGGACCCTGCCTTTCACTAAGATTCATACAATCCGAGTTCTCCAAACACAGGAAGGAGGCTCAGACGCTGGGCATTTAAACATAGGAAGAAAAACGTCCACTACTCAAAATCCTTCATAACGTTGTCTGAGACGGTGCTTTTAAGGGGAGTCTGTGAGGCTTGACGGGGGCTTGGCAGACCAGGTGCTCAGCAAACCTTGTGACTTTTCAGTAGTCGCGTGGAGACTCCTGGACCTGAGAAAAGCCAGGGCTTACCCAAATCAGCTGGGCCTTTTCCCCACTCCCACCCCCATGGCCACTGGATGAGGCTCCGGGTCCAGGCTCTGGAAACATGGGGGCTGTGCGTCTCTCGGGGGTACCCAGCAACTGGACAGAAGAAGCCAGACCCTCTCAATTACTGCAAAATCAGCTGGAGAACTTTATGGGCAGGCAGAACTGCGGCAGCAGCTCGTGGAAAGGATCGCCCTCGGGAATCAAAGCCGTGCGAGCCACAAGGCAGGACACCCAGCAGGCCTCAGCAAGCCCCGGCATGTTCCGGGCCCAGAGTGCAAATGCAGACCCTCTGCCCTGGCTCCAAACCCAGGGGACATTCGGCTTCTTTCCTGGCATCGTTCTCTCCAACCACATGTACTATTCCTCCTCCCTTCCCTTGCCCAGAGTACAGCACTCCACAGGGTGCCCAAGTGATTGGAGTCTGTTTCCTGAGTGTAAAAGAGGATAAATATGCACACTAGCTGGGGTTGTTTTATAAAGTTGGGCACATCTTTGGGGTGACGTGGGTCACAGGTCCCTTTGAGAATCTGATGAAAACTGTTGATCCCCTTTCTAGGGAAAAAGGCGCACATACCCAAGCCATTTTGCGTATAATTTTATGAACCTAGTGAAGTTCATCCGTGGAAATCTCAAGGCCCAGGGCACGAACAGCCTTGTAGGACATGTCAAGGAATCCAAAATTTTCTCCAGACTGCAGTTAGGATACTATCAGACATAGAAATTCCTTTCAGCTCTGTGTAAGAGTGACACAGAATAGGCCTGGTTTAAGCAGGTAGAGATTTATTTTTCTCTCTTGTAAACAAATCCAAGGTAGGCAGTTCACTGTTAACTGATATCCACAACCAGGCTCTTAACAACCCAGGCTCTTTTCCATGTCTCAGCTCTAGCAATCCTTAGTACTGATACCTGTTTCCATCCTCAGCCTCCCTTCATGGTCCCTAGATGGCCACTGCTGCTCCAGCCATCATATTAGCATTCGAGTCAGGAAGAAAGAGGAACAGGGATGGAAAAGGCCCCCAAGGCCTCCCAGCTGAGTCAACCCCTTTGTAAATGTGCTTTCCTGGAAGTCCTGCCCAGTGACTCCCACCTCCATGTCTTCAGGCAAACTAAAATCAGGGTTATTTTCCTAAGGGAGAGGAGGAGAATGGATTTTGGGTAGGCAGTCGGCTGTCTCCTCTGACAGAAGGAGAGTTAGAAGCAGGTGGAGATTGAGAAGGGCAAGAAGCAATGGGGGGGCAGGGGCCTGAATCAGAGTGGGGGCTGGGGAGGAGAAGGCAATGTAGGGTGGGAGCACTAGCACTTGGTGAGGGATGAGGAGGGAGTTGTTGGGAATCCATCCTTGTTTCCGGCGTGGGCGGGGATCCCATGCCAGCGCCAACTGGGGGCAAGAAGTCTTGGGGGATTGGAGGGAGGATGACAGCAGTAGGCAGGGCTGGATGGAGACCGAGGGACCCTGGTCACTGAACAGACGACAGTGCACTCCTAGAAAGTCTGCCCTGCCGGCAAGTCCCACAGCATTCTGACTTTCCCTATGACCGCTTAGATGATTTTCAAAAATTAGCTTTACTGAGCTATAGCTTACCTACAATAAATGCACACATTTTAAGCGCACATTTCAATGAGTTTTGACAGATGTGCACATCTTTTGCGTAACCACCACCCCAGTCAAGACACAGAATATTTCTGTTATTGCAGAAATTCCCCTCGTTCCCTGTGCACGCAGTTCCTACCTCCCCTACTGATCTGATTTCTATCACTATAATCAGTTTTGCCTGTTTTAGAACTTCAAGTAAATAGAATTATTCAGAAAATATTACTTTGTGTCTGGTTTCTTTTACTCAGCGTCATATCTCTGATTTTCATCAAGTTGTGAATATCAGCAGTGCATTTATTTCTGTTTTCAGGTAGGACTCCTCTGTATGAAGACGCTACAACTTTTTATCCATTCATCTGTTGATGGCTATTTGAGTTGTCTTCAGTTTTTGCCTATTATGAAAAGACTCTTATTAACATTTGTGTAAAGCCCTTTGAGAATACATATTTTCATCTCTCTCAGGTAAATACCTAGAGGTGAATGGCTTGATCATGAAATAAGTATATATCTAATTTTTAAAGAAATGGTCAAATTGCTTTCCAAAGCGGTTGCACGATTCTCTTTCTCTACCAGCTGTGCACGAATGGTCCACTTGCTCCACGCTCTCACCAACACTGAGTGTGCTCAGACTCTTTTTTTCCCCTAAGATTTTAGCCTTTTCAGCAGGTATGAAGTAGTATCTCATTGTGGTTTAAATGTGTATTTCCTTGATGACCAAAAAATATTGAACATTTTTACATGTTTATTGGAGATTCTTATATCCTCTTTTGAGAAGCAAAGTCTTTTGCCCATTTTAAAAAATTGAGTTATTTGTCTTCCTATTACCGAGTTGTAGAAATTCTTTGAAATTCTGGATACAGGTACTTTGTCAGATCATTGTTTTGAGAATAACTTCTCCCAGTCTGTAATTTCCCTCTTAATTTTCTTAATGGCATCTTTTGAAGAGAAGATTGAAATTTTGATAAAGTCAATTTATAGTTTTTTTGTTATGGTTCATGGTTTTTGTCCTATCTAAGAAATCTTCCTTTATTCCATGTTTGTACAGATTTTCTCCTATGTCTTAATCTAGAAATTAAAATTTTTTAGCTTTTATGAGTTATATTTTATGCATGGTGCGAGGTAAGGGTCACAGTTTACTTTTATCCTCCTAGCCATCTATCTAGTCACTCTGGCACTAAGGTAAACAATTTTTTTTTTGCACACATAAATGATTTTTTTTTTTGAATAACAGTATACTTAAATATTTTTCATTTTTCTTATTTTTTGGTCCCTCTGCCTTGCTGGACGCTGGCTGCATCCGCCTGGGCAGTGTCCAGCTTTGAGTTCTGATTTGCACGTGTTGGCCCTCCTTGCTGCGGGAGAGCCAAGTGGAGGTATGCATCCGTCTGCGGATGGGACGGCCCTCCAAAGAAAAGGCCGAGCTTCAGATACAGAACTGGGAGATACGTCGACGATGGCTGTAGTTAAACATGTGTCAGAGCCTCAGGAAACCACAGCTAGGTCCTTTCTGGGCTCTGCAGCCCTCCTTCCTTCGCTGGCCTCCTCTGCCCACGGGCAGCAGCAACTTCCCACTATTGCTTTTCTGGGGGCCTTACAGTTCCTTGTTGGCTCCCACACCCTTATAAACAGTCCCCTTATGAAACTCTCTGCTAACACCCCTTTGACTGTGCCATCTGTTCTTCCTGAGATCCTGAATGATGCACTGATTACAGATATTTTCAAATATCCAGTTTATCAAAATGCAACATACCATGTTATCCTCCCTCATGCCGAATACCCAGACACACACCTGATAGACATTCAACCAGCTCATGCAGCACATTCAACCTAGCTAAAGCTGCAGACCTCTTTACAAAGCCCAGATGCACAAACACAGACCCAGGTCTGCTGCAGAATGTGGTATCTACTCCTGAGCTCCTTCATGGAAGGAGGCCCGGTGGTTTCCGTGGAGCACTAGACTGTGCTCCCCAAGGGCAGAAATGGTTTCTGTTTGCTCACCCTTGGCTCCCTGGCACCTGGGAGAGCACCTGGTGTGTAGCACACTGTAAACCCCGACACAGTGGAAACACCGTGGCACTGAGCACCATCTGCACCCCAGCAGTTCAGGATGGCACCCCCAGCATTCCATGGGTAGAACACATAAGGACAACCTGGTGAGAGCATTGGGCAGTTCCAAGACAGTGGAATTGTCGTTTTGCTTTTCCTTTGCCTACTCTGAACATATAAAGGAATTTCTAGTCCCTTGCTCAAGGCCACATTGGCCTTGAATAAACCTTGGGACTGCCTGGGGGGTTCCAGGTGAGGCCAAGTCAGGGCAAAAAGGTGGTGTTGGTGGAGAGCAGGACGTGGGGGAGAGCGGAACCCGCCCTCTCGGGCTGTAGCGTGGCTACCACCTACCTTTCCTTCTGGCGCGTGGGCAAGTGCTCCAGATCCTACCTCGCCACTTCCTAGATGTGTGGCTCTGGGCTCGTGTCCCTGAACAGCCCAGGTAATTCCAGCTCAGGCAGGAGCTGAGCAGGACCAGGGAATCCGAGGTATGGCCAGGAAACGCCTTCTCCCCGTCCTGCCTGAGTGCGTCCCCTGCACGTGTTGCCTTCTTTCTTCAGGACACACAGGTTGGCTGCCTCGGGGCCAAGTCTCATCTGCTCTCTTATTTGGTGTCACCTTCCCAGCCACAGTCCGCTTGGTTGGATCACAAGCCAACCCCTGAGCCCATCAGTGTGGCCATGAGGTGTAATACATCAGCTAGCTCAGGTCTGGGCTGTGCCCCCGCCTCTGAGCTGGTGCAGAGCCTCACCCAGACTATGTGGGCCGTGAGCGGGGTGGCCTGGAGCCTTCTCTCCCATGTCCACACAAGAGACAAGGGGGACGGATTCTGGAGAGGAAGTGGCAGAAGCCTCCTAGAGGTTGCTTTAAACCCTCCACCATTGATGTTTTAGAGAACAGGAACAGGTGGTATGAAAACCCTGGGTTCAAATCCTGCCTCTGCCACTTGCTTGGGACTCAGGCAAGTCTGCCCACTGCAGCCTCGACTGCCTGACTTCTAAAGTGGAGAACATACTTCGCCACTCAGAATCTGTGTGCACAAACGAGCAAGCATGTAAAAGGCCCTGTTTGGCACCCAGGCCACTGGCAAGCACTAAATGGTAGCAATTATTATTGTAATTATTATCATTCCCCGGCTTGGGCCTCTGGGAGTCCAAAGATGCCCAAGGACCAGCTGCAGATCATTAGGCTTCATGTGGCTGACATCTGGGCTCAGAGAAGCAAGTGCTGAGGATGTCACAGTCACCCAGACCACAGGGACATGGCTTGACAGGGGCTCAGGCCACAGGTTCAGACTGTTAAGCATCCGCATAAGGGTCGAGAGGGGCAGGCTCTGTCCAGCTAGGTGTGCTGCACCTTGTTGAGTGAAAGCCTGTTAACAATACTATCTAAATGCACACTGGAGGGTTAGAGTGTCTGCGTGATTGGGACGAGGAAGCAGGAGGAGGCCTAGGAAACTGAGCAGTCAGGAGGAAGACTGGTGGGATATGATCAAGGGCAACTATGCAGCCCTTCCTGCTGGTCAGGGCTTTCCTGCTTTACATCTGCGTGGAGGCGGCCAGATGTCTTCTAGCATCCGTTCTCCCTTCTTGCGTGTAGGATCAGACTCCCTGATTTTAAGCTGAGCACATCATTGTCCACAATAAAGGCAGCACACCCCACCCTCTTCTTTTAGCTAGGTAGAAACATATTCTGGCAGTGGGATGTGAGCAGAAGAGAAATGTACAATTTCATTATCGTGTCTATAATAGGAAAGAGTGTGCGCCTTTCCCTCTACGTGCAGGCGGGAACACAAATGTGAGTGAGCCACCTTGGACCGTGTGGACAGAGCGATACCCTAAGGATAGCAGATCAAGAGGGAAGGCATCTAGGATCTTGGCACCTGGAGCCACCATATGTGCCCAGAATTGCTTATGCCTGGATTCTTATGTGAGAGACAAATGGATCTCTGTATTGCTTGACATGAAAGTCTCTATATTGTTTAACATGAATTCTGTTGCTGAAAAAGAGACCCTAAGCAATACATTATGCATTTTTATAAAAACGTGTTTCCATCCTTGGTTGAGATGAGAGAAACAAGGCTCAGAAATGTTTAACAACTTGTCCAAAGTGTATTAGTCAGTACAATGCTAGCTGCTGTAACAAACAGACCCAATACTAAGCATACGGACTCTTCAACACTATGAAGCTTATTTCTTGCTCACTTAGCAGTAGTGGGTGGATGAAATATCGGTGGGGCAGCCTCTTCCTTCAGTCATCTGAGACCCAAGATAACAGAGGGGCTTCCATCTTCAATGAGGAAACTCCACAGTTATCCTGGGGGCACCTCCATTCAAGCCAGTCAGAGAGAAGGAACATGGGGAAAGGGAGGGGGCTTTCTGGACTAATTTGGAAGGGGCACACCTGCTTTCTCACATTTCACTGGCTAGAACTCAGTTGCATGCCCAAAGCTAACTGTGAGGGATCTAGGGAATGTCGTCTGGTGTGTGCTCAGGAGGAAAAGGAAACAATTTTGCTGAAGAGCCAGCCAATTTCTGCCACGCAGGGGTCACTCAGCTGCAAGTGGCAGAAGGTGAACTGGTCAACCTGGTTCTGAAGCTCAATATATTTTGTGGTTTCTCTCTGTTGACTCCCAGTTTTGAAGCAAAGATTTTGTTTGATGTCTGTGATGTCTTGTCTTCCGTCAATGTGGCCAGGCTATAGACTCCAGTTATGCAATCAAAGAGTAGTCTAGGTGTTGCTATGAAAGTATTTTTACAGATGTGATTAATGTCCCTATCAGCTGGCATCAAGTAAGAGAGATTATCCCAGATCCTCTGGGTGGGCCTGATTCAATCAGTTGAAAGGTCTTAAGAGCAAGACTGGGGTTTTCCTGAAGAAGAACTTCTGCCTGTGGACAGCAGCTTCAGCTTGTCCCCAAGGGCTCCTGCCTGCCCCTCCGGATGGCCTGCCTGTGGGTTCCAGACTTGCTGGCCAGCCCCCACAGCTGCGTAAGCCAATTCCCACTGATGTTCACTGCTGTGTGCAGCACGTTTTTACTGAGCACCTGCTATAGACCAGTCGCTGTGCAGCAAATGAATCACACATGGGCTCTGAACTCATGAAACAATGGAAGAGACAGGTTTTAATCAAAGAATCAGACAAGGAAATGTAGAGACACCTTGGGATAAGTGCTATGACAGAAAAGTTCAGAGGACTATGAGGAGACCTGATACAATCTGAAGGGTCAAGGATGGCTCCCTGATGAGTGACATTTGGAACCGAGCTCTAAAGGAAGGTGTGTATCAACTAAGGAGTGTGGGCATGGTCTAGGAAGGTGTTCCAGGCAGGCGCACAGCCTGGGCAAAGGACTGGAGGAGGGTGGGAATGGCAGGCTTGAGGATGGAGATTGGGCTAGCGGGACTCCGAGCCAGGAGGAGGAGAGTGGGGCAAGGAGAGGCAGGCTGGGGGTGGGCTGGGCAGGGCTTCACAGAGATCTGGGCTGCAGAGGCAGAAAGGATGGGAGAGCCCCCGTGGGTGCAGGAAGGACAGCTTGGATCTCACAGTGTCCCTAGGTCTTTCCTCGTACAAAGGAAGCAGCTGCCAAGCCTAGGGTCATGGGCTTCCCCCAAGATACCCTTGTCCCTCTATCTCCCTTCTACCTGCAAACTACCCATTTGGCTGTCAACGTCCTACTTGAACGCCACCGCGTCAGGGCAGTCTGCCTTCCCGACTGGACTTAGCCAGCTGCCCTAGTGTCCCTGCGGGCCCTCCTGCCTCCGTTGGAGCACCTTTCCCGGCATGCCGCAGTCATCGGCTACGCGCTTGGCCTTCTCACTAGGCTGTGAGCTCCTTGAAGGGGAACAGGGTCTCTCAGGATCCAGCCCAGGGCAAGTGTGTTGACAGAGCAAATGAGTTACTGTTACTGGACCTCTCCCAAGGGTATTTTCATTACATTTCATATGATGTAAACGATATAGAAACATAAATATAAAACATAAACATATAAAATATAAGTAAACACATAATTATTATCGGAAACCTATACATAGAAAAAAATGTTGGAAAAATATATCAAAACATGAACAGATGTCTAAGTGGTAAGCACTATTAGTGGTATTTTTGCTCTTGCTATTTTTATGCATTTTCTTTTTTATTTAATACATTTTCTTTAAATAAGTATATGTTATTTGAACAAGTAAAGGAAATGATTTGTGCCACCAAAATTGTATTTGGTGATACAGTGCTTGTATGTGATTTAGACATTGTGAATAAAAAGAAATCAAGTTCTATGGCAAAAAGTGATTTTTTTTGATGGACTTACCTAAAATCTTTCTTTCACAGGCAAAACCATCTTACACAACTGGGAAGATTAGCTATTTTCCAATTTTTAAAAATGAATTTGCAGCCGGGCGCGGTGGCTCACGCCTGTAATCCTAGCTCTCTGGGAGGCCAAGGCGGGCAGATTGTTTGAGCTCAGGAGTTCGAAACCAGCCTGAGCTAGAGCGAGACCCCGTCTCTACTAAAAATAGAAAGAAATTAATCGGACAACTAAAAATATATAGAAAAAAAATTAGCTGGGCATGGTGGCGCATGCCTGTAGTCCCAGCTACTCGGGAGGCTGAGGCAGGAGGATTGCTTGAGCCCAGGAGTTTGAGATTGCTGTGAGCTAGGCTGACGCCACGGCACTCACTGTAGCCCGGGCAAAAGAGTGAGACTCTGTCTCAAAAAAAAAAAAAAAAAAAAATGAATCTACAAAAGAGAAACTCACCAATTAAAGGCAAGAACATTTTTAAGAAAGCATAAAGGGTATGGAGGATATATTACACCCTTGATAAACACTCGTTGGAAATAGAAATTATTTTTTATATCACAGATTTCTTCCTTGTGTCCACACAGCAGGGAGTCTGTGGTGTGGACTTTTATACGGAGCTACAGAGTTTTATAGAGATACTCTAAGTATGAAATTTTATCCACATATTTTGAGTTTGGATCTATTTTGGGGGGAGGAGGGTTCACAGTGTTTATCAGATCTGCAATAGGACCTGTCACCCCAAAGAGGTGAAGAATCACTGCTTTAGACAGATATAACAGCACAATAGCTGACATTTTTCATTTATTCGGCTTACAAATACACATTTTGTGCCCCCTGTGTGCCAGGCCCTGGGAGGTAGTGGTGACCCCACACTGTCCCTAGCTGTCTCAAGGCCTGGGATGTCACACACCGGAGTTGGATCCTCAGACCAGCCTGCCACGTATGCATCATCTCCGATGGGGATCCTGAGGTCTAGCAAGGTTCACTGGCTTCCTCAAGGCCCCACGTCACTCATTTCCTGGACACTCGCAATGCGCTGGACCTGCACGTTCCAACACCAGGCTCTAGCCACACGGCTGGGCACTTTCAAGTAAACACAGCTGGTTCCCCGGAGACAAATGGTGTGGTGTGCAGAAACACAGGCGATCGTGAAGACTTTGTACAAGTAAGAGAATGTAACATATCTCATTTATTTTTTATGTTGATTACTTGTTGAAATGATTTAATTTTGATCTATTGAGTTAATTAACATATGTTATTAAAATTAATTTTATTTGTTTTCATTCTGTAAATGTGGCTACTAGAAGATTTAGGATTTCGTATGTGGCTGATGTCCTACTTCTATTGGATGGTGCGGTGCCAGGCACTGCGGTCCAGTGGTGACGGGGTCCAGTTAGTTTGGGGAAAAAAAATCCCTAAAAAGGCTAAATGTAGACAAAAAAAGAAAAAAAATGCACTTAAAGGCATAGAGGATGTGAATCTCAGGTGGGCAAGAAATAAGCATGTCCTATTTTCTTTTGACCAGCTTTCAAAGTGATCTGAAGGCTCATCCTGATGTCCCAGCAGGAAAGTCAACTTCGGTCAGGACTGAGGCTCCCCCATCCCCGGGAGAGCCTCAGGCTCATCGGTCACCCCAGTTCACACTGGCTGCCAAGGGGACACCCGGTCCCCTGGGCTGCATGTTCTCCTTATAGGGATTGAGTCTTCTCTGAGACTGGAAACCCCAGTCTGTAGGGTCAGACCACTCAGCCATCTCCGGGTTTTCGACTTCTCCTGGGGCACTTCCCCTGGACGTGGGGGGCTGATTCCTCACTCTCCCTGCAATCAGAGATACCCCTTTCCCTACCTTCTGCCTCCTTACCCCTTTCTGCACCCACCCAAACACACGTCTACACCTCTCGGACACTGGTCTTCATCTCTTTAGCTGGCAGAGGCTAGAGGTCAGTGGCACACAGCATGAGGGCTGAATCTAGCCTAACAATAGGTTTTGTCTGGCAGATACAGCATTTGCTTTTTAATTTGACTTTGATGCTAACATTTTAAAGTCATGAGCTCTTTTTTTTAAAGTTTTAATTTATTTACTTCTTAAATCTACATGTGACAATAAATCATAGATTGTATCCTGTGGCAGATAATTTGCTATCTTTTTAAAAATACTTATTTATTTTAATGGACAAATAAAAATTGTATATGTATATGGCGTATGACATGATGTTTCAATACATGTATATACTGTGAAGTGGCTAATCAAGCTAATGAACGTATTTCTTACCTCACATACTTATCATTTTTTTTTTTGTGGTGAGAACACTTAAAATCTATCCTGTTAGCAATTTCCAAAGTCATGAGCTTTCACGCAAAAACTCACATTTCCAACTTCTCTTGAAACGTCAGAAGGTCTGGTGACCCCAGGCCTCTGTTCCTATGGCAACGAATGGCTGGAGGGAGTAGCTGCATGAAAGCTGTATGAAAGGATCCATTTCATTCCTTTTAGTGACTGCGTAGTTTTCTACCACACGTGTGACTTTTGTATCCTTTCCGGATTGGAAATAAACTAAATCTTGGATGATTTTGAGAAACAGGCCAGGACTAGAGTGAGGCAAGTGAGATGCCTTGACCACAGCATTTAAGGAGGCACAGCTCTGAGCGCGAGCCCCTCCTGAAACTTTGCACCTTAGGTGCGTCACGCACTACGCCCTAGTCCTGACCCTCCTGGGGCTATTTTCTTCCAGTACGTCCCTCGGTCTTCCACCAGCTTGGTCAGTACTTGTGTGGTTAAGGTACGTACAAAAAGAGGCCTTGCCTCTGAGGTCTCTGCTGGGCTTGGGGGAAAGGAGATTGCAGTGAGCTCTGAGGTGTGAGTGGGAAAAGATGGCGTAGACATTGTCAGGGTAGGAACTCTGAAGAAATTTGGTTGCACAGGGGGGTGAGAGATTGGGGGACAGGTGGCTGGATGAGGGGTGATGAAGGTTTTGGTTTCATTTTAAGTTAAGAGGTGGGACACTGGAATGGGTTTATAGGCTGAGGAGGAGGCCTTCATGGCATGGAAGAGGGTGGGAGGGAAACGCTGGTCCGTGTGTGACCGCAGGCCGGGTCACACAGCCCTGTGGAGGGCTGCATTCTGGGTCCTCCTCCACGCTTCCCGGCTGCCCTCAGAGGAGAGGGTCACCTTACCCCTACCCTGCAGGTGGGGCAACCAAGCTTGGGAAGGCGGAATGGCTTCCAGAAGATCACGAGGGGCGATCCTCCTTCAGAATACTGCGTTGGAGGGTTGGGGAGCTCTGGGGGCAGCGTGCGTGCCTGGCACACACATCTGTGCAGTGCTGCCCGGGCAGTGAGCCCGAAGGGGGCTGGGCAGGGTGGAGAGCGTGGTGACGTTAGGCCGGGGGTTCAGGCAGTGCCTCCTTGGGTTCCCCAGCCCCCTCTCAAAGGAGGCCTTTGGGAGATGGCCGGGGTGGTTTTCTGCCTGCCCAGCGTTCAGTCCTGCCAAGTGGCAGGAAGCTCTGAGTGGATGCCTTTCAGGCCTTTCATCCCCCACCTCGCCCCCAGCCCCAAGAACTCCAATACAAATATTTGTATAGTCACAAAAATTGGATTACAGGAATGATCTGTTTCCATACCAGCAGGACCATATTGCTGCATGCTCGTATAATAATTACATGCGTTTGTTTTTGGGCGTTCCCTTTGCATTTTTGCGGCATTGCCCTTTTTGGGGCCTTTTGGGTTCTTTTTTGTTGTTCGTTGGCCCGGGGGGCTGATTGCAGGAGCCAAGCCACGGCGACGATGGCTTCCCCCGCGTGGCTAGTTTTGTGGCAGAGCTGGGGTGAAACTCAGGTCGGTCTGAGCCCAAAGCCAAAAGAGAAAGAATGAGGATTCACACGTGGACAAGAGGCAGCCGGCCTCTCCCTCTGAGACAGGCGCCCAGAAGGAAAGGCTAGGGGTGCCTGCAGGTACAATTTCATGGGTCTAGCGTGTGAACAGAGAAGGCAGAAGTTAAGGGTGGCCGTAAATGCTTCTTTTCTCAAGGAAGCAGGAGGTAGGAACACTTGCTGAGAGCAGGAGGGAACTGGCAAGACTGGGGGTTTGAAAGAAGAGTCAAATGTTGAGGACAGCTGCACTGGGCTGGGGCAGGGCACCACCAGCGAACCAGCGTGTTACAGGGCACCACCGAAGACCGGCTTGAGTTTGGGGACCACGGAGTTGAAGGGATGCCAATATGTCTGCTGTGGTTTTTCCCAGCAGCTTTCTGCAGCCTGGGAGCTAGACCAGGAAGGCTGATCCCTGAAGTGAGCCAGGGTTGGGGCTTTGCTAGGTGGGGCAGTGGAAGACACCAGAACAAGGCAGTTACATACATGGGTGAAGGATTGGTGCAAGTGAGCAATCGTAGGTTTAAGGTGTTGTACTAATCAGATCTTTTTCCGTTGTAAGTGACAAAACTCCAGCTTTTGCTGACTTAAGTAGACTGGCTTACACATTCAGCAAGTCCAGGGATGTCACAGTTTCAGGTATAGCTGGATCCAGGGGTTTAAACAATGTCAACCAGACACCATCTTTATCTCTGGGCTCTGCTTTCCTGTGTTGGCTTCACTTTCAAACACTCTCTCCCTTTGCAGTGTCCATCTTTGCCCCCGGCAGCTCCAAGTCTACAAACAATTAGTCTAGCAGCTCCAGCCAAAAGTGAGCTTCACTTTCGGAGAGTTCCAGAAAATGGCGTGCAAGATTCACTCATACTAGACCAACTGAGGTCATGTGTCCATTCCTGAGCCAATGCCCACGGCCAGGAGAGTGCCGTTCTCCGATGGGCCAGGTCTGGGTGTGTGCTCGCCCCCACAATGAGCTCCCCTTGAAACCAGAGGGTGCAGGTGTCCTCTGCACGTGGAGAGCAGCGGAAGAGGGGACACAAGGAGGGAGGCGGGGACCAGTGTGGCGGGTGTGAGGGAGTGAGCGGGCAGGAAGGGCGGGACGCTGTGGGCGGAGCTTGGGGGTGTGGATTTGTCAGGGGTCTTGGCTGCAAGCAACAAAAATTTCCTTTGTCCTAAGCAAAAGAATCCTCACTAGCAGGACTTTGAGGACTCCCAGAATTGACAGGACGCTGGAGAGCTGGGACTGCACTGAGTGGTAGCCCGGGCTGCCGGAGAATGGAGGAGGCAGGAACACACGGCAGAAACAGACCGGTGCGCTGGTGCCGCCACCGCTGCCGTGGGTGTGCCCTCTGGCCACCCTGGTGTGCTTAAGTCACAAGCTCCACATTCCAACTCATAGATGCCATCATCCTACCGCTGGGTCTAAGTCATGTGTCTGCCCCTTGGGAAAGGGAGGGAGCCCACACCTCCCGCCCAGGAAACACCCGGGGGAGCGCAGGGGGCAGAAGGAGGGGGCAGGCTGGGTGCCAGAAGCGAGTGGCCATGTCCACGTGAGGATGGGCGAAGTGCTGCAGCTGACCCACCTCTGGGCACGCGTTCTCATGACAACCCTGGGGGCTGGGTACTACTGCTTGCAGAGGGGGAAACTGAGGCTCCAGTGGGTCACAGAGCTGGGATTCCAAACCCAGGTCTGCCAGTGTCCAAGACCCTGCTTCTTTCTCCTGCCCTGCCCTGGTGGTGGTGGAGTCCACTTGGACCTCGTAAGGTGTAGGCTGGACCCTGATATTTGAGTCACCATACCCAAATACCACAGTCCTTCAGATGCCTAGGGAACGGTGTCTGCCACGCCTGGGACTGGCCCGTCCCCTGAACAACCCCAGGGCATGATCTCTGCAGGAGTCCTGAAGGAAGGAGGGGAAGTTATGTCTTCACCCTTCTCCTCAGCTGTAGTGTTTGGCTGTTTGTTTTGCTGCATGTTATTTTGATGTCCCGTAAAAGCAGTAAACATGCCAAGGCGTGTTGAGTCCACGCTGGGAGATGGGTCTGAGTCCCGGGGGTGTGGGCAGGGCATTAATGACCCAGGCGCCAGGGCCAGGCCCAATCCGGGCTCCGAGGCTCCTTACACAAGACCCCTTCTCACCCCAAGCCCGGGGCAGGGTCTGGGGGCCAGACAAACACTTCCTGACAGGCGGGAACCGCTTCCCGCTCACTGTCGCCGGTTCTGGGGGAGCTGGCCTCTGGCTTTGTGTACTCCTTGAGGAGGGAAAACTTCCTGTTTGTGAAGAAAAAAAGCCCTCCACACGGCTCAACGGCCCTTGGACATCAAAGTGTTCTTACAAAACAGCACCCTAATGGCTTAAGCATCAGTGAATCAGGGACAGATGGGTCCCATTTGCCATAAAGTACACACGGGTTTAAAAGTCCTGAGGAAAAATGCCAGGCAAAATATGTTTCAGGTTTCATTGAACCAAAAAACTCTCAGAAGATAGATTTTCGACGGTCACCAAACCCAGCATACGGCCAGGCTGCCCAGGCTGACTGCTTGGGAAGCTCAGTCCTCTTAAGCTACGGTAGCCTGAGCCACTGCCCTCCATAGCAGAGACAAATTAAGTCAAATCTTGGTGTAATTGAGATATGAAAGGCTTTTGTGGGATCTTTTCCTTTATAGGAATACTTGAAATGTGTCTGAGAAGAGCCTAGCTAACTTGCTGGTGGAGCAGGAGGTGTGAGATTTAGACAGTGTGATCGGGGGGCGTCAGCGGTGTTTGCGTATCCCAGTTCTCTGGGGACATCGGGAAAGGAAGCTTGGATAAAGCTCCCAGGGAAACGTCTTTTTTCCCCCCACTTTAAAAACCTACCGAACGGGAGAGAAGATGGAAGGAAAGAGAGAAGGAAAGAGAAGAAGAAAGGAAGGAAAAGAAAGAAGCGAGAGAGGGAAGGAAGGAAGGGAAGGGAGGGAAGGAAAAGAATGTTTTAACGTTTTCCTAGAAACTAAGTTTGCACATCAGGAAAAATGGTGTCACACTGCAGTGTCTCAGCGATTGAGCTGTTTTACGTTCTGCTTTGAATTTTTCTCGTCGTATATTTCTCCCTGGTTTGCAACCCTGCTTTGTGAGAAGTGCCATAAAGAAAGGCTTTCCCGTTAACGCACTCCGACTGGGTCGTATTTCAGGCTGTTACTCCCCGAGACATTATCCCGACGAGAATCCGTGTACTGCGGAGTGATCTGTCGGAGCCCGTTAGGGGGACAGATGAGAGGATTGGAATGGGGCCCGGGCTTCGTAATGAAACCTTAGCCCAGACAAGGGCCAAAGAGGGGGCTGTGGTTTGGGGGGTCTCGTGGAATTCATGCGGCTTTACTCCGGATGGGCTCGAAACGGCTCAGTGCTGAAAGATGAACATTCCTGTCTTTTGGCCTCTGCTCCCCTCCACGCTTTGATAGGTGAACAGCTCTGGCCACCGATGCCTCGTGCACGAGAACACCAGATTTCCACTTGGCTTTATTTTTTGATTTTGTGTGTGTATGTGTGTGTGTGCGTTCTTGTCACTTTCAAGCGGAATATGGTATGTTATAAATAAAGCCCCGCTTTCTCCCATTCTGATCACACACCATATGAGTGTGGGGCGGGGGTGGAGGGGGGCTTCTTGGGGGTGCCTATTCACGCTGGTCCACATGTATCCGAGATTTCCCTTTGAAAATCCCAAGGCCCGGCCCACACTGACATGAAGTTATTATGTACTTTTGTTGTACAACAAATTATCATCCTATACCGTTGCAGCAGGCACTTCTACGGAGAACGCAGGTTGTAGTAATTTTGTCATACAGAGTAATATGTCACATAGACCATTCTGGATTTAGACCAATATATACAGTTTCTGGCCTAAGCAGTAACACATGTTTGGAGGAGAGATCGTTTCACTTTACTGGAATGGACAGTAAGTAGAAACACATTCCAGATTTCTTTTTTTTTTCTTTTTTTCTCCCCCTGCCCTGAAATTTGGCAGCCAGAGTCCTCCTTGCACTTGATCTCAGGTTTTCAGCTGCTTACGAACCCTGGTGCCCAGAGCGCTACGATGCCCATGCGTTTAGCAACTGGTGACTAATGAAATTGAAAAATCACTGCTCAACAGGTTTCCCAGAACCCCTCTAAGAGCTGTTTTCAACAAATGCAAATGGCACTCAAAATCTGCCCAATAATAGCTAAAGTTCAAAACTTTTCTGCAGCTAATTTTATGCTTTCGAAGTCTGGCTTTGTGGAAACCTTTTTTTTTTTGATGAGTCTGAAAATTGCCTTGTGAGTGGAGTAAAAGATGGGCAGTCGTGCCGGAGTGATGAGTTTACCCCAGACCCTGGACGTCCCACTTCAGAGATGCTCCTACCTGCCTGGACTCCCAAGGGACACCGTATTACTCAGCCACTTGGTCCAGAGAGTCGGGGGCAAGCGGCAGTGCAGTTGCTAGCTGGTGGCATTTGCTGCACGGACCCTGGGGTCAGGAACAGCGGCGACGGAGCTGGAGGAAGGAACGGATTCATGTTGATTGGACACCTATTTTGTACCTATTTCGTGCTTTGTACAAACTGGATTTCACTCAAATTCTCACAGTGATTCCATCTCCCCCTCCCCTGGTGAGGAAACAGGTATTCAAGCCCACAGTTTCTCTGACCTGGAACCCGGGCCCTCTCCTCTCCCATGGCGGGGGCTAAGGGTCCAGCGCATAGCAGGTCCTTGGCGATGCTTTATCTTCCACCTGGTTATTGTGTAGGCCCTACAGGATTATACGTTCTCTGGGTGCAGGGACCCTGAATTTCCTGTAGGTATCTTATTCCCCACTTTGGGCCTTGTAGTGGTGCAGAGAGACCTAAAGGTTTCTAAAGAACAGTTGTTCTCAACTGGGGACGATTTTGTTCCCCAGAGGATATCTGGCAGTATCTGGAGATTCTGATTGTCAAAACTAGGGGAGAGGGTTTTATTGGCATCTAGAGGGTAGAGGTCAGGGATGCTGTTAGCACAGGACAGCCCCCCACATTAAGGAATTAGACGACCCCAAATGTCACTAGTGCTGACACTGAGAAGCCCTGCTTTAGAAGAAAAGCAGTCAAGTCTCGCTCTAGTAAAAACAGCCTAAATGACTTGTTTTAAAGATTTTTCTTAAAAAAGAACAATACATTCCAAACATGCAATACACTTGCTTAGAAAGTTAAAACCATGGCCTGCCAAACTTAGTCCATAACTAAAACAAATTAAGAGTCAGCAAGGGGTGTAAGCAGCAGAGAGAGACTGAAGCTGGAACAGGGAATTCTTCAAGGCACGGATTATGTTATATTAAGTCTGCATCTTCTGTGCATAGCACAGGTCTTAGCATGTAGTAGGTGCTTAATAAGTGCTTACTGAGTGTCCGATGGGGTGAATAGAGCCTCTTCATAGATAGTGTCATACTAAGTTATACCAGCCATGAATTGCAGCATGTTCTGCGCTCCTGTCCTCCAACAATATCCCAGGCTAGCCAGTGATGGGGACCTCACTGTTTTGCAAGGAAGCTCATTCTATTTCTGGACCGCTGTGGGCATTAGAATGGGCGATGGCTTCTCACGGTGCTCTGGAGCCCCTTTCCTTGGGAAGGGCTAACAGCTGCTGTTGAATGGCCCCTGGTCAGGGGGTGATACGGCCAGGGCAAAAGGGCGTTTAATAGGGCCCCGGGCTATGTCTGGATCACCTCTCAACTCCCAGGACATTTCCTGGGCCTGGCAGATGGGAGTTACTTAGCCCTCTTACTCCAAAAAAGAGGGACCTTCATCGGAGGCCACTTCCCATCTCGGCGTCTATGTCCACAATGTTCTCCTAGCAGGAGAGCCCCTTCCCTCGGCTTGGCCTCTCCTTCCTACCCACTGCATGTCGGGGCCTTCCCTGGGGCTGCTGCCCGCATGGAGCTCTGTCTCCTCTGAAACCAGGATTTCTGGAGGTCAGAGCTCAGCTGACGAGGTGGTGCGGTGGATTTTGAAGCCAGCCGGCCCTGTGGGCTTGTCCTGACTCTGTCACAGTGTGGCTCTGAGGCCATTGGGCCTTTGTTTTCTCATCTTTAAAATGGGAATAAGATGTCTCCTTCACAGGTCACAGAGAGGGGGAATGATTATAATATGAGGAAGAGCTATTACTTATTGAATGCTTGGCACACAGTTGGTTTGCACACATTCTTTTTAATCTTTCCAGGAATGTGGTAAGTTTTCTTAACCCCATTTTATTGGCAAGGAAACTGAGGCCCAGAGAGAGTGACTTGCTCAAGCTCTGGCCACCAGGCAGTGGTCGAGAGGAGTCCGTATCCAGGACGAACTGGTGTCAGAGCTCAGGTTTCTCCTGGAGTCCACATGGATGCTCAGTGGGTGCTCGCTCAGTTCATTCCTCCCGCCCGCCCACTTCAGCACTTGAACCGGTCTCGGCTCACTCTTCCATGATCTCTTCGACAGTCTGGGTCTCAGGTAGACTGCCAGCCCTGAGAAGCCACGACCTCCCCTTCTTCTCCTCAGCACCCCCTCTGCTCAGACACAAGGGAGATGCTCAGATGACATTTGCTGACTTGGAAAAGTATGGAAGGGCCATATCTTGCCCCTCCTCTCTCTCCACACACACACACTCGTCGCGCACAGAGCCGTACCCGTGCGTACATTGTGCACACGTTGTACACGGTCACACACACTCACCTACAGACTCAAATTCACCACACACACGCACACCGACTCACAAGATCACACACAGACTCACAGACTAGACACGTATTGAACACCTGCCTGCCACGGCCTTGCACAGACTCCCAGACTGCACACATGCTCACACATACTCACACGCAGACCCACAGACACACCTGCCCACACGGCACACACTCACACCGCTGTGCGCTCACACACACTCACTCACATACTCACGCATGCACAGGCTCGCACACTCCCCGCGCCTGGACGCTGAGTCCTCGGTGAGTGGGGGTCCCAGGAGGGGTCCGGCTGCTGGTTCTCATCCCGTCGCAGGCCCCCGGGGAGCACAGCGTCATTTAGAGATGCTTTCTGCCCAGATCGTTCCTGAACACGGACACTGCAAGTGCATTTAATTTCCAGCCCTCGGTTGAAAGCGGGCCGTCTTGTACACGTCACGCACATTTTCACCCTGGGAAGGCCTGCTTCTGGAGCCGTGGCCCGCCACACGTGTGTGCCAGGGGCCGGGGCGGTGGAATGGCTTTTCCATGTGGGTAATTGTGGTCGTCAGGAAAGCGCCTCACAGCAGTTTACGCTTTCTCAGTTTACCAAAGCCCCGCATCTGCGGCCACCCCTCTGTGCAAGGAAGGCACCCTCTCCAACAAGGTCCGAATCTGAAGGAAAGACAAGAAGAGAACAGAAAAAAGAAAAGAGAAGAGAAGAGAAGAAAAAGAAAGAAAAGAGAAGAGAAGAGAAGAAGAGAGGGGGTGGGAAGGAGGAAAAAAGAGATGTTGACACACGCTCTGAAGGGGCCAAGGAATTCTGTTTACTCCTCGGTGATATTTCTGCCTTTTGTTGTGGCAAAGACCTGCCTTTTACTGCGTTGTTGAAACATCTTCAAAGTCTGGAAATCTGAGGGGCATTCCAATAAAAACCTCTGTTGAGCTGCAGCGGAGAGAACCCCAAATTCAAATCAGGTCTGAGCACTTGGCAGCAGGCGCGAGGACTGGGTAGCACGGGGGAGGAGGCCAGGGAGCCCTGTCCTGGTGACGGGAGAGCTGCACGGGGCACTCGAGGTGGAGGGCCAGCAAGAAGGGTCTCTGGGAACACTGTGGGGCCACATGGAACCCAGGTCAAACCCTGTCTCCACCAGTAATTCAGTGTGTTACCTTGGACCTACCACTCTGCCTCTCTGAGCCTCAGCTTTCTTACCTGTAAAATGGGTGTGTTTATGCACATGGGCATGTGCGTATGTGTAAATAACCATCTATAACGTTGGTGTAAAGATTAGAGACAACATGTGTAAAGTATTTAGCACATAGGAAGTGATAACAGATTTTAATTCCCCATCTCCTTGCAGGACAAAGCCTGCTGTGCCTTGGGGCCTACCTTCTCCGCTCCAAGCACTGAGTGTCCCAGCATTTCTAGGAATAGGCAGCATTGGGCATCTCCTGCTCCCTCCACCTCCCAAGACGAAGGAGGGCAAGTCTGTGGGTCCCTCTGAGATAGGGGACCAGTCCTATGCCCTGCTGCCTGGGTTAGCAGGTTCCTGGAATAGGCCAACGAGGGGGCTGATGCTGGCCCTCCCAGATGGGAACCCACAATGGAAGCAGCCAGGAGCGGGGAATGTCCTTAGAAGTGAGGCCCCCACTTTGTGCCAAGCATGCCCCTGTCATCTGTAGGCGTTGCCCATCCCTGCCCTGATCAGATGTAGGGGTGGCTCCTACATGGGCCCCTCCAGTCCAGTCATGCTGAGCCAGGGTGGCCCATGGCCACAGTCAGACCTCGGACAACCTTCGGTTTGAGCTGCTCCTTATGGTGCCCCACGCTTACGAGGCCATTCATGCGTTCACTCATTCATTCTTCCGGCCTTCAGACTTGGAGCTCGATAGGACCCAGCCTAGTGGAGAGACAGGCATGCCACCCCAAAGACACTACTCAGATGCTGGGGGAGCCCAGGAAGGGACCTGACCTGGCCTGACAGGGGCTGAACAGGGCGGGAGCGGGCCTGGCAGTCTTCTCAGAGCAGGAGACCCTTGAGCCAACTCATTTTTGTCCAAGTCTCAAGATGACATACCTGCCTAGGTCTAAGGATTGGAAAATGCCCTCAAAACTGTGGTCAGGTGCCCGGTTCATCAGACGTCTGTAAGACCAGGAGAGACGCTGAGGGTGAGGGCAGGGGGACGTCCAGTGTGAGCGTGCGTGGGAGGGAGGGGAATGGGACTGAGGGTCTTCTAAGGGGGTCTTGCCGCCTCAGGGCCTTCTTCCCCTGCATGCCAGGCACTGCCTCGTGTGCTGGGCACTGGGCAGGCGGGGAAAGTGCTCTGCCCTTTCTAATCGGGAGAACAGTGACGGAGGCTCAAGGGCAGGGGCTGGGTGACTGGGGTCACAGAACGACCTGGCCATCGGGCCTGGGTGGAAGAGGTGAGTGGCGAGGAAGGCTTTCTGAAGGAAAGGACCTTGAGGCTGGACCTGGCAGGTGGCGTGGACGATGGCCAGGCAAAGAGCAGCAGAGAGAATGACGGGACAGAGGGAACTGCAGACAGGAACAGAGGAGAGATGCCCCGAGCGGGGAGGGGCCGAAGTTATTCGTGCAGTTGGCGCCTACAGGGGTGAAGGGCCGGGAAAGAGAAGCAGGGCCTGGCCATGGGGCTGTGAGCCTCGGGGCAGGCTCCGCCCTGGGCGGGCACGGATGAGGCTCACTTGGTCTTCTGACCTTGCTCTATGCTAAATCCTTCTCGTCCAGGCTCTGCTCTGCCCCACGGTGAGCCTGCTCCTTGCAGGTATGACCACCTTTTCTTCTGCTCAACTCCTTTGTAGACCCCCTCGCCTCAGGGTAAGATCCACTTCCCCACCTTGGCTCTCGAGGGTCCCCAGGGGTCTGAGGGGTGCTGGGCAGTTAGCTTCAGGGCAGGTGGACTTCGGTTCCAGCTCCAGATGTCCTACTGTTAGTTGACCTTGGAGAAAGCCTCAGCTTCCTCTTCTCTAATGAGCACAGGAAATGAGATGATGCCGTGTCCCCCAAGTAGCTCGTAACAGATAACAGCTCTGTGGCCACCGACAACCTCGGGAGCCTTGTCACCCATCTCTTACCAGCTTGTATCCTTTCCAGCCAGCACTTGTAGGTACCGGAGAGCGTGGTGCCGTTCCATGCCTCCCTGCCTTTGCTCATACAGTCCCCTCTTCCTGCAACATCCTCTCTGTGACTGGCCGCCCTACCGCCTACTCACCCTTCAAGACCCAGCTCAGGAGTCCCTTCCTCTGAGAAGCCCTCTCTGACTTTCCTCCCCTTGTTGCTTCCTCCTCTGTGCTCCCCCGAATCACCATAAAGGGCACCGCTGCACTCTCCGAGGTCTGTCTCTCCTCCACGCCCGAACACCTGCTAGCTCAGGGTCAGGTCCTCTTACCTCTTGAACCCCCGGGGTCCAGCATGGAGCCTGACACCCAGCCAGTCTGACAGAGGAGAAAGCCCAGACTCACTCTGCACATTTACCCCGACTCGACTCCATTCGCATTGCTCTTTTCCTGCGGGTGAGGTGGGGTGGGGTGGGGTGGGGAAAGGGTACCCTGGAGCCAGGTGCTTACTTAGGGGGGCTCTTTAGTTGTTTGGCTCCAGCCTAGGTCCCCCGGCAAGGCCGATCTGCTGCCTGCTGGTCTCCCCTTTCTGAGACAGGAAGACGGTGCACACTGCAGCTCCAGGCCTCCTCCTGCTGGAACCTGGGCGGGGCTGTCCCCCACCCCACGTGGGGAGCCCTGGTGCATTGTTAGTCACTCTTGTTTTGCTCCACCCGAGTGAGGATGGCAAGCTCCAACCTTCCATTACCTCATGCCCTGGGAACACCTCCTGGGTCATTGCCAGGCTCATGTGCAGGACAAGGCGGTCACCTCTCCCACCAGTGCCCCCACACAGGGACAATGAGGGCAGGGCAGCACTGCCCCCAGCTGGCTTCTGCTCCAAGGCTGCAGGGGACAGGGAACAGGGGCCAGGCTTCTGGGGGCCAGGCCTCAGGCTTGTGTTTAGGCTACGGGAGGTCCTGGCCAGAAAGATCTCAACCCACCTCTCATGTTCATGAGAATATCTAACATTTACTCGATGCCTACTATGTGCCGGGCTCTGGGCTGAATGCCGTACATGATTTAATCTCATTTAACTTTACTATAGACAGTTACTATCCCCGTCCTCATTTCAGAGATGAGGAAATCTCGGCATAGAGAGTTTAAGTAACTTACACAAGGTGACACAGCCAGCAGCAATGGAATTTGATCCAGGAAACTGAACAATGGAACATGTGCTCTTGTCAACGGTAGGCTTCATGCCTCCTATTTTATAGATGGAGAAGTTGAGGCTAGAGGGGGAAAATGTGCAGGTCTTTTCCTGCTTTACCTTATTGCTGAAGAAAATCTATCTTGCCTTTTGTTTGTTTGACTCTAAGGTCACCCAGACCTGGTTTCAGTCCCAGCTGAGTGACCTTGACCCAGGGACTCCACATCTCAGAGCCTCAGTTTCCTCATACGTGAAATGGGACTACCATTCTCTCCCTTGTGCATCTGTGGGGGATTCTAAGCGAAAAGGGGCTGGCAGCAGTGTCTGGCAGGGCATGGTGAGCAAACACTGCCAGGGAGCAAGCTTGTCATCACCGTCCCTCCATCAACTCCCACAAAGGGCTTGACGCACTGACACTAGGCATTAGAGTGAGGGAGACCAAGACCCAGGAGTGTGGGGTCAAAGGTAAAGACTGGCGAGAGGAGAGAAGTTATGTCATGAGTCATCCTCTCTTTTAGCTCTTTGTTCTGTAGTGTGCTTTAGCAGGGGTCTTTGGAGCGAGGCTACATGGGCTCAAATCTCAGAGCTACCACTTATTAGTTCTTGGGCTTTGGGAAAATGACTTGATGTCTCTGTGTTCCCATCTGCAAAAAAAAAAAAAAAAAAATGGGACTAATCATAGTGACAGTCCCATAGGCTCATGGTTGTGAGGGTTAACTGAGCCAAGGCAGTTAGCACAGCACCTGGCTTAGACTACAGGCACTGAGTCAGCACACACTTGCTGAGCACCTGCTATGGGCCAGGCCCTGGGGAATCATGTGCCACCTCCATGATGATGCGCGTCCTTGAATAGTTCACATTATAGTCTGGAGACGGATAAGGGGCACATGGCTGCATGAGGAGTTATGGACACTATGAAAATTAAACCTGTAGTGTAACTCTGAGCTTCCTAATGGCCAAGCCAAAGAGGGAAAGAGTTTACGTGGTTCTCATTGTCTAGAAGTTCATGAGACAGATCATTTTTTTCCTGGCCCCAAGTTCTCATTGAGAGAGAAAGGAGATGCAGAGAAGTCAAGCCTCTCAAACTAGATCATACAGCTAATAAACTAGTATTCCAATCTGGGTCCACCCTGAGGGCTCTCTGCTGTTCAAGGCTGCTGATTACAGGATAGCACATTGCCAGGCATGGCCAGCTTACTACATGCACCTGTATGGGAGCAACCTTCCTCCTCTATCCCGGTGTGGGTGAATTCTGGCTTGCAGCCAAGTGTGCAGTGGTCAGGGGCCTTGGACCTGCACTTTTCGGTGACCAGGCCCATTACAGCCATTTCGAGGAGAAAACAGACATTCTGTGATGTTGGTACATTAGACAGGAGGCAGTGTGATGAAAAACAGAATTTCCCACCCGTTTGAGACATACGAAATCGCTGCTGTTTGACCATTTTTGTTTACAAAAATGGCAATATCACATGGTTTGACCTAATAGTATTTACTTAATATCTTGCTTTAAAATCCTAAAATAGACTCACTTGTTCTCTTTGGCCTCTTCCTATAAAATGACATCCAATAATTCATGGGGTTGACATGCTAGTTATATTATTTTCTCGAATGAGTACATACCGACTAACATTTTTTTTTTTTTTTTTTTGAGACAGAGTCTCACTCTGTTGTCCTGGCTAGAGTGAGTGCCGTGGCGTTAGCCTAGCTCACAGCAACCTCAAACTCCTGGGCTCAAGCGATCCTTCTGCCTCAGCCTCCCAAGTAGCTGGGACTACAGGCATGCGCCACCATGCCTGGCTAATTTTTTCTATATATTTTTAGTTGTCCAATTAATTTCTTTCTAATTTTAGTAGAGACGGGATCTTGCTCTTGCTCAGGCTGGTCTCGAACTCCTGAGCTCAAACAATCCGCCCGCCTTGGCCTCCCAGAGAGCTAGGATTACAGGCGTGAGCCACCGCGCCCGGCCCGACTAACATTTTATAGGCAGCCATTCCTGTGCCTCTGATTGTCCTCCATTACAGGCAATGGCCTGTGGAGACACTGAGGAGGGGACAGGACTGGGCCTGGGCTAGAGCTGGGGCCACCACCCCAGTACTGGGTGAGTTTACCTCTCGTGATGGTTACTTCTAAGTATCAACTTGGCCGGGGCACACTGCCCAGCTATCTGGCCAAACCTTATTCTGAATGTTTGTGTGAGGGGGGTTTTGGGTGAGATTAGCATTTACATGGATGGACTTTCAGTAAAGCTGATTGCCCTCGCTAATGGGGTGGGCCTTATCCAACCAGTCAAGACTCATGTAGACCAGGAGGACAGGCCTCCCTCGGCCGGAGCGAGATCCGCAGCAGACGGCCTTTGGACCTGAACTGCAGCATCGCCGCTTCCCCGGGTCTCCGGCCTGCTGGCCCACCCTGCAAAACTGGATGAGCCAAATCTCTCTCTCTCTTTCTCTCCATAGGCACATATATTCTGTATATTTTATATCTGTGTCGATATCGACATATATAAGCATCCCATTGGTTCTGTTTCTCTGGAGAACCTGCCTGATTCCCTCTCCCCTCCACCTCTGGGCGATGGGGTTGACGTTGACTGGGTCGTGCTGAGGACTAGAGGAGCTGCCGCACCCCAATAGGTGCTGCGTGAATGTTCCCTACTGCTACTGTCATGATTCTTACTGTTATTACTATAGATGGGGGGCTGGGGCATCTTCTGCTCCCTGCCACACACCCTGACCTCCCTTGTACACTCGTCATTTCCCCAGAAGGTGCTCGTCCCTGAGGGGACATTTCCCCCAGGAGCCTGCGAGCCCATGTTCCCCGTGCACGCACCACGTGCCCAGGCTCAGGCTGACAGAGGTTAGCTGGCGGGAGAGCCGGGGCAGAGAAGCTGCTTGAGGTTTGAGACCTGGGATGCCACGAGCCTTTGTGGAAAGAGCACTGGACTTGGAGCCAGCGGGACTGTTCTGGGGACTAAGCGAGTTTTGCCGCAGGGCACCTCGGACACAAGGGTGGTCACATTTCTTCACTCTTCTAAGTCACGTGAAATGTGGCTCAGGGTGTTCGGTCCCAGCGCTTTAGGGGTGGGAGTGGGGAGAGGCTTCCTTTCCCTAAACTTGTACAGTGATGCTGGGAACCCTACACGGGCTGGTTATTAGGGCCAAGCTTCTGGTCTTCCATGCTTGTCCTAGGGCCGTGGTTTGTTGAAGGGCAAGGGCGCCTCTGCCTGCGGCACCCACTCCCTTGGTGCCATCTGGGTCACGGAACCTTCCCTGGGCTTCTGAGGCCCAACTGTCCAACCTGACCAGGGTGCCATGCTCAGAAGGGCCTCACACTTGGTTTCACACCCTTTGTCACTACCTTGAAATTCAGAACGATGTTTGAACAGGAGATCAACGTTGTCATCATGCACCAGGCCCTGCAAATTATGTAGCCTGCTCCAAGGGCCCAGCCATGTGTCCTCACCCTTGGAGACGCCACTCCCGCAGTGTGTTTCGTGGGGGTGGGAGGCCCCTTCCTGCTGCATGTGGAGCCCACCACCCTCCGCCATATGCCCATTCTTGGAAATCTCACCCCTCTTTCATCTTTGGAATCAGCTCATTTCAGACAAGTCAGTTCTTTGTCTCTGAACCTACGATTTTGAAGACAGTACAGCCCCTTAATGTCCCATGGACCAAGGACACCTCAGTCCTCTGGGGCACAGCGCCCTCCCTTCCTTCTTGGAAGGGAAAAAGTGAAAATCCTCTTTCTCGTTCATGGCCAGACTTGAGTCCTCACATAGCTCATCCCTCCATCAGAAAATATCCCGAGTGCTGAATAAATGGTCACTTCTCCCCCGCCTGGATCCACAGCCTGAGCGTGGGCATTATTGTTGCCGCTTCACAGATGATAAGCTGAGGTCCAGAGAGGACCACAGCCTTGCTCATGGTCACAGAGCCTCCCGGCTTCCCACTCCTCTCAGAGTTTCCGTAGCCCTGGCCAGACAGGGGAGAAAATGAGAGCGTGAGTGGGTAAAGTTGATGTAATTTTTGCTCCTCTAAATGAAAAGCCTTGGCTCGGTTTAAAACCCAGAGAAAACTCAACTATTTCCCATTACACACCTAAAACACGGCAGTCACGGTCTTGGGAGTCCACATGCATATCTCATTCGCTCCTCACAACAGCTCCATGAGGTATTGTGTTAATGCTCCTTTTTAACAGATGAGAAAACTGAGGTCCCAAGAGGCTGAGAGGGTCACCCCTCCCAGGGTGGCACAGAGGGAGAGCAGCAGCAGGCCGGGCAGGTAGCACTGGTTGCAGCCCAGGGTGGAGTCTCTGAAACGCAGCCCCGTGCAAGCGTTGTCACTCTCTGCAATCGGGGAAGGTCGACCGGGAGACACAGAGGTGCTCAGAGGATGGTTTCAATTTTCGAGCCGTGGTCTGACCACTCATGTTTTTGAAAATTAAAAATTAAATCTTGGCTCTGAACCGAGAGCAAGGAAGCGATACTCTGCTCTTGGAGCCCTGCCCGCCCACTCGCCCTCGTGAATTGGGGGTTCTGTGTCGTGAGGGAAATGGCAATTTCAGCTGCCAAAATGTGCGTCACACTCCCCGCAGCCCTTGAACCCGGGAGTCATTGCTGTGGGCAGAGTTGGCGGCTGGGCCCTGGCGCTGACGGATTGGGAAAGGCCTTGACATTTCGGGGTCTTCCAGAAACTTTATCCAGGTGCAGGAAAGGGCCGTGTGCTGAGAGGGATCTGCCGGGGGAGGATGAGGTCAGGAGTCTGAGGACGATGCTTGTTTGGGGGAGAGTCTGCAGCGGTGGCCAGGCCGCCCCAGGACACAGGGACCGCTAGAACTATGGCTCCCCCAGGAGCCGCCGCATCTTCCTCGCGCTTCCTCCTTCCTCTCCCGAATGTGTCGCCCAGAGCCCGACAAATCTATTTCTGAATAGTTTCCACTTCTGCTCTCTCCTCAACCCGTTCAGGCCTCATCCTGCCTGGATGCTGTCGTTGCCCCTGCGAGCTGTCCGGGTCTCCGGTCTCCCCCGCTCCACACTGCTCACCGCACTGTGGGACCCCCGCTGCACTCACTGACACACTGGAGGGTCTGACTGCGGCCTGCCCTCCAGCCTCGTCTTCTGCCACCTACCATGCCAGTCACGCCTGACCAAGGAGGTCCCCACCTCTCGGCCTCTCTCTCCCACCCTCTGCTGGGACACCCATCCGCCTTCTTCTCTGGCCCCCTCCCAACCCACCCCCAACTCAGAGCTTCCCGAGGGCAGGGTCTAGTAGTCCCAGTTTCCATGTCCCAAGTTCCCAGCTTTACATGTTTGTTGAATTAAAATAAATTGAAAATAAATTTGCGTGTACCTCTCAGGACTACAGGCCAGCTCCCATGGGATTTAAAGCCCAGAAATAGAAAACGAAAAAGAGAAAATTCTTTCATCAGAGCTGCACTGTGAATTCAGAATCTGATTGATTTATTGTCGTTGTTGTTTAATAAATATTTCTCGAGCACATACTGTGTTCCAGGTGCGGTACGGGGCTCTGGGCCAAATACTGTTGTTGGATACTATTATTAAAGGTGCAAAAGGGGTAAATGGCTTCCTGGAGGGCAGAGATGGGAGAATCACAAGTCCATGAGCAAATAGCTGCGCAATCACAAACGAGCCCGGGGGACCACAGGGAAAAGCCAGGGGCAGCGAGAGGGTAGAGGGGCCACCTTGGTGGTGCGGTCAGAGCGGGTGTCTGGGGGAGGGAGGCACTGAAGCTGGGGTCTGAGGGCCTTAGGGAAGCACTGTCCAGGTGGAGGGGCTGGCGCAGGCAAAGGCAGGAGGTGGGAAAGTGCTCGGTGCTTTGAGGGACAGGCAGGGGCCTGCGTGGCTGGAGCGGAGTGCTGGCTGGTGCAAAAGGCAGCCTCGGGCCTCTTCTCCCAACCCCTTCTGAGCTCAGGACCTTTCTCATCCTGGAAATCTTTGGACTTTGAACCAAAAATGATGCTCTCTTCTGGAAGTATGTGCTGCCCACCCCATCTTCTTCTTCCCCCTCTAAAGAGGTCTCCGCTTTGCCAGCCTCACAGCTGTGGCCTGTGCGGGAGGAAGAGGAGGCCAAGCCCAGTGGAAAGCTCATTCTCCAGGGCCCAGAAAGACCAAGAGTAGTCCACAGACTTGCCTTGGAGCTGGTGTTTTCATGAGACAATATCTCTGGGAGAAAGTAGGGTACACCGCAACGCCGGGGAACAGCTGCAGAGGCACACTCTCCCTCTGCCACGCGTGCTGGGTGGCAAGGGAAGCCGTGCAGCCCTCCAGCGTGCCTGGGGGCCGTCTAGCTTAGCGGTCCGGAGCCTGAGCTCTGGAGCCCAGCTCCTGGGCTTCAAGATCATTTCACCAAGTGGCGACCGGTGACCTTGGATAACTTACATGACCGCCCCAGACCTCCCGATCCTGAACTATCTATGAAGGGAAAATTGTACGTAGGGTCAGCAGATTACATGAGTTAATGAACATCGAGTACTTGGAAAAGTGCCTGGCCCATAGGAACGGTTTAATAAGTTTCAGCTATTATCTTTATTATTATTGTTAATAACCAGGCCTCTCAGGTGTCTGAGGAGGACTTGCCCACAGGCTGCCAGCAGAGAGCGATGCATGAAAAGCCCGCGAGCCTCCAAGTCCTTTTTCGGAAACATCCACATCGGTTTGACATCGGAGTGTCCCAGGTGAGTCTGGCCTGTTGTACGCAGCAGCTGGTTCCCCAGGGAAAGTTCTCACGGGGACTTTATTGGGTACACGGACAGGTAGCTGTGAGTGTTCCCACCCAGGGGAGCGTAGGTGCTGTAATGGAAATCCGAGGTTTATATTCTCATTAAACGTGATGAGCAACCCGTCCCATTTGTGTCCAGCCTCATTTCACCCAGTTATCAAGCTCCAGGCCTTCATAAAACCAAAAAATAAAAAATAAAAAAAGTTAAAAAGCCCTTTTACTGTTTGTTTGTTTTCCCTCCAACAGTTTTCCGCTGATTTAAAATCACGTGATTCAAGTGAAATATGATCCATATGTCTCTGATTCATTTACTGATCAACTAATTTATGACTGTAAAAATGGCTTTGAAATGACAAAGTTTCCTACAGAGTCTCAGCGTCATCGTTATTTACACTTGGACATCAAATGGCTCTTGTGAAATATCTTGCGGAGTGGCTGAGGGGCTTTCTGGTTAAAACTTTGTTCTCTTTTGGATTCCTGATGACTGCTGCAGGGATTTTTCCTCCTCTTCTTCCTTCTTCTTTTCTCCCTGTCCCCCTTCTTCCTCCTCCTCTTCTCTTATTTTTGGTGGCGCTTCAGTAGAACTTGAGTCCGGAAAACCTGCCTGAGATTTGGGCTCGGCTCGGTGAGCGACGTCGCCCATGAGCCCGTCCAAACAAGCCACATTCCAGGTGCACAAAACACCGCTTCCTAGAAAACCGGGGTGATCGCGTCCCCGAGGCAAACAGGGGCGGTGGGGCTGCAGGAGGCTGGGGTGGGGAGGACATTCAGAGCATGTTCAGGCCCAAAGGGGGGAGGGGGAAACCCTAAGATTTCAAAACTGGGAATCAAATGGTCTAGGGATGTTTTTGGAGGTATTTGAAGGGGTGGGGGAAGCCTAGGGAAATTGGTCGAATGTTTTTAGGAAAAAATTTGTTTGTTCCAAAGTAAAAAATTAAGGGATCCAAGGTCAAGGATAGATTTTTGTCTTTCTATTTATTTTTATCCTGGATTCTTCCCTCTGTCCACATCCAGTTTTGTGCCACATGCCCCGGAATTTTCTCCCCCTAAGCCCTCTCCCTGTGTTCTCCGTTCTGCCCACCCACAGCGCCTTTGCTCTGTCTGTTCCAGGCCCTAACACACATTCACCTCTTCTCACTAGTCCCCTGGCCCCAGCCTCCGCTCTCCCCCGGGGAACATCCTAGAGTTCAGCTCAGAGCACGCCCCTCTGACACCTAAAATCTGTCCGCAGTTATGCTGTGTTTCTGAGCACTTCCTCCGTGTAGTCTCTGTGCTCATCATGGCTCAGTCTGCTCCCACCTCCATTCTGGGAAGGCCGTGCCGTACAACCCTGCCCCACACAGACGAGGCAGCTGAGAACCAGAGAGACAGTCACCCAGAGAGGGGGTAGGTAGTGGTCCAGCTGGATCTCTCTCCCTTGACCTTGGGTTGCTACCTCTCCTGGGTGCCTGCAGGAGCAAGTCCACGGGACTGACGGCCCTCGAGGCCCCTCTCTCCCCACATCTCCGCTCCTCTCCCACATGTGCTCTGGCCTCCAGCTATGTCAAACTATGAGTTCACACGTCCACGCCCGCCTGGGCACAGGCTGTTCCCGCTGGTAGGTAATGCCCTCTCTGCGCAGCCCCAGCTCTGCCCGGCACGCTCTGTTCATCCTTGGGACCAAGCTCCCGGCCTCCTCTTCCGGGAGCCTCCCTCACCTGTGGGACTCCACTGTCCTTGCCCACTCGCCACCCCACTCCCCTTCTCCCAATTTGCGTGGGGCTGGCTTCCTCCTTCAATATCAGCAGTGAGCAGGTGACCCAGACCTGGCCAATAGCCAGTCAACGATCCCACCTCTTTGGAGGCAGCAGTGACTACTGAGAGTGGCACATGACTCGAGCAAATCCAACAGCACTCAGTCCTGGGAATTTGGCTGAAGCCAAAAGTAAACAGGGACTCTCCTTTCAGAGGTGCTGCTAACCATGTTGACCTTGGAGAGTGCCCCTGGGGGACATCTTGTTTGTCAGGGAGTGGAGCCTTCTTCACAATTAAGTCAGTGTAGCTCAAAGCACAGCCAATGCTGGGGAGAGACCCCTGGAGAGAGCCACGCCTGAGGCCAGTCGCCCTGAACTTCTCAGAAACATGAGCCAATAATCAATCTCTGCCCCACTCCTGCCCTTCCCCCACAAAGCCAATTTGAGTTGGACTCCTGTTACTTAGTGTCACTTGTCATTAAGAATACGTCATCCAAGTTGACATCTTTCTCCTCCGTGCATCCTCAGGACCTGGTACACACTAGTAGTTTCTTATATTCTCATCCAATCACAACTGTCTCATTCATGAATCTCTGTGACTTCACTCTGAGCTTCTTGAGACTAGGGATGGTGGCTTCCTTATCTCTGTTGTCTCGGCACAGGCTAAGAAGCAGCATCAAGTTGGCACTAAAGTCATGGACTTTGAAGTCAGCCAGACCAGGGTTCAAATCCTGGCTCTGCCACTTGCTGCCCGCGCAGCCTCAGCCAAATTCCTTGCTTTACCTCCTTGAGTCTCAATTTCCTGAATGCTCATTATGACAGGTCATTAGGAAGAATGAGGTCACTTCCATTGCCCTTAGCACGGTGCCTGGCCTATGCGAGGCGTTTAATAAATGGTAGCTATGGTTACTATGGCACGTTGGTCCAGTGGAATCAGTCCTGTGAAAATCACAGACAACCATGGCAGTGGCACAGGCCGGGGGTGGGGACAGTTGACATAAGCGTAGCCACAGTTACTATAAGTGGTGGCAGCTAAGGGCTGGGAGGAGTTCAGCAGCTTGGCAGGAAATGGGCAGCTCCTCTCACCCTGCCTCTGAGGCCACGCGGTTGTCAGGGTGGGAGCGGACATGGCAGAGAAGGAAAGTCTGCCCTCCCGGGGTCCTCCCTCTGACCAGCCTTCACCGCAGACTCAGGGTTCGGGCTCTTTGCCCTGAGCAGAAGTTCCTGGTTAGGAGCTCAGGCACTGGAGTCAGGCAGTCCTGAGTTACACCTTTGGCTCTCCACCTTCCTAGCTGTGTGTCTCTAGGCAAGTTACTTACCTTCTCTGAAGCTGTTTTCTCGTCTCCAAAATGACGTTTTTAGTGGAAAAATGAGATCATGTAATTTAAGCTCTTAGACCAGTGCCAACAAATGGTAACTCTTATTTTCAAAGTTAAAATAAAATCCGTGAGGGACCCCAACTCCCTGCTGTCCTGGCACCCAGGCTGGTCATTTGGAGGGTAGCCAGAGCATGGACTCCAGGATGGACACTCCCAGCCCCACCCTCTAGGGCACTGAGGTGGCCGACAGCGTGGATGATGGGGTCTAGTGCCCGCCTTGGCATTCTGCCTCTTACACTTAGCCCGTGAGTTGTTCGACTTCCCTGTGCCTCCATTGCCTCACCTGCAAAATGGAGCTGCCAACGGTATCTACCTCATCGGGGAGTTCTGAAGACTAAATGGCTTAATACGAGCCATATACTTAGAGCAGGGCCTGACACATGGCAAGGGGCCATTAGTATTTTCTAGAGTAATTCGATGACTACTCATTGCGCTAAGAGATCTATCTCCACCTCCAAAGAAAGTGGAGGTGAGAGGGAGAGAGGGTGCAGAGAAGAGAGAAGTGGGGGCGGTGGGCTGAGAAGGGCGAGAGGTAGGGAGAGGAAGACAGAGAAGGAGACATGAAGAATGATCCCAGCTCCTGGGTCGTGTGGTCCCTGACGCCAGCATCACTCCTTTCTGGGGTGTGTAATAGTCACACCAGCTACTGAATTCCCTTGGCTGCTTCCACGTTTCATAGACTCTAACATGCTATCGATTGCAAGATGCACTATGGTTTAATGTACAATGAACTTTCCACAGATTGCAAGAGATGTTAACGACGTTGAGGGTGTTTAATGATGTCACAGTGTGGAGACTGGGGGAGGGTGTCCCTGAAGAGATGAGCACAGTGGTGCAAACTGGGCTTCTGTTTCTCCCAGAAGACAAATTCGAACTCATTCATATGCTCTTTCTCCCCACTCTGGAAACACACCCTGAGCACAGCAGGCCTGTGGCGCCTTCATGTCTTACGGAAGGGTTATTTGGAAAGAGAAGGAGGGGAGAAAACAGCCCGCGCACTGTGGACATGGAGGAGTAATGTACAGAAACAGTCCCGTCTCATAAGCAGCAAAGTTGTGAGTCTGGGCTGGCGCAGAGAGCGGGAAGTCCTCAAGAAGCACCTACTATGCACCAGGGACACTCGCTCTTCACACCAACCTTGGAGAGAGCTGCGGCTGGCCCTGCTTTATGGCAGAGGAAAGCGAGGCCTGCTTCGGTTAACTCACTTGACCGAGGTCAGGCAATAGGGCACCCCAGGGCCAAGACCCTGACCCTTCCCAACTGGTGACATCCTTCCTCCTGTGGAGCTTGGCTGACTCCCTGCGTTTGTTCCTAATTATCCCTAAAATTGTCAAACCAGACCCACTGCGGTGAGAAGAGAGAGCAAAAGAGACACAAAGCCATGCTGTCTCTGAGTGACGAAGAACAGTGCTCACCTCCCAGCATTCTCAGAAATTCAGGGGGAAGACGGGACCTTGTTGCCACTGCTCGTCTCTCTCTGTGGCTGGTCCATTTTTATCTCAGCATCTCTGGGATTCAGGCCTGGGCTGTCATGGGCTCACAGTATGACCTTGGGCATGTCACTTCTCTCCCATGGGCTCCAGCGTCCCCATCTGTAATAGGATGGGAGCCGGGGCTGGACCAGCTCACCTTTAAAGGCTCTTCCAGGCCAAACATAAACAAACCTTAGTCACTAACTTCACTTAAGCATTTTACGGTTTGTAAAGATCTCGCTTGGTCCTCTGATGTGGCAGTTCTCAACCTATTTCTCTGTTGGGGCACACGTGACACTGTCGTCACACGTGGTATTCTACGCACGATTCCCACTGGCTAGCGGTACTTTCACACTTTCCACCCCACTCGGAGAGCATATTAGCATGCAAATGAGGAAAGGTGACATTGGCTAGGGCTAACCTTGGATACACTCTAAGTTATATAGTTTAAACCCAAATCACATGAAATATCAGTGCTCTGTCGTTAGCCAATAATGACATTGCCATGCTTCTCCCAACTGACTCTGACCCCAAGGTTGTCTAGACACAGTGGATCAAAGCCACGGCTGTAATGAGCCCAGGAGGAGACAGCACAGGCCTCACGTCTGTGTAAGGAGCTGCAGCATATTAATAGCTGGTGTCCCAGTTCCTCCTAGGAAGGGACCTGGATCCTAATATGGGCCGAACTGGGGGAGGAAGCGATCCCTAGGGCCCTGGGTGTCAGAGCTTCTAAGAGGAGATCTGGGTGGTTCTGCACCATAGAGAAAGAAGACATGGAGTCCCCAGATACAACCCAGGAGGTAGGAGGTGACAAGGAGAGGGGAGAGGAGGAGAGGACAGGAGCCAGTGAGGGACTGGAAGGCTTTGCTGTGTTGATGCCTCCCTGCCCTGTGATTCCAAACGTTTAGATACTGTCCTCAACTGCCACTGAGGTGTGTGTGTGTGTGTGTTCAGAGAATGGGGCCATCAGACCACACACATGCAATCACAGTGCAGGAGCCAAGCACATGGCAAATGATGGGACTTCAAACCTCCGCAAATTTGTGGAAATCTTAGAAAGTTCTAACCAGTCAGATCAGGTGGGTTTGGGGGTTTCAGGCCATCCTAGCCAGAGCTGAAGTGCTGTCAAAGCCCCATCTGACATCTGGATGTTTACCCATTTTGCAGATGAGGAACCAAGAGGGCTTTGCCAAAATGGAGCAAAACTGGCTCGTTCCTTCGATGGGGTCCTGATTGGGTATTTGCTCCCTGTGGTTGCTGCTCCCTCCATCTCCTCCTCTTCCCAGCCCTGACTTACCCATCAACTTAGTAAATCTCCTGGGCGACCCTAGCCTGCGCCCCTCCCCGACATCGATCTGTTTTTTTATTTTGAAATAATCTTAGATTCGTAAGAGTTACGAAGACAGTACCACGAGTTCCTGTATACCTTCCTCCCAACTTCCCCTAAGGTTAATATCCTCTGCAACCTTTGTCTCAACTAAGAAAACGAATGTGACGCCGTTGACTAAACTACTCACAGAGCACAGACTTGATTTAAATTTCACCAGTTTTTCCACAGTGTCCTCTTTCTGTTTCAGGATGCACTCCAGGGAACCGTGTGACATTTAGTTGCCACATCTTAGCTTCTTCTAATCGTGCCAGTTCCCCAGTCTTTCTTTGTCCACCGTGCTGTTGAGTGCCACATGTGTTGGCTGTTGGCTTTCCGCTGATGCACTTATCTACTCATCAGAACGATCCACCCACTTGCCCACGTGATGTCAGGGCCTGTGAGAGGCAGCAGCAGCTCAACAATGAGGCAGGTGAGGCCCTGACCTCAAGGAGCTCCCCGTCAAGGAGACTAGCAAGAAATGGACCCCGAAAGCAGAGTAATAAAAGCCGCACCAAAGGAGGGCACAGGGAGAAGAGCTGAGCCCACAAATGCAAATGGAAAGGCTGGGGCCTGGGGCCAAAGCACAGAGTGCCCTTGGCCAAACTTTGGAATGGGGTAGAGGGACAATCCTCCCTCAATACAGCAATCCTGATTAACCGGGCATCTTTGCAGAGTGGGCAGACGACATGGCTCCACAGTGCAGGAGCAATCAGACACACTTAATCAGAGACACCTGAGCCACACCTGTGACAGGCAGGTATTAGAGGGTGAACTGTGGCTCCCCCAAAATACGCTGAAGTCCTAACCCCTGGTGAATGTGACCTTATTTGGAAATAGGGCCCTTGCAGATGGAATCCTATTAAAAGATGAGTTTATACTGGATTAGAGCAGGTTCTAATCCAATGACCAGTGTCCTTATAAGATGAGAGAAATCTGGACACAGACACACAGGGAAAATGCCATGTGACAACAAGGCAGAGATGGAAATGTCATGTCTACAAGCCACGGAACGCCAAGGATTACTGGGAGCCACCAGACGTGGGGAGAGGTAAGGAAGGCCCCTTCTCCTGGGCCTGCAGGGAGAGGCTGGCCCTCCTGAGCCTTTGATTTCAGACTTCCAGCCTCCAGAAATGTGAGAGAATAAATTTCTGTTGTTTCAAGCCACCTGGTTTACAGTAATTTGTTATGGTAGCCCTAGGAAACTCAAACGGCAGCTTCTGCAACAGCTCCCGGTGACCTCCATGTCTTGGTATTCCCGCCTGTGCACACTCCCCTCCCATGCGGCGCTGCCGAGGGTGATGGATGTCACTTCCAAGATTAGGCTATCAAAGACTGACTTCTGGTGTCCTCTCTCTCTCTCTTTCTCTCTGTGTGTATCTTTTTGCTTTCTCGCTCTGATGAGGCAAGTTGCCGTGTGGTGAACCACCTCGGGGAGAGTCCCAGGTGATGAGGAGCTGAGGGTGGCTCCAGTCAACAGTTAGTGTGTTGCTGGGACCCTCCGTCCCATGCCCACGAGGAGCTGAATCCTGCCAACGACGACATCAGTGATCTGGGAAGCAGATTCTTCCCCAGTCAGTCCTTGCCATGACTGCAGCCCTGGCCAACACCTCAATTGCCTCCTTGTAGCGACCTTGAGCCAGAGACCCTTGCTCAGCTGTGCCCAGATGCCTGACCCACAGACACTGGGAGATAAATGTTGTTCTGAGCCACTCAGTCCGGGGTAACTTGTAATGCAGCAATAGGTAACCCACATACCATACAACAGAGACTGTAGCTGGGTAGCTCCATTGTTTACAAGTCTGTAGATTTTTCAAGAGAGGCTGGAAATCTAAATTTTTTTAATGCGAAAATTTCCAATTAGACTAGTATTTCTCAGTCAAGGGCTATTTTGCCCCCTTCGGGACATCTGACAATATCTAGGTGCGTTTTTGATTGTCATGACTGGAGGGTGCAACTGGCTTCTAGGGGACAGAGGCCAGCGATGCCACTAAACATCCCACAAGAGAGAAATATCTGTCCCAAAATGTCAATACGATGCACAGGACAGCCCCCTTCTCCCAGTGAAGAAATGTCTGGCCCAAGATACCCATAATGCTACTGTTGGGGAAACCCAAATAGAAAAACATTGCGTGAACCAAACGAACAAGTCTGCTGATTAGATTTGGTGGGGCTTTCCAGGTTGCAATTCCTACTATAATGATTTTTTCATGTTATTTCACAGTGTGACTGATTTTTGATACAATCAGACTCAGTAGGGCCGGAAACTGCTTCATTCTCTGTCACCATTTCCTTTCAAACCTTTCAAACGTCTCCCTCCCCTGCCTCAAGGTGATACTTGGGTTTCCGATCACTTTCAGGCATTAGAACATACCATTTTTCAGCTATTAAAACCTCAGCAACAGCTAATATTAAAACTGCACCCCTTCATGCCACTGAAAAGTGCTTTCCCCTCCTCAGTTCTGACCTCACCCGAGCAGTCTTCACATCAGCCCTTGGGAAGAGAGAGGTGTCAACCAGGGTTCAGTTAGGAAAACAGAAACCACGCCAGGTATTTCCAACAGAGGGGGCTTAATACAGGAAATTGACTAAATGGGATCGGGAGGATGGACGAGCAGAGAGGAGAACGCACAGCAGCACAGAGACGGATGGGCGCGGGAAGCGGCTGCCACCCCTAGGGCCGCGAGTGCGGAGGAAGGTGTTGTTAGATTCTGCAAGCTTGGAGGAGTTGCTGTCACCCCAGAGCTGGGACTGTGGGGGACAGGCCAGTCCTCAGAAACTGGGGGCTTCAAAGAGATGCAGCCACCTCCAGAGACGTTGCCAGAGGAAGAAAAGGGGGTGGGGGAGAGAGAGAGAAGGAGAGAGCTAGAGAAAGAGAGACGGAGAGCAAGAGAGCGCTTGTGAGAGAGAACACACAATGGTCTGTTCGCTCCCTCAGCCCCTTCCTACCTTCTGATCTCTCGCTAGCGCCTCTTGTGAGAGACATCAGTGAGACACTAAAGGGAGACAGCTGGGAAGACCTCTGGAGAATTTTAGCGTGCAGACCCCCGGACCCCCGGACCCCACTCCTCAGGGCGGACGACAGGAGGTAGGTGCAGAGCCGCGAGGCAGGGGCAGAGAGCCCATGGGCAGGCTGCCCCTTCCAGAGCCGTCTCCCTTGCCCTCCACCCCCTCCTCCACTCACGAGGTTTATTCTGGCTCCTTCAGCACTGGGTTGCGTGGGGAGAAGCAGCAAAGGGCCCCAAAGGCCAAATTCCCTGTGATGTCTGCAGTTCACAGAGCACCTGCTCCGGGGTACTGTGGTGTTGGGGTAATACACCACAGTGGTCTCTGGTGAGCCACTGCACAGATGCTGGCTCTCTCTTCTATGGCTTCTTCAGAGACTTCCCAACAGGGACCCCTGACACTCTCCTGTTTTCTATCTTAGGACACAGTTCTTGGCTGGCGACTTACAATGCCCCCCCAGCTCCTGAGCTTTTGTGATACACACCACACAGAAACTGCCTGCTGGGGTCCCCTTGCCCTGACAGCCCTTGCTCTTGGGTGGGGTCCTTTCTAGAAGGCCCTGGCCCAGCTATGTTCATGGCATTCACTTAGCCCATGGGAAAATTCAACATTTTTTACCCTACCGAAGTCTGGAAGGGCAGGTTATTCCCCCTGTACCACCCTCTCTTTAACTGGTCCTCACAGGTGATCAACCAAGATTTCGCCTTTAGACTTCCTCCAGTGAGAGTCAGGTACCATATCTAGGTAACACCGGGTATACCAGTCAAGTTTTCCCAAAGATTCTTCCACCAGCTTAACTCTGATAGCACCACAGAATAAACCTAGAGCAGAACACCTGAATAAAAGTAAATAGTAAAGACATAATTATCTCATATAACAAACTCCCAGGTTGGTTCACAGTTTCAATAGCTCTAGATCACTGTTTCAGTGAGTCTGTTTGGCCTTGCCCTCCAAGGTGGCAAAATGGCTGCAGCCTCTCCAGAAATCACATCTTTGTCTGCAGAGTCCAAAGTGAAAAGGAAAAGGGGATGTGGGAAGAAAGGCCATTTTCCTGATTGCCTCTGTCTTTTCTTTACCAAAAGCCCTTAAGAAACTTTCCCTAACATCTCATTGGCCAGAAGTGGATCAATGTCCCGGCCTAGATCAATCACTGACAAGAGAGAATGGAAAGGCTAAGACCAGCTTAGGACTATCATGATTCAACCTTTGGAGCCAGAATGAAATTGGGATACAGTTTTCTAAGAAAGAAGGGGAAATGTCTGTTGGGTAGGGAACCAGCAATCTCTGCCACAGGCGTCTCAGTTGCTTCTGAACTTTTGCACTAGGTAAATAATACTGCTCTAAATATTCTTTCACATGTCAGAGGAGTTATCTGCATCTCAGTGCCCCTGTGGGCTGTGCCCTCCCCCGTGAGGCTGCCGTCACAGTCCTCTGTTTTGGCAGGTCACCTAAAGCGTGTGAGTTGCTGGCCAGGGTTCACATTTTCTGGCTGTGTGCCCAGGGACAGACTATTATCAGCTGATACAGACAATCTGATTACTTCCATATTTCCCCTTTTCTACTTTTATTTTGGTTTATCCTTTGAATATTTCTTAAGCTCTCATCTAGTCTAGTCAAAGCACTCTAGCCAATCCCAAACCCAGAATATGTAAAACCCAACATTAACAATTTAGAACAAAACCTGAAATCAACCAACAAAATCTATTTTTCTATTAGCCACTTCTCTGGAAATCTTGCAATGTGTAGTTTTGATTAGTGACTGAATTAAGAAACCCCACCACCACCCACCAGGGGCTACACGAGGAACCACATTTAATGAACCCCAACCATTAGATTCCCCAAAGTGGAATTTGTTGGTCGAATTACATAAGAATCATCGGGCAATGTGTTAGTCTAGAAAGGTATTGCCAGTTGCTATAATAGATAATCTCCAAATCTCAGTGGCTTAATCTAATAGAAGTTTATCTCTTATCACGTAACATCTAAACAGGAGTTCTTGGCCAAGCAGCCTTCTAGGTGGGGATTCAGGGACCCAGACTCCTTCCATCTAGTTGTGCCACCCTCCTCTATAGTCCTAAATCCTCTCTATTCAACCAAAAAATGGGGAAAGAGGATGTGGGATTGTGAACAGGAGACCTTGCAGGCTCAGCCCTGGAAGTGCACCCATCACTTTTCCTTGCTTTCCAGTGGCCAGAACTTACTCACATGGCCACACCACCACAAGAGAGGCCAGGAAAGGCGACCTAGCTGTGTACCCAGGAGGAAAGGAATAATCAGCCATCTCCATCGAAGACACCTACCTGTGCTGGGTGCTTTATATGCATTCCCTTGTAAGGTGGCTATTAAAATTCCCACTTTATAGATGAGAAAACTGAGGCTCAGAGGGGTGAAACATCCTGCCCAAGGTGACACAGCTAATATATGTCAGAGTGAGAACATCTCCTACATTTTCTGCCATTGACTTCATCCTTTTACCTTTCATATTTAGGTGTTTAACCCACCTGGAGTCCACCTTTGTACAAGCTTTATGGTAGGGGTCCAGTTTTCCCCAAACCACATACTAGACAAAATTTTTTTACAGCACCTGGTAAATTTTTGTTTTCAAAAGGGTTGGACCAATTTACCTTCCTACGACCAGTGTATGAGTGTGCCTGTTTCACTTCACTCTCTTTAACACCAAGTATTGTTGTTTTAAAAATCTGTGCTATTCAATGGTAGAAAATTGATGACTCATTTCTTTGATGACTAATGAGAGTGATTTCTCCCCTTGTCTCCCCAAATTATATTTCTTCATTTGTGAATTATCTATTTGAATTCTTTTTTCATTCACCTAGTAGGGTCTGAATAACTTTCTCGTCTCTTCACGTGCACATAAACACACATACAGTACAAGCTCTCTGTATGATAAAGACATGATGGATGCCTTCGTCCATCATTTTTGCTGCGTGCATTGTCTACATACAGAGGTGCTAAATTTTTCTGCCGTCAATTCCGTCCATCTCTTCCTTTGTGGTCTTTCCGATGCTTCTATAATAGATGTAACCAGCCTTCCCTCCCCAGAGGTCTGATAAATATTCAAGTCTTTTCCCCTCTGGTTTGGTTTTTAAAAATATTCGATTCTTTAGTGCATCTGGAATGCATTTCAGTGCTTGGTGTGGTACGGAAGGGACTGACTGTCAGGTTTATACGTTGCAAGGACTCATTTGCACTTTCAAGTTCCCTCTCTGCCATCCGGAGCTGCTTCTCTCTTCTCCAAGCCAAGCAGAAGCAAAGAGACCATAAGTGACAGCAAAGTATCGAGGCTGTGATTATCTTCCCCCGACTGAAGAGATTATTGTTATCGTTGTGCATAATTGAATGTTTGCCATGTACTAGAGTTCTCTGCGCTTTGCATAAATTGTGTCACTGAATTTAGCTATCAGACGTCTTCATGCGATAGAAATTATGACCCCTACCTTACAGATGAGGAAAACTGACGCTTAAGTAACTTGCCCAAGGTCACGTGCTAGGGTGATTGTTATCTTTTTTCTTCAAGTGCCTAACATCCTCTGGTCATCACGACCGCACCCTCTAGTTACTAACTTAAAATGTGCTTGTTTTCTTGAAACCAATGTAGAATGACATTAGACGAATTAGCTTTTTTTTCAAAAAAGCCTTGAAATGTTCAAGATTCCCCAAAGTAGAAAAAGACACCAAATAGGATCTGGAAACTCCCCAAAGAAGTTGACACCATCCCGTTGACCAAGAATCATTGTCACCTTGGTAAACACTAAATTTACGTGAACTGGCCTATAGAGGGACTGACTCCAGGTGCCATAGTCTAGAGCTCAGGTGGGTGTAAAGAAATGGGTGCTTACCAGGGATTTGGGCCAGAGTGGAGCTTCTCATTCATCTGCCTTCCTGTTGTAGGGAGATGTTCATTTTTGTGAACCTGGAAGATTCCTTGGTGAAGGGAGGGAAAGAAAGAAAACTGAGCAGAAAGGAGGTGGGGAAACGTGAATAAACACAAATCCCCAGTGAGGCTCCTGTCGCTGTGGCACATCCCCTCTCTGGGCCTCGGTCCTGTAAAATGGGACTAATGATGGTGACCCACACTTCACAGAACTAGCCACAGCCGAGGACCACATCAAATTGAATTCAGGGATGCCACGTGCCTGACCCTGAGATCAGACCTGTCTCTGCATTCCCTCAGGTAATTCCCACACGAGTCCCGCAAGGAAAGCACAACGTGAGCGCTGAGGACATACTGAGATTGGCCAAAATGCACGTTTGGAAGCAGACTAGGGGGAGCTTCCGAATCAGGAAAGAAAGAAGATGCTAGAGAGGTAAGAGGAAGACAATCTAATCAAGGCTTTATATACAAAGTGTATTTTAACCCTCACAGCAAGTGGGTCAAGTGGTGTTCTAGACCCTTCTATAGATGAGGAAAGAAGGAAGGCTGAGGGAAGTGCAGCAACGAGCTCAAGTTCACAGAGGATTGAGTTCCAGGTCTTCTGGACAGCAAAGCCTGGGCAGGGGGTATCTCGGGGAACAAGGGTGAGGGTACATGAAAGGTGATGACTTTAACATGGGTGAAGCTCCATCGGGTGGTAAATCCCGCAAAGGACCCCAGACATCTCAGACCAGAGCACGTGAGGGTGTTGACTCTTAGTGGGGTCACTTGGAGCTGTTATGATGTTCTAATCCGGAAGAGTGACCAGCTCCACAAAAGGCTGGGTGTAGAATCATAACACAGTTCAGCGCATAGACCCATGTCAGGGAGATCTGCCTTTTAGCCCAGCAATGTCCCGATTACAGGCGTGTTTGCCTCAATTCAATAGAACAAAATAAACGATAAATAATTTTAACTTGGCGATGTGCTAAAAAACAGGTTTCAAGAACAAACTGAGCCAAGCTATTCCTCCATAAGCTACGGAAGAATCCTAATTTCACGTTTCTTTAGGTTTAAACTGATTTAGGTATTATTAAACCCTTCAGAACCTATCGTCATGGCGGCACGTGGTGGTGTAGGTACAGAAACCAGAAAGGAGACGTAGCAGTGAGTGAGAAAATCCTGGCTTCTAGTGCAGCTCTGCTGCCAAGAACATCCCCCTACCTGCAACCGTCGTAAATGCAAGCGAGTGTTTTACGGTTTGTTTGATTGTTTGCCAATTTCAAAGAAATCTTGACGTAGAAAGTTTGACAAACACACAGACATATAAAGAAGTAGGAAAAAATCACCCATAACCCTATTAGCCAGCAATAACCACTTTACATCCTGGTACTTTTCTCTCTTGAGTTTCTTTCTGGGCTTTTGTTTTTGAAATAAATGTGATATCTGGCTCCAGTCCCACCCACTCCCAAACCTCAATGGGATGAGATGAGGCCCATTACACCCTGCGAATATACACATTTCCAATTATAAAATGTAATATGCTTGTTAGAGAAAATCTAAAGATGTCAACAAAGTAATGAAGAAAACTAAAATTCTACTTACCATGCAGGGAATTAACATTGTGATGAATTTCCTTCCCATCTTCTTTCTTTGCATTTCTTTGAATGTGATATATATTTTTACCTAATTTTGCCTTCTACTTTCTTTTCTTAACATTATATCATGAGCATTTTCTCATGTTATTGCCCACTCTTTCAAGGCTACATAATATTCCTTGGCATGGAGATTATATAACTTGTTTAACTATTTCCTTTACGATGGACATTCAATTTTCTGTGCATTCTTTTTTGAACATCTTTGCCCACAGCTCTCTTAATTCTTTAGGATTTCAAGAAGAGTTACTGGGTGAAAGAGGATGATTCTTTTAGGGAGTATGAATCTTTTAATACACGCTGCTGTGTCATCCTGTGGAAAGATAGTAACTGGAGCAGCGTACGGGAGCACCCACTTTATTATGCCCGTGACAGCTACTTGCTTCGCTTTATAGGAAACTACTGCTGATCGAATAGGTGATTGTGTATCACTGAGCTAGGACCCAAAATAGCGAGTGCCTTTACTAGGGACGTCTTCACAACATGAGGTCAGCCACTTTCTCTGGGCTCAGCTTCCCCATTCTCATTGTAACAAGTGTTCCTTAAATTCCGAAGTTGTTCTTAAAGTTGGAAATCCTGGTTCAAATTCCAGCTTCAGCTCTTCAAGATTCTGTTTCTTCATCTGTAGAGCAGGACTGATGTCTAGCTTACAGAAGCATGATGATGATTTAAAGAACAAAACAAAAACAACAAAATACGTAAACCCCTTAGTACCATGCCTGGCACCTAGCAGAAGCCCAATGAATATCGCAATTCCCTTCTTTATCCCTAATTTGGAAACCATTGGAAAGTCAGGACAGGCAGCGGCATTCAGCTACCAGATTTCTAGTTGAAGAAACCAAGGCTCAGAGAAGCTAAGTAACTTGCCTAAAGTTCTGACGCTGGTAAATGACAACGGGAGGTCCACCCCCATGGTCTAAAAGAAGGGACGGCAGCTGCCAGGCCAAGTACGGACTCCACATCTGTTTTATTTGGCCCACGGAGTCAAAAATAAGTAAGAAAATAGGATAAAATCGAATAAAACCAATGTTTAACATGCAGAGATTCCACATATATATGTGACTTTTGCTTTCTCTTGAGAAATCAGTAGATTGGATGATGGGTCTGGCCCAGCTGAGCGGTGACTGTGCCCTTTGCAGAGGTCGCGCACCTCCAATTCATCAAGTCTACACTGCGTGTGCTTGGGTTTCCAGATCCTGTCTGGCTCCTGGGTACACTGGAGTTTGCGACCCCTGCCCTGACCCACTGCGCTATTGGGATCTAGGGTTTCTGGCCTTGGCCCAGGACTCGCTCCTGCTAACCTCAGCCGGCGCGTGTTCAGACGCGCGCCCCAGGTGGAGAAGCGCCCACCGAGCCAGGTCCCGCTGTAGTCCAGGAATGTGAACGTACATTGTTCTCCGCCCCGCCGCATTCATGCGGGGTGAGCTCACCCTGGCCCGCTGCCTCCTTTCCCCAATCTCTCCAATTAAAAACATATTACCTTCCCGCTCCGCCCGGAGCAGCCCTGGGCCGCAGCTTTATTTTATAAACACATTTAGACAAGTTCAAAAAGGAATGATTCATGCTGGACCTGTGCGCTCCGAAACGCGAGGGCTGCAGAGCATTTTCGCAGGGCAAGCATCCCGAGCCCGACCAGGCCTGGCCCTCTGGGGGTATCATCTCTCCTGCACGAAGGCCCGGGATTACCTGTCCGCAGCTGGAAGGACTTACCCACAAGGCCACCTTTCGGCACCCCCAGCGCAGCTCAGCTGGGGGCTGCGCCCAGACCCAGCCACCATGGGCTCCTGGAGGGAAGGATGCAGGCCCAGCCCCTCCCCCACCGGGAGCCTTCCCGGGATCCCTTCCTCCCCACTTCCCCACGGCCCCTCCTCCTCTCTCTGGGGTGGGCTGTGTTCCCCAGCAGGCTTCCAGGCTCCCTCTTCCACCTTGGGTTTGAATTCCTGCCTTCCACCCGCTCCACTGTGCACTCCTGGAGGGTGGACCCTGGATGGTCTTTTATGCTTCTTTCCACCATGCCTGGCTCAGTGTCTGGCACAGGGAAGGGCACGTGGCAGGTGTCAAATAGAATAATGGTAATAATAACTAAGGCCGGGTGCGGTGGCTAACGCCTGTAATCCTAGCACTTTGGGAGGCAGAGATGGGAGGATGGCTTGAGGCCAGGAGTTCGACACCAGCCTGAGCAAGAGCAAGGCCCCCGTTTCTACAAAAAATAGAAAAATTACCCCAGTATAGTGGCGCACATCTGTTAATCCCAGCTACTCGGGAGGCTGAGATGGGAGGATCTCTTGAGCCCAGGCATTTGAGGTTGCTGTGAGCTATGATGATGCCACTGCACTCTAGCCTGGGTGACAGAGTGAGACCCTGTCTCAAAAAAAAAAAAAGTAATAACAATAAGGCTATTGAGTAGAGAGCATTGAGTGGGTGCCAGGCAGATACTTAGCAAATTACATATATTCTTTCACTGAATTATCACAAGAACCCAATGAAGTAGGTGCTGTTTGTGATAAGCCCATTTTGCAGATGAGGAAATTGAAGATTGGCAGGGTTAGATTTCAGCTGAAGTCTACCCTTGGGGATCTGCCTTAGTTGTCAGAAATAGAAGGGACCATGGATCTTTGGGTCTTGTCACCTGATTTTACAGATGAAGAAACTGAGGCCTGGAGAGGGAGAGGGACTTCCCCAAGGTTGTGCAAGGAGGGAGCAGCCTTAGCAAGAGCCCCAGTGCCCGACTCTTTATCACAACCATCGTGCCAGCCCCCGGCATCGTGCTTGGCCCATAGTAGGGGCTCAGTGAGTGCTCTGAGTGAGCGAATGCCGCGTGAGTGTCGCTATGGCGCTCTCCCTCCGACCGTAATCACCGTGACTCTATCTTACCCATCGGCATCGCCAATGTCCGGCTCTAGAGCCAACACGAAGTAGGTCCTCCAGTGGCATCTGTTGAAGGTATGAATCAGTGTCTTATTGTGCCTTTCGCCACCGCAGTTTGACCCTTAATTATTATTTTGTCGTTATGGGGCTGTTAATTTCCTCTCCGCAACTGGAGGGTAAGCACTGGCTCATGTCCCTCACTTAACAGGGGAGGTGTGGCTTGGCACACAGAGGTGCTAAGTCCCACCGGCTTGTTCTTGCCCTCATTACTATTACTACTGAGCACCTACTATGCACCAGGCACCGTGCCAGGTGATGGCCACACTGTGATACAAAGGCGAGTCCAACCACAACCTGCCCCTCAGCATCTCCACTGCGGCATCCCACGGTGGCCAACTCTCTTCTGCTCACTGTGGCCATGATGAAAGGGCTGCGGGGCCTCGTCTAGTGTCAGGAGAGTCTGGGATGAGGAGGTTTTCCTTGGTCTTCTCTGCCCATTCTTTGCTAGTTCCCCTGAACCCAGTCAGTCCAATGGTGCCAATCACCAGGAGAGAGCTGCCAGCTGTATTCTATTCATTCATGTAGTCACTCAGCAAACGTTTACCGAGGGCCTCTGTGTGCTAAGTTTCATGGCTGTGAGAAGTAGCCTGAGCGCAGGAGCAATTTTGCCAGACATGTCTGTGTTAGGCAAAAGGCTCTTGGGGCTAAGTGACCAAACGTAGGTCAGCTCAGGCAAAGGGGGACTGATTAGCACCTGTCACCAAACACAGGGATGGCTCAGGAGCTGCCAGGAGCCATTCTCTGCATTTCTTACCTCTGCCTGTTGGTTCCTTCTCGCCTTCTTATCAGGGCTGGCTTTTTTTTTTTTTCCCCTACAGTAAGGACATGGCTGTCATCAATATCAGGGCTCACAAATTCTCATAGGCCTAAGTAGAAAATCCCCAGGGAGGCTGAAATCAGAAGAGAGGGGCTGCTCAGACGACATAACAGGGTTGACAATGAGCCTGATTGCTCTGTCATTCTAGTGTCCTCATTGTCCTGGCCTGTTCCATCTTGACTCCTACTTCAGAGAGTCTGATTCACAAATGATTTGATGCTGAGGCAAATGAGTCAATTTGAGGGGTTGTCAGTAGCTTTTCTAAAAATTGTGGGAGCTCATAGAATTCAAAGAGGCGCCAAGCGATGAGTCATGGAAAAGGAGGACACCAGCGGCCCCGGGTCTTCAGTGTTTGGGGTTCACAGAAGCTTTATCTCATAGCATCGGCCTTTATGGGACTCAGCTCCAACAACTACTGGTTCATTCCGAAGGTCAAATTCACAGGGAACGACGGGAATCGGCCTGGTGTGGGTCACTTCCTCATTCTGTACCAAAGAGCAGGTCCAGGAGGTAGGGTCACGTTGTGCTGCCAGGACAACTCTTATCAGAGCCACGGATGGTGATGGCTTCTAGAAGACGGTATGAGCAACCAAACCACAGAGGGGAGAGCACTGGTTGGCAGGGGCACCCCTCATTTGTGATGGAAGCTCCTCTATTGGGAAAATCAAGGTTCTCTGCCCTCAAGGGAAACCACTTGGTATTTGAGCAATACAGGGGGTTGGGGGTCAGAATTGGGTATAAACCCTTATTTCACACTTCTTAGGTGTGTGACCTTGAACATACCGCTCCCACTCTCTGCGCTTCCGTTTCTTCATGTACAAAAATAATAATGCTTCCCTTGCAAGAGATGATGTGAGAATTGAATACATGCAACATATCAGGTGACTGGAACATAGTAAATGCTCAGTGAACAAGTTTATTTGTTTTTTCTCTCAAGGATTTTATGTTTATGCCAATGAATCCACATTGACATCTGAAATAATAAGACATTAAGACTCCCGAACTTGGATGCTTTCAGAAGACTGACAGTGATATAATGATATGAATTAAGAGGGCCCAGTGCAAGGAAAGACCAAGGAAGGGAACTGCCACTGAACTCAAGGTCTTCAGGCAGTAGGGAGAGGTGCAGACTGAGGCACATCAGGGAGCATGAGTTAATGATAATCAAGAGAATGAGAAGACAAACCACAGACGAAGAGGAAATATTTGCAAAAGACATATCTGATAAAGGACTATTATCAAAATATTCAGAGAACTCTTAAAGTTCAACAATAATAAATGAACAACCAACTAAAAATGTGGAAAGATCTGAACAGACACCTCACTAAACAAGGTATACAGATGGCAAGGAAGCATATAAAAAGATGTTCAGCGTCACATGTCAGGGAGTTGTGCATTAAAGCAATGAGATGCCACTAAATGGCTATTAGAGTGACTAAAGTCCAGAACACTGACGACAGAAGGGGGTGAGGATGCTGAGCAGCGGGAGGTCTCGCGCGTCGCTGGGGGGATGCAGAATGGTACGGCCACTTTCAAAGTTTCTTACAAAACCAAACATGCCCTCACCATGTGATCCGGCAATTGTGTTCCTTTGGACTTACCCAGATGAGGTCAGAACTAATGTCCCCACAAAGATCTGCACATGAATGTTTACGGCTGCTTCACTCGCTGTTGCCAAAACTTAGAAGGGACCAAGATGGCCTTCGGCAGGTGAGCGCGTGAGTAAACCGTGGTGCAGCAGACCATGGAGGAATATTCAATGCTGAAAAAAAGGAGCCATCAAGTCATGAAAAGACACGAAGGGACCTTGAATGTGTATTACTAAGCGGAGGAAGCCATCCGAAAGGCTACATACTGTATGGTTCCAACTATGTGACATTCTGGAAAAGGCAAAACTATAGAGACAAGTGAAAAGACGAGGGGCTGTCAGGGGCTTGCAGGGAGGGAAGATGAGCAGGCGGAGCACAGAGGACTTTTAGGGCAGTGAAACTCTGTGTGGTACTATAATGGTGGAAACACGTCATCGCACATTTGTCCAAACCCATGCAACATACAACACCAGGAGTGGCCCCTAATGTACACCGTGGACTTTGGGTGATAAGGACGTGTCAGTGCTTGCTCATCAGTGGTAACAAATGTTCCCTCTGGTGGGGGATGTTGCTGATGGGGAAGGCCGTGCATTTGTGGGGGTAGGCAGATATGTGCGCTCTCTCTACTTTCCTCTCCACTTGGCTGTGAACCTGAAACTGCTCTAAAAAATTAAATCTATTCATTAAAAAAAAAAAAATAACCTGCCAGTGGGCTGGATTGGACCTGAGGACCCACGGGCTGCCAGTGTATGACCCCTGGCAAACTGAGCCCACTTCTCAAACCCAAGCGTCACTTGGTTTTAAAGACTTCATCTTTTCAGCAAAATACACGTATTAGGTAAGAATTGTTTCACACTTCCGTGTTGTGGTCACCATCATAGATGCCGTTACCTGCCTGTCAGATATTCTGATTGGCACGAAATAATACAAGTGGCTGCACGGAGGTACAACAGTTCCCAGCCCACAAAGCCTGCCTGGAGTTCCTGAGGCTCTCCAGAACAAAGAATAGCGGACGACCTCGTCATTGCCATCTTGAACCCTGAGTTCCAGCTTGGAATGTCCGCAATAATTAGGGAAACGAGAGAATCATAGGTGGGACGTCTGGACCAAGCAGGGACCATCCTTCTAAAGCCCAGTTATAGAGCCAGGGATCCGGTCCTGCTGCCTGGAGCCACGTGTAGGGAGTGGCCTTCGGTCGCCCATGGCGTAGGGGCGGATACGGCTCTGGAACCAACATGAAGCTAGCTGGAAGGCTGTGTAGGATCCTGAGCAAAGACCCCCAGGGCCTGAGTTGCTTCTGCCTGGGTCTCAAAATCACAGCAACACCCTACCGCAGCTGGGTGATCAAGGTCAACATCTATAGTCGCAAATCACGTTGATAGTCCGTGCTCTTGATAGGATGCAATGAGAATAGCACTTTGCCTCTGTGATCTTTCTCCCCAAAACCCATAATCCCAGCCCCATCATGAGAAAAATATCAGACAGAGTCCAGTAGAAGGGTGTCCTGCAAAATACCAGACCAAGTTGTCAAAACCGTCAAGGTCATCAGAAATAAGGAAAGTCTGAGAAACTATCACAGCCAAGAGGAGGCTGAGAGCACGGTGACTAAATGGTGTATGTCCTGGGTGGGATCTTGGAACAGAAAAAGGACATTAGGTAAAAACTAAGGAAATCTGAATAAACCGTAAACTTTAGTTCATAATAACACTGGTTCCCTAATTGTAACAGATGAACCGCACTAATGTAAGAGGTTAGTAGGGGAAGCTGTTTGGGTTGGGGGCGGGGCGATGCAGGAGACCACTCTGTCCCTCTGTACTGTCTGCTCAATTTTTCTGTAAATATAAAACTGTTTTGAAAAATAAACGTCATTATTTAAATAAAGTCTATTAATTTAAAAAATCACCCACCCTCAATGAAGACTTTGAAGTTGGATAACCTGAGTTTGCGTGTTGGCTTTAACACAACTTTTGGCTGAGCGACCTTGGGCAAATTATTTTAAGCTCTTTACACCTCTGTTCTATCATTTGCAGTAAAGGGCTGGAAACCGCTGCTAACGCACTGGCTTGTTTGGAAGATAAAAGGATATATTGTCTGTGAAGTGCTTGGCACAATGCCTGCTACGTATATGGCGCTCGTTAAGTGATAAGTATTATTATAGGCATATATTCACAAACACATGTGCTGGAATTATTATTGATGCGAAGTTTATTTTTATTGTTCTATTTTATTATTTTTTAAAAGCAAAAACTGTCATTTTAAAAATTGTCAGCCAGTCCTGTTTCTAGCAGAAAAGGTTTTTTGCATTTAAGCCAAAAACACCTGAATTTTTTCCGAAGTGTGTGGGCATCAGACAAGCAGACACTCACTGTTTGGGTTTGAGTTTAGGCTGTGGTGGGAGTTGGTATTTGTCTTCTTCAGAGCCCAGGGTTTCAGCCTTTTAGTGGACTCAGTTTCCCCCACCTGCTCCTTCCCTGTAGCCACTGGGCTTGAGGGACCCGGAAGGAGGAAGAGCCGATCTGAGCAGGCCGAAGGGACTCCTGGAAGGAAGGGGCTGAGATCCCAATACCGTTGAGGGTCAGAGCGTGAGAAGGCCTCTGCTAGTGACGGTGCCTGACCAAGAGCTCCGCGTCTGGAAAGGGGGTCTGGCCCAGGGGCCCGAGCTCAGCACTGCAGGTGGGTGGGGTGGCAGTGTACCAACTGCACACACAGCCCCCCAGGCCCAGCCACCCTGGCATCACCTCCTTGGGCACAGACCCCCATAGTTGAACACACCACAAGAATGATGGACTTCCTGGCCCATCCTACACTGAGAAATGCTGACTTGGGGGGCCTGAGCAGCTGAAGTCGCCAATGCAGCAAAATCCCACGTGCTGCCGGTTTTCCTGAGGCGTGGGTGGTAGCACCTGCCACACCATGTGGGGTGAGAGGGGTTTGCATTGGAGTTGTGGGCTCTCTGTTTTTTCCAGAAATACCATGTGGTGACAGCTGCAGCTGAAGACCTGGTCAGATTCCCAGTTTCCTCTTCTAGAAGAGAGTAACCAGGTCTTATCTCCTGGTCCAAGCAGGCCCTGGACCACTTGATCATCACAGAAGGGACACTGAGAGGAATGAAGGGACACTGAGAGGAACGAATTTTTCGCAATAAGCAGGAGATACTATAACTTGGCCATTAAGAGAAAAGTGACCTCATTTTGTACCTTGAGCTGGAGAATTGTGTACTGGTTACCTGCATCACTGTCCACACACTTGGACACTTTTAAATACTTTTATGAATATGCATGCACGCACACACACACACACACACACACACACATAGACACAGACACATATCCACGCACAGACACACAAAGATGCAGACACGCTGCCCACGCTGCTTATTGTCTTGGCAAGGAAAGTTCTTTCTTTTCTGCATTCAGCTTTTCTTCCCAAGTCTTAGATTCTTGGAAAGGGACTGCGGCTAGGGGTGGGGGCAGGGAAGGAACAGGGGAGCGGCAGGCCATGTGGAGAGAAGCTAATTTGTTTCTGCAGTCGACAGATGGGGTGAGGACAAATTACACAGTGGGTATTAAAACTCAGTTTTAAACTCAGCAATATTTGCAAACTGATCTGAGCCCCCCAGAAGCAATAAGAGAAAGTGCACAATCTGAGAACCTGTTCCAATCTCTCTTCAGGGTGGGGCCATTCAAAAATCTTTAAAGCAAGCCTTGCCTGTCGTGTGTACTTCCCTAAGTAACATCAGCCACAGCCTAATAATGGCTACTAGGAGAAAACTGTAGGTACCACAAGGATGTACAGAGACCCTTGGGTATTCTGAAATGACTTTAAGTTTAAGATGTAAAAGAGGACAACTATTGGCTTTTTTTGTCACTGGAAAGGAGTATATGTTTGTTGTAGAAAACTTAGAAAAGTGTGAATAGTAAAAATCCCTCCAGCCAGAGAGAAGAGGGTGTTATTTTAAATAAATATTTATAAATATTGTTAACATTTCAGTGTTTGAAAAGGTCTTTGGTAACAATAGCTACTGTGCCTTTTCTCATGGTTTTTAATATTATTTCAAGTAACCAAGGTGACCATCTCTGCAGGCATAAGCACATAGATCTTCTGAAGAAGTGAGAATACTTAGGAAAGAGAGCCCAAGTGGCTGCCCCACCCCCAGCCTCATCCCACCACCCCCAGCTCCAGAGAAGAGCGGGCTGCCGCTGTGAACTTGGATATTCAGCATCCTCAGAGCATTCGCGCACATCTGGAGGAACGGTTATGAAGATTAATGTCATGCTCAGTGTCAGAACTCCCCCTGACATTTCCTCAGTTTATCCAAACAATTTAGGGGAGCTCTCCGGGGAGTAGGAACCACACTCTGCAGTGCAAGGCTGACACTTAACCTCTTGAATTCTCATTTCCCTGGAGACACGCGTGCAAGTTTTATTCCTTAATTGCTAAAACAATGAGGTCGTGTACAAAACCAATACAGCAAGAGTTTGAAATAGTTTAAAGCACAATTGCACAAAAGGAAAATCTGGACCCACTGGGTTTATGGAAATTATAATATCTGTAAGCAGGGTTTGAAAGCCAATAGAAAATAGAAAGTAAATGATAAAGAAGTTAGTGTTTTTGAAACCATTATGTGTATTAAACAGGATATTGAACAAAATGAAATATTTTAAGTGTGATTCAGAGACTATTTTATCTTTTTTCCCCACTGTCAGAATAGATTTAGCTTGATCTTAAACCAGTTGACTGCTGCCGAAAAATTATTTCTGTTTATGAATAATGCATTCATGTAATTAATATATCTTCCATATTGCTTTGGCTGCCAGGGGGCTCAGGAACTCATTGATTCAACTTAAGTTACCACATTGATCTTGCATATCTATGTGGTAATACTCCCTCTGGTTTTGATTCTTTTGATTTTTTCCCCCTGATCCTGGTTTTTATCTAGTTAGAGTTTTGTTTTATTGCATGTATTTTTTGTAAGCCACCTCAAATCTCTTGTTAGATAGATTTGTAGATCAAAACAACTTGGATTTGTGGTTCAGTTTAAGAAGAAATGCACATTTCGGTTTGGTTTTAGAGTTCAGCAAATTAGTGTGATTAGCTCTGATTTGAGGTTTACAGTTCTATTACGTTAAAGTCCTTGGTATTTAATACATCAAAGAGCCCGAGAGCTTTCACTTAACCTCCTGCGTGTTAACACTGCGCAGTGTATCGCGTGTCTGTTTCCAATGATGACTCGGTAAGAAGCTCTTCGCGATTCCGTCCTGGAATCTTGCTCACCCTTTGGGCTTGGTGGGGTGGGTGTGAGAGCCCCAGCTTTAAACACAGATGCAGTGAAGAGTTTAGGGGGGAAAGTGACCACACTCACCCTAATGTTTCCCTACATTATTTGCCTTTAAAGAGATGAAGGCCCAACTCTTCTGTATACAAGAGGGTACATGTCGTCCTGTGCTCAATATTCCACTTCCTGTAGCAGTGATTCTAGAATCATCCACTGAGGTGACACCGAGAGGTTCTTGCATCCTGCACCGTCTCCAGGGAATGGGGGAGCTCTGGCATAGAGGTAGCATAGTCTTCCCAAGGAGGACGAAGAATCATAAATAAGGCTTAGGCTTGAATTCCAGAGCTTTGACGCTCCATGTTGGCCCTGGTGGAACCCCCAGGGAAGCCCTCGGATTCCACCAAAGACCACTAGCTTCTGCTAACGTCTAGACAGAGGATGTTTGTGGGGGTGGAATCAGGCACCCCAGGTTCTGGTTGCTGCTAGGACACTCGTCCTTAGTCTGACCTTGGGCAAGCTCCATCACATCTCTGCACCCTTACTCTCCCCCGGGCCCAGCGGAGGGATGAGAGACTGAGAGAAGGGAACCAGTGCACCTTGATTTCTGCTGTTTTTCAGAGACCAGGTTTTCCATTTACCAGCTTCATCATTCTTCAGCTACATGACCTTGAGCAAGTGATTTCCTATCCCTGAGCCTCGGTTTCCTCCTCTGAAAGTGAACATGACATATTTATTATGAAGCTAATGAAGCTTAGGGTTCAGGGCCCCTCGCTTTGCACAGGTCTCCTCCAACGCCTGGGAAGGGGACTGGAAATGTGTCCACTTAATTGCACGTGTTGGTAAAATTTGTAAAAGTAGAATATTTTAGTCCCTATTGGTTAAGATTGTTGTTTCTTTTCACTTGATTTCCTCTATTATATCTTACCATGATCATTTTTGAAATCAGGCTAACGTGAAGATGAGTTCAGCTACCTTTGCCCTGAGTTTAGCGAAATATATTTGCGTAGTTGCCTTTCTAGGGTAAGAGTGTCTTCCAGAAATACTGCCATTTCCCCCCGAATGCTCCTACCTCCCTCTGAATACTCCCACTGCCCCCTGAATACTCCTGCCTCCCTTTCAATACTTCTAACCTACTCTTGAATGCTCCTGCCTCCCTTGGAGTATTCCTTCCTGCCCTTCAATACTCCCAACGTCCAGGACCGGGAGTATTCCTGGACACCATTGCACGGTGTGAAAGTTTTCTAGAGTGGCTCACCCCAGAAGCGTGTGGGTAGTGGTAGAGAAACAAAGTTGGAACTGTACGGAGTCAGAGGTCAGTCTGTGGAAAATACTTCCAGTCATCAGACACGTAAAACTGTAAGTGGCAATTTGATTTCTGTAGATACCTAATTAAAATAGAAGTTCTCTCTTCTCAGAAACATGCTTAGTAATGCAGCCTATGTGATTATAAACTAACCATGCTTTTTACAATGTGAACCATGTGAAATATCATGTATTCAATTTTTGTTTGTAGAGACAAACCTATAGCAGAACTGTAAACAGCTAGCATATCTTTGTGTGAATTTGCATGTTTTTGCCAACTTTCAATTAAAAAAAAATAAATTTTGTTCAACCAATGCCAGAGGAAAGACTGAATTATCTCTATATTTTCTCCATAGAAATAATATTACATCCTTGTCATATGAAGAGGTGATCAAAGAGTAGGCAGCCAAAACTGTAGGGGTAAAAGTATTATAGAGGAATGATAGGCAGTTATTTAATCTAAAAAATTATGTAAATTCTATATCTTTCATGATGTTTGTGGTATCTGCCAGCTTTTTAAAATACGTAAAGTGTGTAATTTCTTTTCTTAGGCTAAAATATTCACTATTGTACCTACATTTTACATGTAATTTTATAAGCTTCAGGTTACAATCTGGCTACTCTTCTGAAAATGGGCATAGTTGCACCTACTCTTCAGACAGATGGGAGATGTTCTTGTGAGATGTGCATTCAGGGCTTCCTGGCCCAGGACTGGGCTGTTCAGTAGATAGCAGTTGTTATGGAGATTATCATCGGCAGGAGATACAGCAGGAAGTTTCTTTCCGCAAGGAGCTTGGGGAAACCCGTCAGTACTTACAGTGTATAAACTAAAGGGAACTCATTTCATTCACTTCGAGAGCAGCACATGTATCTGGGACACATCAAACCTCAATGCCTAGCAGCACTAGACAGCTATTACTTCTTGCCTAACTATCCTCTTCACTCTTTGGAGAAATGTTCCTTTCTCCACTCCAGTCTTGTGGGAATGGCTCAGTCATCTGTGGGCCCCCGGACTCTTCCTACCTGGCTATCCTGACTGACCCGAAGTGAACCAATCACTGCTCTTCATTGATATTTTTGGCCTTGAGACTAGAGAGAGCAAGTCTTAGTCCTTCTGTGGTGGAGAATCTTGAAAATGTACTCCTGGTTGTTGCTGGCAACCATGTTCTCAGCCGCACCTGTCTGAGAGAGTCAAGTTAGAAATCAGAGGAAAATAGGCCTGCCAGGTGGGGATGGATCCCGGGATGTTCAGCTCTCTGGTTCTTATGGTCCCTGAGGCCCAGGTACACTCCCACCTTCCCACAGTAATGTTGCTGATCTGATAAAACCCTTCCATTTCTTACCGAGCTAGTTGGAGTTGGCTTTCAGATGGGATTCATGTCAACCTTCACCCTAGGAGTAGAGGAGAGCTGGAGATAAGCCAGGCCTTACAAAGATTAAAACTCAGCCTTGAATCAGCTCAACTCCTGATGACATCGAAAGGCACTTCTCCTTCTATAACAGCTTGTCAGAAACTAAAGAAAATCCTCCCTCTGAAGGCAAATAACATCATCTGGAGCTTCTAAAAGTTTTTATATAAGATTTTTAATATTCAATCAAAAATGATCAGGCATATCAATAAAAGGACCAAAAGAAAAAATACATATAATAGAAAGAGACCTAATGGTGATCTGAATATTAGAATTATCTGACATGGTTTAAAAATTGAGAGTAATATATTCAAGAAAATAAATGACAAGCTGAAAATTTTCATTGGAGAACTCAATCTTTAAAAAGGAATCAAATGAAAATTCCAGACATGAAAAATATAATAATTAAAATTAAAGATACAAGCAATGGTTTTAATAGAAGATTAGACACAATTGAAGAAAAGTTTAATGACCTGAAAGTTGAGTCCACAGAAAATATCCATATTGAAGCATAAAGATTAAAAGAATGAAAATACAGAAAAGAATGTAAAATATGAATGAAAATGGTGAAAAGATCTTACTTACATGTAATTGGAATCCCAGAATGGTGGGAGACAAAGAACAAAACTGAAGTAATCTTTGAGGCTGTAATATCTTAAATACATTAACTACCTTTTTAAAAAACCTGGTAAAGAAGTCAAACCGCAAATTTATGAATCACTATGACCCCAAGCTGGATAAACACAAAGAAAAATACATTTGGCACATCATGGTAAAACTGCTAAAAGTGAAATACAAAAAGAAGTTTTAAAAACAGACAAAATGAAAATAACATTTTGCCATCAAAGAAGCAAACTAAGATCGGACACTGAAATGATGTAAACCAGAAGTCAACGGAATGATATATTGAGAATGCTGGAAGAAAATTATCAGCAGCAGAGAGTTTATACCCAGTGAAAACATCCTTCATAAATGAGGCCTAAAGACATTTCCAGACAAACAACAACAGAGAACTTGCTTTCAGAAGATTTTCACCAAAAGGAATACTAAAAGGAGCTTCTTCAGGAAACTCTTTTAGAAATACTAAAAGAAATAGTATCCCCAAAAGATGAATAGAAATGCAGGAAGGATTGACAAGCAATGGAAGGGATAAATATACGTAGGTAAATTGAGACGCAGTTTGACTGCAGAAAATGATGACAATACAGTTGACCCTTGAACAATGCAGGTTTGAATTGTGTGGGTCCACTTATACACAGATTTTTGTCAAGAAATCACTCCAGGTGTGCTTTTCTCTCCTGCCTTCCATTCCACCCCTGCCACCTCTTCTGCCTCTGCCACCCCTGAGACAGAAATACCAATCCCTCCTCTTCCTCCTCCTTCTTAGCCTAGTCAATGTGAAGAGGAGGAGGATGAGACCTTTGTGATGATCCACTCCCACTTAATGAATAGTAAATATATTTTCTCTTTCTTATGATTCTCTTAGTATCATTTTCTTTTCTCTATCTTACTTTACTGTAAGATTGTGGTACAAAATACATATAATGCAGAAAATAGGTGTTAATCAACTATTCGTGTTATCAGTAAAGCTTCCAGTCAACAGTAGGCTATTAGTAGTTAAGTTTTTGGAGAATCAAGAGTCGAATGCAGATTTTTGACTGCACTGGGGATTCACACCCCTGCCCCAACCCTTGCATTGTTCAAGAGTCAACTGTCATACTGTTTTGTGGGGTTTTAAACATTTACAGAATCAAAATAGTTGACAGCAATAACATATAAATTCAAAGAAGGTAAATTTAATTTAAATAACTTAAAATGTTTTAATTTTATTGCCCATAAATGGTAAAGGTATTGACTTCTATTAGGCTTCGATAAATCAAATATGCTTATTATATAATGATTGCTAAGAAAGCTCCTAAAAGAATAATACAAGAATGTAAATTAACAAGATAATAGAGGGTAAAATTTAAAGAATAAAAAATGTTTTGTTGGAAAGAAGGCAGAAAGGTCAAGACAGAGGAACATGAAACAGATGAAACAAATGGAAAACAGATAATGAGATGGTGCATCTATACTTCGATACACAGGTAATTACATTAAAGGTGAATGAACTAAATATTCCCATTGAAAGATTATGATTGTCAAGCTAGGATTAAAACCAAACACAAAAACAGAATTATGTGCCGCTTGTAAGAGGCACATCTTAGTTATAAAGACCCAGAAAGGCTGACTGAGGGAAAGGATGGGAAAACATGCCATGGAAACCTAGCGATGCTGTGCTATCGGCCAAGGAGACTTTAAGGCAGAGATAAAGAGGGCTGATACTAAAAACGAGAAATGATAATGACAAAAAATGTCACTGCACTGGAGACACATCATTCTAAACGTGCATGCATCTCATAACAAAACTTCAAAAATGAAGCAAAACCCGACAGCACCAAAAGGAGACAGGGACAACTCCAATCACAGTGGGACATTTTATGTTTTTATTTATTTCAGCATATTATGGGTATACAGATGTTTAGGTTACATATGTTGCCCTTGCCCCGCCCCCCCCAAGTCCAAGCTTCAAGCGTGTCCACAGTGGGACATTTTAACACACATTGCTCAGTGACTGATGGAACAAGCAGCTGGAGTCGGCGGAGATAGAGGGCCCGGATAGCGAGGCTAACAGCTGCTCTGCCCCGGTGCCCACCGGACACCGTACCCAACGCTGTGGACAACAGTTACCTTTCCTGTCTCAGGGTCTCTTGGCCTTGATTGGTTTTATTCTTTTTTTTCCTGTTTGTATTTCCACTAGTTGCCTCAAATTTTTTGAAAGGAATAGAAGTATCAATAAAGAAATTAAAAACAGATAAATGGGAGGGTGAGGTGTGAGTTTGGGAGTCCAAGGACCTGGGCTCCCTTTCCAGCCCCGCCACTTCCACCTGCATAACGTAGATGTAAGGTGCTCGTGGGAAAATAGAGACGATGACGGCATTTTACAGGGTCCTGGCGAGGCTTAGGTAAAATCGTGCCCGTGAAGTGCGTGTCGGGGCCTGCACAGCACAAGCGGAGCATCCACGGTTGCTGCTATTATTGCTGTTACATTTGAAGAAAGCAGGTCTTTTACACAATGCGACCCTGAACTTGCCTTCCATCCGGAATCCTCCAGGCAGGCAGTCTGCTGAGCCAGCTTTTTTGTCTGCACATGTCTGAAGAACAGGAAAGAAAAATGGATCGAGCTGGCATTTTCACCCAGCTCAGCTCATAAAAAGCTGTAAAAACAGGCTGCACGTGCCTCTTGACTGGGCAGGGAGGCATTGAGGACAGTATCCCTGGAGCAGAGGATGGAGGGGTTGGTGCTCACCGCAAAGCCAGTGGGGATGAGGCTCTCCTGCTAACGAGGTCCTCGCAGAGCATCTCTAACCAACGTCATGTGGACTGGGGCCAGGCAGGCCTGGCTTTCTCTGAATCACACCAGAGAGGACTCAAAGGCTGCCCCTGTAGACTGGGTCAGAGTGGGGTTCTAAATTCTTATAAAAAGCATAGTACATCAAACACTTCGTTTGGAAAACTTCTACTCATCCTTCAAAAGCCTCTGTGAATTTTCTCCTGGTTCTCCAACCCATCATCTCTGATGTGCCTCCTCTACCCCAGCACCAACTTTTATTGTGACCGGTTTTTCATGCTGTTCTGCAATCATCAGCTAATGTGTCTGTCTCCTTCGCGAGGCTGGAGGTTTCTCATTGTTTCATTGTGTCTGGATTGAAGGCATCAATAAGCACACGAGGAGGGAATGGGGGAAAAGAAAAAGGAATGACTTTCACTCAGCAGAGATTAATCTTGTCCCTATAATGTGCCAAACACTGCTAACCAGATGTGAGGTAGAAAGCAGTGAATAAGAACAAGCCCCTGTCCCCATGAAGCTGACATTCTAGGGAGGAAACTGGCCATAATCAAGTACACAGGTAAATAAACAAATAAGTGCCACCTCTGGGGGCCCAATTCTATTCAGATGATGAAAGACTCCTACCTCTAGGCAGAGGGCGGATGAACAAGAGGACTATTTAGTTATTATTTGGGCATCGTATTTAGAAGGTAGGCGAAACCCTCGAAAATCCCTGATTCTTTTGTGCCCTAAAATTTTCGTTGCACTACATTCGAAATAAAGAAAGCAGAGTCCTATCAGGGAAGCAGGCAGTCGAGAGTTCAGCAGGCCCGAGAATGTCTAGGACAGGATGGCACTTATGTGGCACGTTTAACCCCACGTGCTGGGGCAGACGTTGCAAGCTGATCACGGCACTCTTCCCAGCTGGGCCTACGTCCCTTCTCAGCACAGCGCCCCAGGCAGCCACAACCAATCAACCCGAACTGTGTGCAAGTGGAAATCTCTGTGCACCCCTAGCTGGGGGCATTATGTCTCCCTTCTGGCTGAGAGAGTGCGGTGCTGTGGCAACAGCTTCAGGGGAAACCAAATCCCTGAACCGATCTTGGCAGTGGCACTTGAAAAAAAAAAATCTGAGAAGAAGAATTGCTTTTCAAATATTTGGTTTCCAAACATATTTATTTGCAACTCCAAGTCTACTGACCATATGCATTACATCTGTTCTGGATTGGGATTCAAACAAGGTTTATGATTTATTAGCTTTAAAAAATTCATCTCTAGATACCTCCACACAAAGATACTAATGAAAGAAGCCTCGATCTCACAAGGACACATTGCCCCCTCTCCGAAGGAGTCAGTATTTCAGACCTTTCTCCATGAACAAATCCCATTGTCTGATTTAAAAGAAGGGAATGGGGGCGGGGCAGAGTCGGGTTGGAAGCTTGCAATCCCGTCATGTGAATTACCCACGCCGACTGATTTAACATGGCCTGATGAGGTTTCACCGCTCAGTGAAGGTTCTGCCTCTCTCCTGAGGATGCTCGGCTCAGATGAGTTTGCCAGGCCCTCCTGGGTGGCCCTTCTCTGCAGTTTCCAGTGGGAAAACTGGCCTTTCCCCTTCAGGCCTTGAACTTTCCCGGGGAGTCCCATGGCTGCACACAGCCCCTCTCCTGCTGTGCCCTCCCTGCTCTGTCCCCTCCCCTCCCAAGAAGGGGAAGAGGAAGGGAACTGGCTATTACTGTGTCTAGGCCAGCAGTTACCCACTTGACTCAGACCAGCATCTGAAGCATTCTCATTCTCAGTTTTCTCATCTGTGAAATGGGAATGAAAGTAATATTGCTTTCTGAGTGCCATGACGATTCGATGAGCTGATTCAGGTCAACAGTGCAGCTCATAGGGACTGCCCATAGATGATGGGTGCATTGGCGGCCGCGGCTGTGGGGGCTGGTTTAATTTTCATGAGAAGCCAATAGACCTGGCTCTCATGCACTGGGGTGCATCCGGTCACCCCAGGACCTTGTCGGAAGGCGCATTTTCTGATCCCACCCACAGAGTCTGGTTGGACAGTCTGACACAGGGCTTGGGAATTTGATTTTTAAACCAGCACCTCAGGTGGTCTGGCCTGGAGGGTCTGTTGACCCCCCACTGAGAAATACTGTGTATAAAGAGAGAACCTTGCCCCAGTGTGACAGATAAGGAAACAGGTTCACAGAGGTACGATGACCTGCTCCAGGCCACAGGAGAAAGTAGCTGAGCTGGGATTTGAACCAGGACTGTCTGATTCCAAATCCTTGGGATAAGGTCCCATTTAGGGATGTTTTTGTTGGAGGAATCTTCCTGCTTGCACGAGCCCTCCGCCAGCCCGCTGTTCCCGGGCACAGCATCTCGCTCGTCCCGTGTCAATCTCTGTCCAAAGAGAACCTGGAGACTAGAGAATGTGCTGACCAGAGGTGGCTTCAAATCAAGGCACCGTCACCCGTTAGACGCACGACTCTGGGCAGCTGCTCAGACTCTGGAGCCTTGGGTGTGGGATTCTGCTGGCCCTCCGTTTGCCGGCCCACCCTCCTCCCCCTGCCTCAGTGGGCTCCCCTGGCCCCTGGCCTTCTGTGGGTCAGTCAAAGGGGGGCAACAACAGGAGATTAGAGGGCACGGGAAACAAGTCAGAGTATCTCCCCCCCAGCTTCCCGGGACAGGCAGCGGCGACTCATTGCTCTATCAAAAGCCACAGCTTCCACTACAGGTCTTTCTGCCACAGGTCTCCTGGGCTCTGGTTACCACTCCTCCTGCTGTTTCTCCAGTCCTGGGACTTGCAACCGCCCCCCCAAGATTGCTGTCCCCAGAGAGCTTCAGCACCCCTCGTTGATCCCCTTTAACCTACCGCCCTTGTAAAAGCCCCTTCGTAAACATTCCTCAATTGCCCCATCTGAGCAGCCATGTGTTCCCTGGGCCCTGCCTGACACACTTAGTTTCCTCATCTGTTGCATACACAGAATCCTGAGAACTCCTTCAGGGGCTAGCAGAGTATGGCCTGTGGGCCAAATCCAGCCCACCGCCTGTTTCTGTAAATAAAGTTTTATTGGAATGCAGGCATGCATTTCAACCAATGCATTCATGTTTTGTCTGTGGCTGTTTTCACGTTACAATGGCAGGGTTGAGTAGTTGTGACAGAGACCATAAGGCCCTCAAGCCTAAAATTTTGACTGTCTGACCCTTTATGGAAAGTTTGCCAAGCCCTGACCTCCATCCCAGGATGGGATGGCAATTCCTCAGCATGGTGCCCTGCGCGCTGTAAACTGTCAGCGAGGTCTGGGTTCAGTGGCAGCAATGCATGTTCTCCGAGCCAGAGAACTTGGGAGCTGAAAAGGGAGTGGGGGCACCATCTGCTTTACAGGATGCTGGGTCACAAAAGCCTTTTAAAAAGCAAGGATTCCTGGTGAGTTGCCACTTCCTGGGCAGGAATCAGCGCTTCCTCATTCTTCCTCTCAGCACCTAACTTAGGGCTCCCTGCAGAGTCAGCATCTATAAATGTTTGCTGTTGGATGAATGAATTCAATTAACCACCCATCAATTGGGGTGGAACTTTGCAGAGACCCAGCTTTTATGCAAATCAGACTCCTTGCGGATACTGCAGCTGTGGCCGAGTCCTATCAGCTGTTCCACCAGCACCAATTTCCAGAATCCCCTGCCCCCACTGTGTCGTGGCCACCTCCACTGCATCGGTTTCTTCGGTGGCCTTCCTGCCCTCAGGCTCACCCCTGCGAGCTGCCTCCACACTGCCTCCAGAGTCATCTTCCCAGCAAAGTCATCTTTCCATCCGATCGTGCTGTTCCTGTTCTAAAAACCTGTCTGTGGCTCCCTACTGCCTGCAGGATCACCTCCAACTTAGCTCCCAGTTCCTCCGCACAGAATTCAGTGCCCTCCTCCATCAGACCCTGCTCTCCAATCCTGCCTCATCCTCACTTCTCCCTCACTCACCTCCCCGTGATGTCCCAGAACCCCACAATCTTGCCAGGACACCAACATACCTGGATCACGGTCACTTCCTCCCTGGAGGGCCCATCTGCACTTCTGCTGCGTGCCAACCTGACTTGTCACTGGGGCCTGTCTCAGGCTTCCCCTCCTCCAGGGAGCCAGATCTCTCTCCTCCAAGCTGAAATGGGTGTTTCTCCAGAGCCCCCCAGTGTCTTGTGCTGTGCTCCTTGGAAATCTGGAATTGTCTGTTTACCTGCCGTCCTCCCGTGGTAGACCAAAAACTGAGTGAGTGGGCTGTACGTGGTGGCCGTACCCCTGGCTGTAGGACACACGGGTCCTCAATCAATGGGACGATCCTCGCTCCCTCAGCCCAGGCCCTTCCTGCCTCTCTGCCCTGTTGCATCCTCCTGGGTATATGTGCCCAAGGCCCCAGTCCCTGGGAAGCTCCAGGAGTCCTCATTTGGGGTGCAGAGGGGGAAGCACATTTTTTTTTTTTTACCTAGTTCCTCCCTAAATGCTTGAAAATTCTTGCTCAAACAATGGCTGGAATGAAAGCCACATTATTTAAACACTAAATTGAAACATATTCTTTCAAAGAGGAGCAGCCACTCATTTGAATTTCAGAGCTCCTTAGGAAACCCTCTTGCAACCTCAGACAATCCACTTGTCCTCCCTGCGGGTGCAGCCCCTGGCATTGCCGGGGCTGATGGCCCTGGCCTGGAAGTCCAGCCTTGTTCCGAGGGTGAGATGACAACTCACTCCTTGGCAACTTTTGCTCCCTTTCTCCGTGAAAGACCACAGTGACCACTGCAGAAATACAAACAGACATAACTCGGGTGCCTGGGAAAAAGTGTTTTTTGGCCGCTTAGTGAAGGTCAAGCGACCTCAGGGGCCAGGACGGAATGTAAATGAGGGAAGCAGAAGTTGGAGCCACAGTGGGGAGAGGGGCCCAAGTCAGAGAGGGGGTCTGCTGCTCATGTCCAGCCTTGGGACTGGAATCTTTCATGAGAAAACAGTAATATAGATTTTTGTAAGGAATCTTTTGGGTTTTTTTAATATCAGCAATTATTTCAGAAACTCTGAAGCCTAAAGGAGGTCAAACAAACATCTTCAGGTTGCATGCAGCCTGCTGGACGTGGGTTTGCAAGCTCTTGTCCTCTATGTACCGGACATTGGACACGTGGTGGCCTTATTAACCCCCACACTATCCACGAGACCTGTGTTCTTCTTAGCCTCGTTGTGCAGATTAGGAAACTGAGCCTCAAAACCACATGTCCAAGCCTCTGATTACACGGCCTTGGTCATGCCAGCTTCCCAGGCCCCTCCTGGTGGCAAGGCTGTGGCTGGGCGTGCCCCAGGGTCCCAGACATGGGGGGTGGGTGGTGGACAGGTGCTCTGTGAGCCCGGCTCATCTCCCAGCCAGCAGCCGGGCCGGGGGACCGTTTGTGTGAGCTCAGCATCTGGCTGTCAAATGCGGGTGGCCCTGACCCACCACCTGGCTGCATGTGGGACACGGGCACTTCCCACACTGCCGGTGCAGGCGCTGGGCAGGCTCCACAGGAGCTTCAAGGTGGAGGTGCGCAAGGCACCTGTCTGTGGTTCAGGCCGAGAGGGGCTGCAAGTCCCCACTCTCCCGATCCTGCCCCATCTCGCCTCCCTCCGTCTGTCTGTCCCTGTGGCCTGTGTGTCTGCCTCTTCCTGACGCCGCCTTCCTTCTCTCCCTTTGTCTTCTCCCCGTCTCCCCATCTCCCTGCTCTTCCTCCCTCGCCCCCTTTCACTGCCCTCCTCCCTCTGTCTCTCCTCCCCTCCATTCCCTTCCCTTCTCCGTGTCTCCTCTGCAAGCTGTCTCTGTCCTTTCCTTCCCTCCTCCTGCTTTTCCTCTCCTTCCCCCTTCCCTCTTTTTTGCCTCCCCTCTCTCAGAGTAGCATGCAAAAGCCTTTCACTCCTGCCTTTCTTCCAACATTCTCACACAAAGAACAAATAAGAGAATGTCACCAAAAAGCTCCGACCACTTTGTTCCAACAGACCTTTTTCTCTTATGAGATGGATAGGCAAATTTCTAAAATAGCCTCTCTCTCTCTCTCTCTGACATATTCAGGACTTGGCATCCTATGGCAAGTTAAGTATTTTTCCAAGCACAGCTGAACTGGTGTGTAGAAGGCTAATGAATCCAGCTAAAAGCAGCTTTCATCTGCAAGTCACTAAAACCGTTGTTTATTCCTCATCATTCCTTTATTACTCCACAGTCCTCTCCTTCTCTCTCTCTCATGCTCACACACATTTCCTTATTGCCATTCCTTTGAAGGAAAACAAATTCTAAACCTCAAACCCCTGGCAATGTTCTCCTACCAGGTCTGCAGGAAAGGGCGACTGGCCTTTGCCGAACGCCTTCTGCATCTCAGGCGACGTCTCCACCTGGGCTCCAGACCCCACAGCAGGCCTGCCAGGAAGGTAGCTCCATCTGTGCAGGAAAAGGGCCTGCAGCCCAGAGAGTCCAAGGCCACAAAGGCAGTCTAGAGCTGACAGGCGAAGTACCACAGCCCTGCACATGGCAGTCCAGGGAGAAATAGGCTCACAAAGACCTCCTTTGACAAGTACACGCATTGCTGCACCCCAAAATATCTCCTCACCTTTCACAGATAATGGTGACACCAGGACTTTTATTCAAAGCTCATTTGCCTCATACCCCTTGTTTTGTCTCATCCTCACACAACTCTTTAAGATCAGATAGTTCCTATCCCCATTCTGCAGACAGGTAAAGTAAGCCTTGGAAAGGTAAAGTGACATTTCCAGGGTCCTTGGTTGGTTGGCAGAAGGGCAGGGGCTAGAACCCATGCCTCCTGTGCCTTCCTAACCACGTGGGTATCAAGACTTCAGTGGGACACTGTAGGCAGGGGAGGTTTTCTGGAGTGACATTGCAGAACACTTTTTAAAAATTCTAACCTTGTTTGGTCAGTTGTAGGCATCATTCATTTGACCTTTGGTCTTGGTTTCCACATCCGTCAAGTGGAGATGATAATTGCTACAGGATTTAATATCAGAAAAGGAAAGAAGTTAGATTTTCAACAATTCTGAAAATTAAAAAAAAACAACAAACCAAACCAGCAGCCTTTCCTGGACCGTGTTGGAGGTATTACTAGTGCTCACCAGTCACTCGCTGGCCTCCCCTGCGAGGTGCATGGAAGGCTGCATCTCCAGCTTCCGGGCTGAGCAGGGCCAGGGCACTAGCTTTGGCCAATGTGTGTGAGCAGAAGTTACAAATGTCACTTCTGGGCCAATGCATTTACTGTTGGTGGAAGAACCCCATCTTTCTCTCTGTTCTCTTTGGCATTAACCAAGAAGGCTTCATGTTCTAGATCTGTGGTCCCCTTGAAGTTTCATCTGTATTTGCAGCTGCTCCCCATCGCTTGCATCACCGCCTGTTAGATCAGCAGTGGCATTAGATTCTCATAGGAGCACGAACCCTACTGTAAACTGCACGTGTGAGGGAGGGATCTAGGTTGCTGCTCCTTATGAGAATCTAATGCCTGTTGATCTGAGGTGGAGCTGAGGCAGTGATGCTAGTCCTGGGGAGCAGCTGCAAATGTAGATTATCATTAGCAGAGAGGTTTGACTGCACCGTAAATGTAATGCACTTGAATCATCCCCAAACCATCCCCCTGTCAACACCAGTTCGTGGAAAAATTGTCTTCCATGGTCCCTGGTGCAAAAAAGCTTGGGGACCATTGTTCTAGATGATGCATCTAAAAGAAGGTGGAGCCTCCTTCAGTGGGGATTGTGCAACCATTGAATAGAGGACAGTTGCCCTGTTCTCTGGCCTAGACCCAGAACAGACTCTGCTTAGTGACAACGCAAGCTTTGTAGGTAAGTCCCTGAGATTTGGGGTTATCTGTTACTGCAGCATAACCTGACTTCTACTGTTAATAGTCACCATTTTGTGGGCATTTAAGTTAAAGAAGAGTCTCTCAAAATAACTCAAATTAGTCCTTGTAGGAATGGCTCCAGATTACCTGTGAAGATGAGGGTCATGGCCGCCCCTCTGACTACACATCTGCTGGAAAACCCTTCACTCCTCCTTTCCCTGGCCTTATTGCGTGGTCTTGCCTTCTCCTACAAAGCCCAGGGCAGCTTTTTGCTGAGACTCCTCTGATTCCCACTCGCAGTAAAGAGACCACTGTGGAGTTTTCATGTCCTACCCCTGACGTCCTGGCCACTCAGTGCACTCCCTGTACCTGCTCAGGCCTCACCATCCCTTGCCTGGACCATTTCATAAAACTCCTGTCCAGCCTCCCTTCCCCAAGTCCTTCCCCTCCTATCCATTCTCCATGCTGCTCTTTGGTGTTTTGTCCAAAACACTAGGGTACTTAGGTCACTCCCTGCCTAGAGCCCTCCATGGCTCCCTTTTGCCCTCAGGATAAAGACCAAACTCTGTAACCTGGCTCTTCTGGATCTGATACCTTCGAAACTCAGTTAAAACGTTCCCCACTTCCTATTTGCACATTCATATGTAGTTTGGTAATTTCATTGTTTACATATCCATATCCCCCTCTGTTATTCTCGGTAGTTTATTTCCCTTCTGAGATTTAATTTCCTCATCTGTAGAATAAAGTGAATAATGTTTTCCTTGCCTATTTACAGTATCCGTAGTTTTTAACTCCAGGCCCTTTTAGAGGACAGAATATTTTAAATCGAGGAATGTGGGGTCACATTACACCATGTCTGAGGATTTGGGGGAAGAGTAATGAGATAATAGATGCAAAAATGCTTTGTGGTGTGTACAAGGTGAAGGGATTATTTTTCAGACTCAGTTCCTGCTTTTGGACTTACATTCTGGAAGGGAGATAGCAATGCTTGGAGTGCATGCTCTTTCCACCTCCTCCTTATCTGTGGCAGACATGAAAAATCAATCACCGCACTTAAGCAGACACTTCCAATTGACTGATACAGAGCTGAGAGATACAGTCTATTTGGCATCCTGGTTATCATAGGAGAAACCATCCTTACCATCCCAGACACCCATGTGAAATGCCTTGTCGACCACTGAGGCAAAAAATCAGCCTCTGCTTATGGAGCCTAGGCTTTTCCATACATAATCTTATCCAAGCTTCACGACAAACCCACAGATCAGAAATTATCACTCCCATTTCACAGGCCAGTCTCTGAGACCAAAACCTGGGGTTGCTGATCCCAAGTCCTCCAGCTTGTAATTGACAGAGCCCCTATTTGAATCTGGGTCTGTCTGTCTCCAGAGGATATTCTCTTGCCACCTTTCCATACTGTCTCTCCCAAACAGGAGTCTAGGAGGTCAGGCAGGGCTCAAAAACAGCAGTGGGGCCATGCAGAAGGCTCTGGGGAGAACTAACACACAGCCGCCCCTTTTCCAACAGAGAGTTTTCGTTCTTGCTGGATTCACAGGGCTTGCCAGCGCCGGAGCCTGTCTACTGGGAAAGGCAGCACGTGCTATTTCGATATTGAACCTGTGCCCACAGCCCAGTGATGGACAAGCCTCTTACACATCTCAGAAATAAAACTCACAGAGTCATTTCCAGCTTGGCCCGAGCTGTGGGCACAGTCCCAGAGGCCCCGGCTCTGCTAATTCGCTCATAAGCCTAATAGGAGAACAATTATCAGAGTCAGGATACAAATTTAGCTCCAGACACTTCTTTGGGAACTCAGAGGGTTTGTGACTTATGGCTTCATTTTTAAAGAGGAGCAGATTGTTGACACGAACTCCGGGTAGTTCTCGTTTTTCTCGAGGAATGAAGCTGTACACACTGTTAATGGTAGAATCATTAGGTCGTGGCTGAGGTCCATAAGAGGCTAGAAAATCCAGCAGCTTGGTCATAGGCTGAGCTAGCTATAATTAACCTAAGAGTCTGTTTATTTAGCTATCTCAATTACAGACTCATTTAAGTAACATTAAAAATAAAAGATGAGCCCCAGGAGCAGTAGCGGAAACAGAAAGATGTTCTTTTGTCCAAGCTTCGCGGGGCACTATTTGAATGCAGGAAATGCCACTGGTCGTGCAGCCATCAGCAAAACTTTTAAAAAACCTTATTTGAGACAGAAAATGCAAACATGAGCAACACTGACCACACATAGACATGCCTTGCAGTAAAGTCAAATGATCGGGGTTTGAATGCTGGCCGTGCCATGTGTCAGATGAGACCTGTGCAAGTCACCTAATATCTGGAAACCTTAATTTCCCCCTTGAAGGAGCACTGGAGAGAGGTCAGCTGATATTGTTTACCGTGATTGCTAGCAAGTCTTGAGCAGGCATGGTTCGAAGCACTTTACTTATAAGTTCTTACAATTACACTATGAGGTAAGAACTATAGTGAACTTCCACTCTACAGACGAGGAAACTGAGGCACGGAATGGTTAGGTGACGAAACAGCGTTGGAAGCAACAGAACGTAGAGTGCGGAGGCTGCGATTTGAAAGCAGGTGACCTGGCCCGAAGTCGCTGTGCGTATCCCCCACTCTAGCCTGCCTTGGGAAGAACCTACACCACCAGTGTCCTCAAAACATGATCAAGTGTAATCCAAATTTTTTTCTCTGTCGTACAAGCGTGGCTTTCTGATGGATTATGCGCATTTTTCTATCTGATATAAATAGCTTTTTGATTTTTCTCCCCCTGTCCCTCCTCCAAATATCAGTCAATACTTGAGAGAAAATAACTGCGTCTGGTTCATGGTGACAAGGTCAAGGCTCCTTGGGAGAATGCTTGTCGGTACTGTCTCCATCCTGGGCTCAGAAGTCACGGCATTTATTTTAAGCTGAAACATTCTTATATTTAAAGCTTGTCATCAGGCTGAAGTTTGTTTATTGCATTCCATAATTATGATGAATATATTTTAAATAGAAAAAGGTTTGAAATGTAGGACAGCTGCAGAAAATATGGTGTCAATCACTGAGAATCAGCCCACATCTGGAGTTAGAACTTGGGTGGGAATGGCTTATTTTGCATTTTTATGACCAGATGCATCCAGATTAGATGTACCTTATAAACTTCACCCAGACAACTGTCAGGGCCAATCAGTCTTAATTGAATGCGACATTTTCTCCACCAATCCACCCTGAGCCCAGGCCAAGAATCCCCCCTGTATCACGCACAGGCCCTGTGTGAGCTCTGCTAGCCATGCACACAGGATCTGTCAAATGCAGGCCAAATTAAATACTGGACTTCATTCCACAATGACTTCCAATTAGAGCAGAATGAAGTTTGGAGGGCTTTGAATGCCCCCCTTGGCCCTGTTACTTGGAGACACAATCAGTGAAAGAAGGGGAGCCAAGGAGTCTGCCGCACCCCCATGCTGTGCCCCATGCATTGAGTGCTTACTGTGTGCCGGCCCCGTGCAGTGAGTGCTTACTGTGCACACCGGGCCCTTTACATGCTCCCTCCTCCCCCTCAGTCTTTCCAACAGCCCAGCAAAGTGGGTCTGACTCTTCCATTTGACAGTCCGGGAAACTGAGGTTCAGAGAGATGGATGGAGTGTCTGGCCCAAGTTTGCAAGCTAGGAGAGCTTGAATAGTCTCGGCAGCCAGCTTCATTTGACTAATGGTGGTCCTCGAACTGACCTGGGGACATTCAGATACACGGGAGGGGATTTGGAGTTGTCACAGTGACTGGGAGGGCACTGTTTCCTTTAGTGCCAGGGACCCAGGAATATTAAACCTCTTGCAATGAAGGATAGAGCCAAGGAGTAAAGAACGGTCCCTCAGCACACGCCGTCTATCGACTCTTCATGTGACCGCACGCGGGCCGGCACCCACAAGTAGGGAGTGTATGATTTGGTGTGCACATCCACAGCCTTTGAGAATATTTTCTTATTCCGGATTTCTAAGACATCACACGCTGATGCACAACTAATGCCCAAGTGCCAAAGATCGCAATGGAGAGGGAGAGAGACCATAGGAGGAGAGGAGGATTTTACCTGTTCCTAGGAAATATCCAATAAATATTAGCCCCCAAATCATTATCAAGGTCATCATTATTACCTCTAAGGTTTGCCAATCAAGGCAGGATTCTGCTACAGGTACGTGTGAACAACAAAATCTTCACAATCCAAGATTTCTACTTCCCAGACTATTGAATAGAATGAAGGCAGTCTCATAAAGGAGAGATTAGTCGCAAAAACATGAATAATTATCTCTGGTGCTCCAGCTCCTGTTCCATGAGCTTGACCTATGTCATCTGGCATCCCTACACCAATCCTGTCATGTAGCAGCTATTATTCTGACCTTTTTAGAGATGAGGAAACTGAGGCTCAGAGAGGTTAAGTGACAGCCCAAAGTCACACAGCTATCAGGAGGCAGAACCCAATTTTTAGTCTGATTCCATGAACTGGACTCACTTTCCAAACCTTGAACTCCAAGGAAATTATAGTTAGTTTTGGTGACAAAATTAAAACCAAAGGTGTTGGGCTTTTTTTTTTTTTTTTTTTAAATCACCTCTTGAACAGGTTGGAGTGAGAATCCAAAACGAACATTTACTTGTCTATTAAACCAGAGAAGGACTGGAACATTAAAATCTTGGCAAGAGCAGCATAAGTGGAAGCCCCTCTCCACCAGCACGCCTGGTTTTAACAAGTCCCATCATTCGTATCTAGTTCTGGGTAACAAAGAGATTTCCACAAGTCAGAGGCCCACGACGAAAGGATGTTGCTGATCTGGTTACAACAAATGCTATTAAGTAAAAAATTCTGTCTGACAGACCTTTTCATCAGTCCCTCTCCTTACTGGAGACACTCTCCTCAGTGAGAACACTGGTTTGGGATTTGTCTTTTGTGAAACAGAAATGAAATTAACAAGCAATTTACAAAAAGCTTTCACTCAGAGAGGCTGCAAACTCCGATGTCTCCAGGGGCCGGCCAGGTGAGGGAAACGGAAGGAGTCGGGCACACGCGCTGTAACAGGGTGGGGTGGGGACTGTGGTAAACTGAGGGGTCCTCGCTGGGGCCAGCTGGGGCTGAGCTCCAGCCAATGATTTCACGGTGACCTTAGATGGGCAGGTTTTTTGACTTTCCAAGGGAAATGTGGGATTTCGGTGCAAAGTCTCCTGGCAGTGGATGATTGACGACAAATGCAAATAAAAAAAAAAAAATTTGTATGAGACAAACCAAAAATGCCTGTGTCCTAAAGTGGCCTGTGAGCTGTTGGTTGATGACCCCTGACACTCCACACCTCCTTGACCCTTACAATGGCTATGGGGTGGGCACCACGATGAGCTTCAGGTAACAGTGGAAGAAATGGGTTCAGAGAGGGCAACTGTCGTGTCCAAAGCCACACAGTGGGCCCTCCCACGGAACACAGAGGCCTGGCACGGATACCAAAGACCTCACTGCAAAGTATCAAAAGCCACTGACAAATTAATCAAAGCCTATGTTGGTATTTGTTCTTCAAAAAGCCGTCCCCCTTCCCACATCTCCTTAGTGTGCCTCAAATCCCTCTCGTCCCTTTTTCTTACAAGGACACCTGTCATTGGATTTAAGGCCCACTTGGATAACCCAGGATGAGCTCATCTCTGGGTCTTTAACTTAATTACACCCGCAAAGACACTTTTCCCAATTAAGGTCCAGCTCACAGGTTCCTGGGTTAGAACATGCACATAGCTTTGGGGGACCACCATTCAACCCACTACATAACCCTTCTCTACTGATCTTCTTCTTAAATTTGAACTTGCGTTTAAATTCAAGATTCCCAATCTACCTCGTGATGGTGGCACCCCCAATGGAAGTAGCTCACTGGGGTGGTAGAGTCCCCAGGAGAGGGGAACACCTAGTCCTTTCCGTGTCGATGACTGTCTTAAATGAATGATGGTGTGAAATGCTGGCGTCCTTCATGCATTTCCCTAGAAAAACGTCCTTCTGGACTCCCTGAAAGAAAAGCCCTAACACCATGACGCCATATGATGGGTCGGGTGCTGGCCAGCAAGCAGCACAGCCTGTCCAAATTCGACTACTCACCAGAGGGAAGTGCTTGCGGAAGCTCAGGCACTTGCTCCCGCCTGCTGATCTCAAATGTCACCAGCCCAAAGAACAGTTAAAACTTTTATCTTCAAAAATCGCAGGTATACAATACGGGTCTGATAAGAGAGCGCCTCTCTAGGTCATTGTCGCTGACCGGGTGATGGGGATAAGGATGGATTTCCTTTCCCCTCTCTTGCTGCTCCCTGTGCTCTTACTAAGGGAAGGAGCCCACAGGCAATAAGAGATGGTATACTACAAACAACCAACCCAAAAGGAAAGTTTTATCTTTCACATAACGGGAGATTTGCATACAAGGGGAGAACACACAAGGAAGCCAGCATTCTGGGAAATCACCTTCAGGGATTTGGGCTCTGAAATGAAAGGAACTGGGGTGGGGGTGGGAGTGAAGGCCACCTGCTTGCACCTGCTGAGTTTGGGATGGGGTGAGGGCAGAACCAGGTAAACTGAGAAGGGAACATCCTTGCTGTGTGCAAAGCACTTTCACAACCCTTGTTTAGGCCCGAGGCAGACCCCGTGGCGGCAGCGGCTTGGAGCCGTGAGGAAAGCACTGGGGTCAGACCCAGGATTGAAGTTCTGGAGGCTCTACTGATGGAGCTGTGTGACCTGGGGCAAGCGACTGGCCCTCTCTGAGCCTCAGTGTCCTCAGCTATGAAATGGGGATGATAGCAATGCCTGTACTGCCCCTTCAATAATTACTGTATTTCATTTCTTAAACTAGGAAATGAACTGTCACTTTTGGAATGGTTTTTCACTTTATAAAGGGAATTGCCACAGAATCTATAAACTTGACTTTCCATTTGTGATACCTGCAATTTCTCAGGAGAGTAATTATCGCACGGACACATGAGGAAAGGGCTTTCATCTGCATCCAAGCCTGAAGCCTCAGTTTGCCCATCTGCAAATTAGGCATGCCAATAATAATTGCTCTCTCTCTGAGTTGTGTGAAGATTAACTGAGAACATAGATGTGGTAGCAGTTCAGATCCTTTTGTTAGCAGAAAGAAGCAAGTAACAAAAGACCCCAACTCAAATTCGAGGGTGGCTTTAAATTTTCATAAAATTTATGATCTCATGTAAGAGAAAGTTCAGAGGCAGCATGGCTGCAGGGTGGGCTGGATCAATGGCTCCCTGTTGTCATCAGAGGCATAGGTTTCTTTATCTCTCTGCTCTGCCATCTGCAGTGATGGCTTCATTCCCAAGATGCAAACAAGAGATGGCACCAGAAGTCCCAGGCATCACATCCGAGCACGGCGACGTCCACAGGAGGTCCACTTTTAGGAGGAAGAAAACGCTGCCCAGCAGCAGGCACGCCCTTGCTTCTCCTTGGCCGGAGCACAGTTGCCTGACAATTCCTGACCCAACTATTGTCAAGGTGCTTGGGAGAGCCCGGAATTGGAGAGGGTCAACTGCTCCTGAGACACACAGCTCTGCAGGAGGGGGAACAACGCATCCAAGTTAGGCCTTTTTTTTTTTTTTTTTTAAGAAGAAGGAGAATATCTCAGTTGGTTTCTGCCAGAAACAGAACTTAAACTTGAAGTTCCTTATCTGGAAACATCAGCAGGAGAATGAGGAAGTAGGAAAGAGGAGGGAAGACAGCCCATTAAGGATCCTTTATCAGGCTGGTTGCCGCTCCTCGGAGAAGCCTGGGAGATGCCACTCTGGAGCACACCTCGGAGGTGTCCTGACCGAGGGCTGCGGAAGCTAAGGCGTCTCTGCGCAGCACCCGGCTCATTCCGGACTCAGTGCGACTTCCTTCTGGTGCATTAACCAGCACGTTGACTTTGCTCTGAGTGCAGACCTAGCGAGCCTCAGTAGGTAGAAAAAACCCTTGGGGCAGAGAATTGCAGGCGTTTACAGGGGAGATGAGTAGCAAGGGGCCACAGGCCAGGTGTCTACAGCTTCTCAGACAGGAGGATGGAGCCTGGGTCGGCGGCCAGCAGTGAGGACTCTTCGCAGTTGAAGAAAAAAGAGTTGACCTTGTTTGCATGACCTAGAGTGGGCAGCCCTTCTTGACACGAGTCACAAGCTGTCCGGGACATCTTGTTTGTCACTTGAATAAGAGGATGTTTTATGAACTCCTCAAAGGCCCAAGGGCTTTTCTCATCATGTGCAGACTAACAAGTCTTTCCAGATCTTTCCTCTCTATTCCTGTGTCATCTCTCCTGGGAGTGAGAAAAGAATAATAACATTAGTAATACTACTAGCGGCAGCTACCACTTGGAGCGCTTACAAAAGTCCAGGAATTGTGCTTTACGTGTGGTGTCTTCTCAAACCCTCACAGAAGCCCTGTGAGACGGGGAATGTGTACAGGTGGGGACGTTGAGGACAGAGAAGTGATGGCTAAAGTGAATTCCAGCACAGAGAACCAGTGGGCTCAGGGAGAGTGCTGAGTAGGATGTACCGTCCCACCAAGACGTTCTTTTTAGCAATGGAGTGTGGCTCTAGAGGCAGGAAAGGGGTCCACCGAGCGCTGGACCAGCACGCGAGGCTTGCTGCTGTACTGAAAAAGCACACAGTAGTTCAGTAAAAGCTGGCTGAATAAAGAAATGTCTCCGTAAATGTTATGGGGTTATTTCCCCCATTTTATGAATAAGGAAACTGAAGGGGATAAAAGTGCCAATACAAGAACGTCCGAAGGAGCTAGGATTCAAACCAAGGTCTCTCTGACCTCAAGTTCTTTCCACCACACTGTGGGGTCCGTGGTCAGGCCCTGGCTGTTGAGACCAGAACCACAGGGCCTGGCTGCCTTTCCTGTGGTGGCTGAGCGCTGAGGCCCTGGCTCTGGCCACTCGGATCATAAAGGGCTGTGGGTCGGAGGGTTTGCACCCACGCCGCCCCATCGAAACACAGTGTGAGCCACAGGAGTAATTGTTAATTTTCTAGTAGCCACATTAAAAAAGTAAAGAGAAACAGGTAAAAATATATTTATTATCTATTTTGCTTAACCTAATATATATCCAAATATTATAGTTTTAGTGTATAATCAGTATAAAACATCGACATCAAGCTTTCTTTCTACTTTTTTTTGTACTGAGGATTTCCAATCCAGTGTGTGTTGTGTGCTTACAGCACAGCTCGGTCTGGAGTAGCCGTATCTCAGGCACTTAAGAGCCACATGTGGCCGTGGCTACCATATTGGACTGGGCAAGTTTGGATGATTCAAAGAAAACCTTGCCCTTCCCACTCTCCTCGCCTTCACCTCCTACACACAGGCCTGCAGGTTACACACACACACACACACACACACACACACACACACACACACACGTGAGAATCAAAGTGACTTCAAATACGTGTTTTACATTGGTAAGAACTAGTGTCTACCGAAGCAAGGAAGCAGAATCCTTGTAAGCTAATGACGAAGTGTAAATGGGTACCAATTTGGGTGCATACCTTTGACTCACCAATCTGAATTACAGGATTTCATCTTAAGGAAATAACTGGGAAAGTATGCGAAGATTTACGTACAAGGATATTCGTCAAAAAGTTTGCATTAGCTTCCTGTTGCTGCTATAACAAATTAACACCATTAGTGGCTTAAAACAACACAAATTTATTATCTTACAGTGCTGGAGTTCAGAAGTCTGGAACAGGCCTCCTTGGGCTAAAATCAAGGTGTCACAGCTGTATTCCTTCTAGAAGTTCTAGGGGAGAATATGTTGCCCTGACTTTTCCAGCTTCTAGAAGCCACCTTCATACCTTGGCTCCCGGACCCCTTCCAGCGATGGCGTCACTCTGACCTCTGCTTTCATCACCATGTCTTCTTCTCTGACTCTCCTGCCCCCTTTTCCCTTGAAAGAACACTGGTGATTACGCTGGGCCCATCCGGGTGATTCAGGATGATCTCCCTGTCCCTAGATCTTTAATCAAGCTGCAGAGACTCCTTTCCACACAAGGTAACACAGATTCCAGGGATTCGGGTGTGAACACCTTTGCAGGGCCAGTATTCTGCCTAGCAGAGGGTTGTTTTTAAAAGGAAAAATAAAATGAAACAAAAATGGAAATAATCATTGGGATCTGGGGCTTGGTTCTTAGAAGTTCTTAGACATGACACCAAAAATATGACCGTTAAAATAAAAAAAAATCAATACATTGAATTTCATCAAAATTAAAGACTTTTGCTCTACCAAAGACCCTTTTAAGAGGATCAAATACAGCCACAGATTAGGAGAAAATATTTGTGAATCACGTGATTGACAGAGACTTATATCTAAGATATATATATTAAACTCTTGAAATTCAACCATAAGATCACAATCCTATAAGAAAATGGACAAAAGACACAAAGAAACATTTCACCAAAGATGGCAAATCAGCACTGAAAAGATGTTCAGCATCATTAGCCACCAGGAAATGAAGACTAAAACCGTGAGATATCGTTACACACCTATTAGAACGGATACAATGATAAACGGTGACAATACCAACTGTGACAATGCTGGTGAGTTTGTGGAGAAGCTAGATCTCTCATATATTGCTGGTGGGAATGTAAAATGGTACAGCCACTCTGAAAAAGAGTTTTGGAGTCTCTAAAAAACTAAACATACACTTACCAAATAACCCAGCAATTGCACTGTGGACATTTTTCCCAAGGAAACTAAAATATATATCCATACAAAAACCTCTATAAGATTATTCATAGCAGTTTTCTTTGCAATAGTAAAAAACTAGAAACAACTAAGATGTCCTAAAATATTAATAGGTCCCACACTATGGAATACTACTCAACAATAAAAAGGAAGGAACAACAACACACTCAACAACACGGATGGATTTCAAGGTTGTGCTAAATGGAAATATTATACGTGTACACACACACACATATACATAAATGTAACATTCTCAAAATGACAACAGTGTAGATGGATAACAGACTGGTGTAATTGCCAAGGGTCAGGGAGAAGGGGAGAAGGGGAGGATGGGTGTGACCCTAAAGGGGTAGCATGAGAGAAATCTTTGTGATGATGGAATAGCTCTGTGTCTTGATTGTGGTGGCAGTTACACAAATCTCTACATGTGATAAAGTGACACAGAACTACATACAAAGATTATACCAATGTCAATATCTTGATTTTGATATCACACTATAGTTATGCAGGACGTAACCATCGGGGAGAACCACGTGAAGGGTACCCAGGAACTGTCTGCACTATCTTTGCAACTTCCTGTGAAATCTATAATTATTTCTCAACTAAAAGTTAAAAAGGAAGAAAGAAAAGAAAAAGAAACAGACACATAAATAAGCTAAATGTCCAACAACAGGGGGCTGGTGAAATGAACTGTGCAATACCCATGTAATAAAATGACTCACAGCCATTTCGAATGAGCATGGAAAACCACATAGGCAGACAAAGAAAATCAGAACACATGGCGACGTGTCCTGTAAGATTCCCTTGTCGTAGCTAGGTGTGTGTGTGCACCAGATGAAAGTCTTACAGGACACAGCAGAATGTTAGTGGTGGTTATCTCCGGGCGACTTTTGTCCTTTTTACTTTTCAGCACTGCCCAGTGTTTTATGATGCACATGTGTTACTTTAATAATCAGGGAGAACATGGTATTTCTATTTTGGAAAAAAAAAATGAGTCTAAGAAGGCAGCCAAAGGGCAGGAGATCGTATTGCCATGCCATCTTTCTGTCCCAAGTGCGGCCGGGAACGTGTGCAGAGGGAGGGCTGTGGAGAAATTCTCCTCTCGGGGGAGGGGACTGTGAAATATATGCTTTGCTTTCTGGCAGGAACCAAATGAAAGGAGATGGAGTGATTCAGACCAAAGACCACAGCGAGTCGGGAATAAAACAGCACCTGGTATATTACGACCCCACCAAAACACGTGTGTGGACGGGAGGGGTTCAGTAAGAAAGAAGAGAAACTGGTTGTTGAATCTGGGTGAGGAATTAAGCTATAGGGACTCTCTCTCTCTCTCTCTCACACATAGTCCTTAGTATTTTTGCTTTGTCATCATTTCTGTTAAGAGAAGCACCTGGTTTTACATTTGCAGCCACAAGCTCTAAATGTCGTTCTGCTGGGTTTGTCTCTGTCTAGGTTCGGGGAGGCCGCAGCCCCTGAGCAAATCACCCTAAAGGTCCCGCTGGGGGCTGAGGAGCAGAAATTTCTGTGAGGGTTGGGGTGGCAATTAGGACTTGCATGAATAAGCCAGGTGACAATTATTATAGTAATACTCCTTTTATTTTTAAGCATTAATCATGCTCCAGGCACTGCGGTAGCTGCTCTACCTAACTCTTTCTAAAGAGTTGTTCTATTTTACGGATCAGGAAACTGAGGTCGATATCAAGGCTCGGGGGAGGGGACCAGCCCGAGGTCATGCAGCTAGTCCCTGAGGGAACTGGGGTGAGCCCCAGGCCTGTCTGGCTCCAAATCTGTGTTCCTTCCAGTGGGGGCCTTCCCCCACACCATTTTCCTCGGTTCCCCACAAGATAACCATGGGAGGGGATGTCTGCACATCACCTGTGGCTCCCCACAGGGAAGGAGGCGTCGCTCAGGGCAAACGCTCGCTGGCGCCACCCAGATGGCCACCCTGACAGGAGTGGGTCCCTGATGCCGAGGCTGCTGTAGCCGGGACGGGATCTTCTGCTCACAGGCTCCCCCTTATGGAAATGAAGGACATTCCGCTGCAACTGCAACCTGCCACTCCCCGGGGAGAGATGCCCAGAAGGGCCCGCGCCCGGCCCAGCTCCCGGCGCCTGCCGAGCCCTGTGTTTTGTGCTTGAACTCCCAGAGTGTGCATCTTCTTTGGTGTCCCACTTGAGGACATGTTTTTGGATCCACACATTGCGGAAAATTGTTAAATAAAGTAACATAAGCTGACAGAGCGTCAAGGAGAAGTGATGATATTTACAATGGCCTTCTCAGGGAGCCTTTTCCTGTTTAGACACCAGAAGGAAAACATCCTTTCTTGAAAAAAAAAATATATATATATGTATACAGCATGTGTCATGTTTTATTTCCTAGGATGGCTGAGAACTGCTTTCTAACCACAGAGTTTTGGGCAAATCTCATTCACTCTGTGAGCCTCGGTGCCTCATCTATAAAATGGGTGAGATGACACTGACCTCACAGGACGGTGGTGACCTAGGATGGTTTAGGACAGTGTTTACCGATTCCTTTAGGTCCTTCCAGGAATCGTACAATTCTAGTGCTTATTCACTTATTCATTAACTAAACTACTCAATCGCTGTTGACTGAGGACCACTACTTGCCAGGCACAGCAATGAGCAAACAGGGGCCCTCAGTACCTTTACGGCCAGTGTAAGACCCGGCGCCTGGAAGACACGTAGGACATGTTTGAGGAACAGGTGAAGGGAGGCGGGGAGAGGCAATAGTGTGGTCTCACTGGACCTGCAGCTCCCTGGGTCGGCTGGACTAGGAGTCAGGACACCTGGCTCCAACGTGGTCCCTATCCATCTGTAACCTCATCCTCTGTTCCTCCCTCCCTCTCTCTGCAAAGTGGGGGAGCAGAAGGGAATGGCTGGGGAAAGTGCTGTTATTTGACCAGCCGATTCTCCTTTGGGTCAAAAGGCAGCCCTGCTTCAGACTGTCCCTTCCCTGTCCCCCAGCGCCCTGCCTGGGCCTCCCACCCATCGTGTTGCCCCATGGGGGCCCCCACACCTGTTCTCCTGAGCCCCAGAGCACTGTCCCTGCTCTTCTAGACGTGGGCAGGGTTGGGTGGTGGGCCCTGGGTCTGCAATCCAAACCTCAGTCTCCTCATTTGTAAAAGGACCTATAAAAGGGCCCCTTGTGGCTTGGGTGTGAGGATTTACCAAGAGGACTCCAAAATGGATGGACGTGAGCATGCTTCGGACCCATTCGTGCCCTCCACAGAGGGAAGGTCTCGCTATTGATGTCACTGTCTCAGTCATCCCTGGGGAGGTGCGTCCTATGAGATGACCTTAGACAGCACAGAAAACGATGACCTTCAGCGGTAGGGCTTGCTGAAGGGGGTGAGCCCCGAGCTGACTGCTGGGCCACGCCGTGAGCTTGCAGGTTGAGGGCGAGGGTGTGAGCGTGGGCCGGGGGATGTTCCACGTGGAGGGAACTGCGTGGGTGGAAGTTCATGTATAGAAGCCTGGAGTTTGGCTTTGCTTCTCCTTAGGGAAGATCTTCCAGCTCTTCAGTGTGGAAGGGCCGCCAACGTGGGGGCTTGGGGAGGGGACACCAGTAAGGGGGCACCCCGGGGCATGAAGGACTTGGAGGCCAGACGCCCAGGACTTTGGGTTTCAGACCAAGGAAGCCGTGTTCGTGTGACTTGGGCGGAGTGGAGAAGAATGAAGCAGGAGAGACCAGGGTGGCGACAATCCAGGAGAGAGAGGGCTGGCTGCAGTCGAGGCCACGGGGATGTGGAGAAGGGAAAGCATTTGAGAGATGTTCCCGAGATGGCCCCAGCAGGGCTGCCTGACAGATTGACTGTGGCGTGTGAGGCGGAGGGAAGATCTTACCAGCTAGCGGGAGGGCCCAGACGGACACCCAGGGAACGAGAGTGAAGTAGACGAGAGAGAGGATAATTAAGTGCTAAATTGTGCGGCTTAATTTATTGTTTGGACAGTTGCCTTGCACTGTAAACCCCATTGCTCTAATGAGCCCATGACATCAGTCGGCAGGGAAAGTATGCCCAACCCATCGCCCATCACGCCGGAGCCATCCGTGGGCACTGCCCAGATGCCTATCTGGGCAGACAGGCTCTGGCTGCGGGCTTCTGTGCTCAGTTTGCAGTTGGGGGTACTAGCCAGCCCCAGCAGGGCACCCCTGGCAAGACCCCTTTCCTAGAAGCCCCAGAATCTAAGCGGCCTGGGATTCCTAGGTGCGTTCCTCCAGAAGGGGAAGGAAGCAGAGTTTGAATTTGATCACTCCCCTCAGCGGCCAGGGGAGTTGGAGTCGCATCCAGCCCCCTCCCTGTTTATGTGACCTTAGCCACGCCCTGACCCACCTTAAGCCCTTGTTGCTGAATCTGCGGATTCAAGCAAACACCAGGAAAGAGCTCTGTGAACTTCGGTTATCATGAAAAGATCCTCCCAACTGAAATGATGTTAAAACGGCAGATACATAAGAGCACTTACCTTTACCTACCTTTACCTACCATGTCCTGGGCCTGGTGCTCCGAGGATGCAGAGACTGTTGCCATCCACCTACTTTGGAGGGTCAAAAACATGTCATCCTTGCTCCTACTACTGCATTTCTCAAGTCAAATAAAGAGATTTCGAGTGTGGTGGACAGAAAGGGATTTGTCTTGGGGGAATCCAAGAGAGGCTTTTCTGAAAAAGTAGCATCAAAAACAGGCCTTGGATAATAGTCTAGACTTTCTCACCAGAAAAACAGCTCCTTGCATTTGTTCTTCTTAACAAGGTTGCTCTAAATATCGTTGTTGGAGGCACTTGGGAAAACATCTGGTTAGAAGGGGTCAGTGGAGCTACATCTACAGAGCACTCATGTAGGACGGAGAGGGGTCCATTTTCCACATCAAGGAAAGTCAGGTCTGATGGTGATTCGGGGATGGGGGGCAAGGCTTCCCCCAGCCCATCTCCCCAGGCCACCATTCCTCATAACACTGATTGCAGCTGGAAGGAGAGATCATCTGTCTGATTTTCTGCTTAAAATGTGCATCCTCACCTCCCCTGCAATAGGGGATGCCTGGCAGAGGACAGCCACTCAATCCATTTTCGCAGAATGAATGAATGAAGAGAGTGGAGGTAGCAGTCAAAGACATTCACATGGAAACAAGATATCATTTTCACCCATCGGGTCACCAAAGATAAAAACGCAATCCTTCGTGCCCAGGGTTGAGCACAGTGAGAAGAAATAGCTCTCTGGGCGCTTTAGGTGGTGGTATGGTTGCAGATCTTCCCAGGCGATAGTTTGCGATTCAAAAGCTTCAAAAGTGCCCCTACTCTTTACCACAGCCATCCTTCTGCTCAGGATGGGGTCTCGGGAGAGGGCTGTACCGGTGCGGAAGGACCTCTCCCCACAAAACACTGGAAACAATCTGAATGCTCAACAGTAGGGGATCAATAAAGAAACTATGGCCTTCCCTGGAATGTCGTGGAAGCATTTAAATCACGATGTGGCAACATGCGTACGGAAAGGTGCCGCGATGTATTAAACGGGGAGAAACAGTCACCATTTCACACTGTGCGCGTCACTGAGGGAGTCTGAGGGACAGTGTCCATCTCTGGGCAGTTTTCTCTCTCTCTCTGTGTTTTTGTTTTGTTTTGTTTTGTTTTGTTTTGCCTATCCGATTTTTGACATTAAAAGAAAGGAGAATGTATTATTGCTATAAAACAATAAGGCTGTTTCCATTGGTTTTTTTAAAAGAAGAAGAAGACAGGAAAATGTGGGGGAAGGGCCATCTGGGACGCAGGAACTGAGCCAGAGTTTCTCAGACTTTCCTCCGTTCAGGTGGGGCCCCTGCTCCCCCGGGTGCTCCAAGCTTGGCCGGGGAAGCCCTCAAATCTCTCCCCAAGACAGGGAGCAACTAGAACAGCCACCAGCAGCTGTGGGTGAACAGATGCCCCAGATCTCCCATTGTGGGGACAGCCCCGGGGGCGCCTCCTCTCAGCTGGGGGCCTCAGGACCACACTCTGCTGGCGAGGGCCACATCTTTGGCCCATTCTCAGCCATTTCCTCTTTCCCAGGTCCTGGCTGGGCCTGGAGTCCCAAGTCAGCCGGAGCTGGGTTCCAGGCCCTGCTCTGCTGCCCACCTGCTGGACCACTTCACCCCCCAGAGCCATCCCGTGTGTGACTGAGGTCACCACAACCAGGGTGTGAGTGTCTAAAGGATGAGATAAGCAAAAGGACGGGGAGGATGAATTATCCAAATCCAGTCGCCTTCTCTGTCCCCCACTCTCGCTCTTACATGCTGGCCACCAACCCCAAGAGAACCTAAGGTGGCCGGTAGCCTCCCTGTGCTCTCCACCTGCCGTGTTTATTGGGCACTGAGGCCTAGCTCCTTCTTTTCCAGCCTGGCCCGCCCTCCCTTCTCCTCTACCCTGGAAGCTTCTCATGGTGGTTTCTCTCACCGGTGGGGGTAGGGGAGGGTCCCTGTGCAGAGGCCAGAGGTCAGGATGGACGACACAAGAAGGGGCACTGAAGTCTGGAAGAAGAACTCCAGGGACACTGCCTTCCCCAGCCTGCCCCTTCTCCAGGTCCCAGCGAGCAGAGGGAGTGGGGTGTGTTGTGGTGTGCGTGTGTGTGTGTGTGTGTGTGTATGTGTGCGTGTGCGTGTGTGTGTGTGTGTGCGTGTGTGTGTGCTGGGGGAGGTGGTGATGAGGGCAGTGTGAAGGGAGCAGGAGAAGTGTCCCGAGTCCCTGCCACGTCTGTAAGGCTCCCCTCTGGGTACCTTCACAGAGCATAGCTCAGTCAGAAGGCTCTGCCTCCCAGCAGCGTGTCCTGTTACCTACCATTCCTGGTGAGCAGATGGGAAAATGAAGCTCAGAGAAGCTTGATCAGCTCATTCCTCTGGGGTGGGCTTGAGAGGACCTGGGCTTTAGAATCAGGCTGTTCAGAAGCCTGGCTCTTCCATGCCCACGTAGGATGATCTTGGGCAAGTCATTTGTCTGAGTCTTGGTTTCCTAATCTGTAAAATGGCTCACGAACTCCGCAAGAGTGTCACTGCGAAGACTAGTGATAATGTAGTTAGATCGCCTAGCCCCGGGCCTGATACAGTGTAAAAACACAATAATTGGAGGCATTTTTTTCTTTTAGTGATCATAATTTCTCTGTCTGACTCCAGATTCCACAGAGAGGTAGAGGTGGGAGTGGGAGAGGGTGAACATGACACAGGGAAGAGGAGATCATCTTCCTTTGAGATGGGAGCCATGCGGCGTAAATAGCAAACATCAAAGGAAACCATCCTCTCCCTGTCCGCACATCAAGTGGGAGTCCCGGACATTTGCTGATGCTCAGTTCTGCACTGGCCTCCAGGTCCGCCGGCCCGCCGACAGACCCGTGTCGTTGGCCCCGAACTGTCTCAGCCCGCAGTCACCTCGGCAAGGAAGCGCAGACCAGTAAATGAAGCCCCTGCTCTGTGTCAGGCACGATGTCATGTGGTTGCAGAGCAGGGGCTGGTGTTCAGGGAAGTCCCCTGACTGCCCCAGCTAACAAGTGGCAAAACTAGGTCTCAAGTCCAAGTCTGTCTGGCGCCCGCCTGCCAACGCCTGCTTTTTTTCCCTCTTTGCCGTTATTCCTCCCACCGCACTGCCTCTTTGATTTAACAAATTTATGCTTCCAAACATAATGCTGTTTGCAAACTTGCAGGGGAGTAAGGTGTGTGTGTAGTGTGGGTCTGTGTGCATGAAAAAAAAGACCAGAAACACAATAACAAAAAAACAGGCTCTGGAGTTGTCTCGAATCAGAATCAGAAGAGCGTTGCCTTTTCCCCCCACCCCAGGGTGGCTGTGGCACTGTGAGCAAGCTGCAGACCCCCCAGGCAACCAGAACATTCTGTACCTTGTGGCAATTAGTCTCCACTTGGCTTAAGGACTCCAACATCAAAGGAGGTCTCCGCCTGCTGCCCAAGGGAGGCTGGGGGACTGCCTCCGAATGGAGCCCTTTCCCCCTCATTAGGGGGCTCCAGCCACCAGCAAAGCAGACTCTGGACAACAGACCCGGCCCCATCAAAGGCCCCCTTCCCCCGGGAAGGCCTCTGTAATCCAGGGCCTGAGTATGCCCTGCCCCCTCCCCTAGGCCGGCTCAAAAGCAGCTGTCTGGGGACACCTGACTGCTCTCCAGTTCAAAGCCAAGTGAATGCATTAACAAGACAAAACACCATTTTCCTGTCTGGAAGCTCCTAGGGTCCTGCTTTGAGCTGCCTGCCGTTCAGGCCTGGAGGGTACACAATCCCTCCCCACTTAGCAGAGGGGCTGAAGTCAGGCCCCTCCTCTGTCCTCTCTCCAGCCTTTGAAAGCCCAGGAACACAAACAGGGGCTAACTTAAGCCACTCAGCAAGGCCTCTTCAGACCTAATCTCTCCTCGGTAAGGTAGGTGGCCAATCTGGAGCCAGCCCTCCTGAAAGCCAGCGCGGAGGGAGAAAGCAGGCCCGCTCTGAGGCTGCAGCCTCCCTCTGCACACAGAGACGGCTTCTTCCATACCAGAGCGTGAATGTCGAGGAAGCACCGCAAGTGGTCTCGCTTCAGAATTTAGGATTCTAGGACAAAAGTGCCAGATTTGGCCATTGACTCACTCATCCATCTATCCACACATCAATCCATCTGTCCATTCGTCCATCTATGTATCCACCTGTCTGTTCATCCATCCATCCAGCCAGCCCACCGCATGCCGGATCCTGTTCCAGGCCCTGGGGAACCTGAAAAAAATTAGACACAGATCCTGCCCTGGAGCAACTCCCAGTCTGTAGGAAGAGCAGACAATACCTCTGGCCTAAGAGAGAGTCTGAGAGGCAGCAGGGAGCTCAGGGCATGGTATCTGCAGCACCCAGGACGGCAGCACAGGGTGAAACCTGGACCTTGACGATGAACAAGAGTTTCCTCAAGCAGAAAGGGAAAAGCTGGCGTTCCAGGCAGCACATGCAAAATCATGGAGGCCTGAAACAGCCTAGAATGTTCGGGAAACTAAACTACTAGCTGTTTTGCTCCTAAAGTTTGTATAAAGGGGCAAGATGGGGGAGGAGGGATGACAAGAGGTGAGGCTGGAGCTACAGAATGTGGGTCCCTTCATCCATGGAGTCCATTTCCTGATGGACACTCAGATCCCCTAGTACACACACACACACACACACACACACACACACACACACACACTTATACAAACAAGCTCCCACTCATGCAAACAGCAAGTATATGTACAAATACACAAAGATAAATACCTTTACACACAACATGCTCATGCAAATATGCTCAGGCATGTGCAAACACATGTCCACAAATGTGCTCACATTCACATAAACACATCTAGCCACACTCAAACATGCTTGCATATACACGCAAGCATGCTAACACATGCAAATTCACACATACCAAAGATATGCACTCAAACACTCAAACTCTGACATACGCACACAGGCAAACACACATGGAGACCCACTATGACAGCCGTGTTCACTCCTGTGAACTGTGGGTGTGTGCGACCATGCGCACACACACACACCCCGCACCAGGGAAAGTGGAAGAATAGGATGCCTGCCTTTCATTATTCCTCGGTCATAAAAATGTGCCCCTGGCAGTGAAACTTGGCAGAGCTGGGCCCATCAGCTGTGCTTGGGCTGGAGCCGGGTGTCCCTGGGCTCCACGTAGCTCTGCCAAGATGGTGGGGCTTCCCGTCCTGATGTCAGACTCCTTCCCCTGCACTTCCGAGCCTGCGCTGCTCCCACTGTGAGAGCTACCTTCTCCTACAGCCATTGCCTGGCTTGGGTGATGGGACAAGACTGAATATGTCCAGCATCCCTCCACAGGGCAGGGTGGCTGAAGCCAGCCCTGTGACATTGTCTCCTGGACAGGTGCCCAGCCAGCTCCGGGCAGGGCAGCAACATTCAGGTGCAAGACCCAGTGGACTCCATCCTATGCTTCCAGTTCCACCTCACAGGCTCCCCCAAACCAGACCCTCTGCTACAGCCACCCTGGGTCTGCCCTGGTCCCCACTGCATTCCTGATGGGATTGATTATCAACAGGAGACCACAGCAGGGATGCTTCTAAGACTTAGACTGGGGTCCTCCTGGAGCAGCGAGAGGTGGGGTTTGATGGGGGTGATATTAGCTGAGCTCACTTCAACTAAGATCACTGTCGAGGTTCTGCTCTACGAAGCCATAGCCCTTCTCTTATCCCAAACCCAGTCATCTATCTTCCCAACTCCTGCCCCTCCCTCTACCATATATATACCTCCCTCTGTCTACTCATCTTTCTACCCACTCAGTAATAGATACAATTCTTAAACAACCTACGCGTTTACCCATACCATAAAAATTTCAACTATCCATCCATCCTTCCATCTATTCACCCATTCCCCATCTATTTATCCACCCATTACATATCTGTCCATCCATCTAAACACTCAAACAGCCAGACGTTCATCCATTGCTAATCCACTTAAACATCCATCTTTTTGAACTCCTACCCATCCAATCATCTACTCATCCATCTGTCCATCTGTTCATATGTCTGTCCATCTATCTATTTTTTCATCCATTCATCCAGCCAGCCATATGCTCATCTATTTATAGACTTTGAAATCCTCATTTCACCGCTTGCTGCCAGTAGCAGATGCTGTCAATTCTCTTCCCATGTTCTTCCCATTTGTACCGTCTCAACGCACACAGGTCTGAATTCCAACTGCCAGAACGTAAAGTGTTTTGCCTGAGGGCTCTCTCTGCAGCTGAGCCTTATCTGTCCTACGTGCAGAAGGCTGGAAGTGAAGGGGCATTAACACCCCTTGCGAGAGTGGCCTCCAACCGATGACTAGCAAGAGTCGGTGAGTAAACACCCAGCTTCCTCATCCTCCAGTGGGATGACTCAGAGGTGTTCTTCACTGGATCCAGAGTTCTCCCAGCAACATTAAGCTCATTTTCCCACATTTTCCCATTGTTTGATAACATACCTTTTTTTCTTGGCTGCCTTCCCTCCCCTGTCTCATCCCTTCCCTATCTCATCTCTCACTTTGTTATTTCACCTCCCAAATAAATTACTTGCATTTGAATCATCTTTTCAAGGTTGACTTCTGGGGAATCCAAGCTAAGACACTACATATGTGACTTGGACAGATTATTTAAGTTATTATGATGCATGTCCTTTGGTAAGCATTTAACAGTCATTAGTTATTGCTTCTATTATATACTACTATTAACAATAATAGTAATAAATAGCAGATGGCGGAGGTAATGGTGATGGTGTTGGAGGTGGTGGTGATGATGGAGGTGGCGTTGAAGGTGGTGATGATGGTGGTGATGATAGAGATGATAGTGGTGATGATGATGGTGATGATGATGGTGGTGGTGGTGGTGGTGCTGGTGGTGGTGGTAATGATGGTAGTGGTGGTGGTGGTGGTGATGATAATGGTGGTGATGGTGGTGGTAATGATGATGGTAATGATGGTGGTGGTGGTGATGGTGGTGGTGGTGGAGGTGATGGTGGTGATGATGGTGGTGGTGGTGGTGGTGGTGATGATGGTGGTGGTGGTGGTGGGTGGTGGTGGTGGTGGTGATGATGGTGGTGGTGGTGGTGATGGCTAAGGTGGTAATTATGGTGGTCATCGTGGTGATACATTTTGTAGGAGCTCAGTCATTTTCTGGGGTCTTCTTATGGATTTTTGTCAATCTTCTCATTTTGATCCTCCCTTGACCCCACATTTTGAAGCAGGCTTTCCTGAGTGAAACTTGAAAGGGAGGACAGTGCAGGAAGGGGCTAGGGGTTTGTGAAATGGCTCCTATGTCACAGAGGGGATAGGGAGAAAGGGTAGGAGCAGAGGCCAAGATAACAAGGCCTGGGCTTGTCAGTAAGTGGCACTTTCATGCTTTGTTTATTTTTCTCTTTAAATCCCTTTCCATTGAGAGCCAGAAACTGCCTCTCAGATGTTCTGTGTGTGAAGAAAACAGACAACATTGCTTCTCAGCTCCTCATTGCCCTGGCGTGGCCTGGGCACCAGGGACTAAGGGGCCTGAGGAGCTCTAAATGGTGGTCCAGCAGATGCATCCAGCAGCTTGAGGCCCAGAGAGGGCAAAGAATGACCTGGGGTCACCCAGGAGAATTGGGGCTAAAATGAGGTCTCCTGGTTTCCCAGCCTGGATTTTGCCAACACATCACAAACTCTTTGACCCCTGAGTCACCCAGAGACAGAGAGGAAAAGAGTCAAAGATCCAAGTAGCTGGGCACAAAGAGAGAAAAGACAGTAGAAGACCAGGCCCCTGCAGTCTTGCCACTTGTGCTTCACCACCTCCCACCAGTGTCCCCACTTCCCAGCCCTCTGGCCAGCCCTGGGCATTCCCGAGCTGAGCCTTCCCCGCCAGGGATCCCAGAGTGAGAAGGACCGCAGTCCCTGGGAGACAGACTCTAAGTCTCCAGGGTGGGGTCTTGGCAGGACCCAGACGCATGCAGGGCCCCCACCCCACCCCAGGGGGTATCGGCCACCATCACATGTCGGGGAGAGCAGACTGGCAGGGGCAGGGTGGCGCCAGGCCCTGGCTGGCCACCGCAGGAAGGCCTGCCCGCACCTGTGGGTGCAGCTCCTCGCCCCTGCCTCTCCCTGTGCTGGCCTCATTAACACCCTCCCTGGGGCTGGGGCTGGAGCTGGGGGCGGAGGGCAGAGAGAAACAGCTGAGGCAGTGGAAAGAGTCCCAGCCTGCACCCTTAACTGCTTGTGTGACTTTGAAAAGTCACCGTTCTGTGTCTCCAATTTTTCATCTGTACAACTGGGACCATCTGTGTGCTGGTACACAGCATACAGCACCCACTAAGGGATGCCCACATGGAGTTCCTATCAAGTGCCAGGGACACAGTAGGTGCTCAGTAACCGATGGCTGATGTAGTTATTTATCTCCAGAGCTTACAGTGGAGTCCCCTTCCTCCCTGACTTCCCAAAGCTGCAGGAAACCTGGGCTGTACCTTCAGACTTCCCCATGGCAGCGTTTCCATCCCCAGCTCTCCGAAGCCCCTGGTGGGGCAGAGCCTGCGAGGAGTGGGCCCAGACCCAAGCCCCAGACCATGCCACTCTCTGAGATCTGGGAAGTGGGCAGTGTCCTGGCCGCAGGGGAACTCAACCCACACCACTGCTGTAGGCACTCAGCTCTGCCGCTTACAGACAGACTATGTAGCCTATCGCTTATTCCCCCAGTCTTCTCATCTGTGCAATGGGATAATATTAATAACAAATCTACCCCACAGGGCTGTCGTGGGTGTGAAAGAAGAGAAGGGGTATGATGTTGAGAGTGAGGGGCACCTCCTTGTGCCTGCCCCATCTCACCTTCCCCGGAGACTGGCTCTGGGGGGGGACACAGAGCCGCTGCAGGAGGCCTGGGCAGCCCAGGGAAGCAGAGGAAGGCAGGAGAGTGGGGTGGGGTGGAGGGGGCAGGCGGAACAATGGCCAGGCCCGGCTTGTGGTTTGTGACCTGAGAGAGGCGAGTTGACGAGCTGATGTTTTCTTGTCATCAGACTTTCCAGTCACCTGCCTGGGAACCTGAGGAAAAGATTAGGGAGCCAAACACATATTGTTTCTTTTGTTCCAGGTGCCAAGTTTGGTGGGATGAATTGGCCATCTGTTCTCTCGCTGGGACCTGGCAGGCGGGAACCTCTGCTTCCCGAGTCGCCACTCTCCATCAGCGCTGACACCCACCTCTCCACGGCCTGGCCTGCCGACCTTACCTCAGCCAGGTCTCCTGCTCCAGACCCTCCGGGCACTGGGGCCTCAGACTCGAAAACCTGAGGGTGAGCTGAGAAAAGCCCTCATGACCTGACCTGATCCCTTGAGCTTCTCTGAGCCTCGGTTTCCCCGTTTATAAAATGAGGATGGAAGGGAACCGGCACAGCCTCTGGCTCTGACATGCAGAGTGAGGGTGTCCTCTGAGGTCTGGCAAGGGCAATGCTGGCCCTTCCTGGGGGCCGGACATCAGAGTTCCTGAGCCCCCATTGCTGGGGTCCCACCATCTGGCACTAAGGCCTCCATCTCCCCTTGAGCAGGGCTCCGCAAGGATGCTCAGCCTGATGACTGGCTTCTCTGGAAGGAATGGGGAATGGAGTTTGAAATCCCAAGCAGGGGTTGCCTTAATTTAGGGATTCCAGGGGGCGTGTGGCAGAGTTTTGTGTGCAGATGCATTTTCCCAGGGGCCGGGAGCATCATTTTCATCTGATTCTCAAGGGACCCTCTGACCTAACAAAGGTCCCGAATGGGTGGCCTGGAATCTGGAACAATCTAGAGTGACACCTCCAGAATGGGGGGACAAAAAGAATAATTAGGCCCTCCACACCCCAAAAGTAGGTGGAAGCAGGCAGCCCAGATACTCTGAGCAGATGCTGGGTGACCGGTGGTCAGGAGAGGATGGGCCTGGGGCGAGGGGGGGCTCTTCCGCCTGGGGAGGGAAGTGGCTTTAGGAGCAGGGTAGCGGCTCCTGCCCCAGCCACACAGACGCCTACTGCCCTCTGTCAGAGAAAACCAGGCTGGACAGTGGTTGAAGCAGTGAGAACAGATTTTATTCAGGACTATTGCAATAGGGAGAAAGAGACCTCGGTACAGAACTGGGCTCAACTCTGAACACGGCACAGGCAGTGGGATGTGATAGCCGAGGAGCAGGTGGGGGTGGAGGACAGAAAGTGACTAAGAGGAAACGTCGGTGACGGGGATTCTGGCTAAACCTACCTGCAGGATTCTTGCTGTGGACACAGCAGGGTGCCCAGACATCACCTGGGGGTGGTGGGGGCTGAGGATCGGGTGTGGAGGGTGCTCAGACACCGAGGGTGCGGGGAGAGCCTCGGTAAAGGTTGGCCAAGCGAAGACTCTCTGTCCCCTCTCACTGGCACCTGCAGACACAGACCACAGTAGGCACCATGCACGAGGCTTCGCTTGCTACTTAGTCCTGATTTCTGTGTGCCGATGGCCTCAGCAGTGCAAGGGCTGACTGTGCGGCCGGCCTCCCAGTCTCTGGGCGAGGGACCCCGTTTCACCCCCCTTCCCCACTCCCCCGAAGGGGGTCCCTGCCAGATGACCACCCACCTGCACTAAGCCCTCCAGAGGTTTATTTATCTAACCTTCAGAGCCATGATATACATATAGTCCCCATTTCACAGACAAGGCCACTGAGGCTTTGAAGGGTTAAATAACACAGCCAAGGCCACTCAGCCTGCAAGGGCCAGAGCCAGGACCTGAGCCCTGGCTGTCAGATTCCAGTGCCTTCTACGTGCAGCTGGAGCTCCAGGGCTGACTCCTCTGCCACCACCCCCACGACCCGTTCCTATGCCCGTCTGGGCATAGCCAGTGTCCACGTCTCCGTGCCCCGCCCCCTCCTCCGATGGCCTGCGAGCTGAGCCGCTGGCAGGTAACAAAACCCTGAAATGATTCCCAGCCCTGCTGCTCCCCACGCGCCCCTCCCCCAGGTCTGCTGTGCTCCATCCAAACTGATCACAGCCTCGGAGCAAGGGGCTGGGGGGAGGGGAGCCGGCCGGCATCCGGAAGACTTGAAAGAAAATTTGAAACACACGTGTGCTGCCTTGGCTCTGGTAACCCTAAGCCCTCAGCCCGTGTGGCCCAGGGTCCCCCCTCCTCCCTGGCCCCACCTGTGTCTCTGAGGGGACTGCTTTCCAGGCTCCGCCCCTGCCCAGGGCAGCTGACGGGGTCTCCAGGACATGCTGAACTTGCGGCTGGGAGAGACCCCCACCATCTGAGCCTGTCTGTCTCCGAAGGGGACGCTGATGTCCACAGGGGGACATCGGTTTGCCCGAGATAAAGGGCCAAGTGGGAGCAAGACCTCAGACCCCACACCCTCCCCCAAGGTCAGCTATGAGCCTGTCTGGACCGTGTCTCACTTTCTCTCTTCCCATCCACCCACCCGAGGCCCGGGAGAACCTGTCTTCTCTCTGCCTTGCACCTGCTGCGGTCTGCTGTAACCGCCTCCCAGCTGGCCGGGGTGCAGTGGCCCGGCCTTCTGGATCCAGAGTTTGGGGAGGGGAAGGAGGTGGCCATAGCTGGCTCTGAGAGCTGGAGCCTGGGTCGGGAACCAAAGGTGAGTCCAAGTGACAAGCTCTGCCTCATGCTGTTTATATGGAATGTCCTTCTAGCAATCAGCTTACGGCCTCCAAACATGTGGCTTCAATCTTTCTTTGAAATATTGGGGGGGAGGCTGCTGCTGCTGCCAACACCCCCTGGATGCCTCTCTGTGCAGCCCAGCTGAGCACTTGCTGTAAACTAATAGCTCCGAGGCGGGTGCTTCTTGCCAATGGCCCTGCACACTTGGTTTGCAAATTGGATTCCTGTTCGGAGGGTGTGGTCTGGGAACAGGCTGAAGGCTGGAGAAGCGGGCAGGCAGAGTGGGAAGGGTGTGAGGCTCTAAGGCAAGCAGGGCTGGGTTTGAATCCCAGCTCCGTCACTTGCGAACTGGTAGTCACAGCCTAGGCAGGTGACTTTACCCCTCTGAGGCTTTGTTTCTGCATCTGTAAAATGGACATGCACGATAATATGATAAAGTGTGACAATGACATGCAGCCTCTAGCCCATGCTGGCACATGGCACGCTTGTGTGTGCCAGCCCCCTCTGGTCCCTCACCTCACCTGCCCACCTCTCTTAAGGCCCATTGTCTGCTCCTTCTTGGCCTGACTGCTGCCCGCAGCTGCTTTCGCAGTTAACATGGTATGTTCTGGAAGTTAGAAGGAAAGGACCTGAAGCAAAGCTTTGTCAGGGGTTGGCCATGAGTTTCTGGACAAGACCCTTTCCCTTCGAGGGCTCAGTTCTGCAAGCTGTGACGTGGCAGTGGTGGGTAGAGTGGGGGAGGGTGCCTCGGTGAGACGCCCCACAGACAGTTCCCACATCCCATGCTCAGGGACTCTAGGAGGCTCAGGAAGACAAAGGTCCCAGGGCTTGAGGTCCCAGGAGCGGGGTCAGGGCAGGGCGGAGGTGGCTGGATGTGAGTCCCGTGAGACGGGAGCAGTAAGGCTGAGCTTCCTGGGCGGGTGTGGAGGGTGCATTGTCCTCACCGCGGCCACCCCACTCCTGCCTCAGACTCCCCCCTGACCTCAGCCCCACCTGTCCCTCTTTGTGACAAACCACCAATGACCTGGACACACCGCTGTGAGTGAGAGAAGCATGATGAGAAACATTTCCACAACACGGCTGCTTCAGAAACCCCAGGGCCCCAGCCCAGACAGATCGCGTTGGCATCTGCAGGGATAGGGCCCTGGAATCAATATTTTAACTGGCTCCCTGAGTCATTCTGGGGTGCGTCCGGGTTTGAGCATCCATTAGTGGTAGGGGAGTACATGTTTTGAGGTCTGCTGGACCTGGGTTGAAATTGTAGATCTGCTCTCAACCGACCTTCAGCAACACGTTTCCCTTTCTCCAGCCTCAGTTTTCTCATCTGTTAAATGGGAAATAATTGTTCCCGTGTTATAAGTTTGTAGCGAGGATCAGATAGCATCTGTGTTAGTTTCCTAGGGCTGCCATAACAAATTATTACAAACGGGTGGCTTAAAACAACAGAAATGTATTCTCTCACAGGTCCAGAGGTCAGAAGTCTGAATGAAGGCGTCAGGAGGAAGAGCCCTTCCTTGCCTTCTAGCTCCTGGAGGTGCCGGCAAGCCCTGGCATTCCCTGGCTGTGAGTGCGCCAGTCCAACGTCTGCCTCTGCCTGCGTGTGGCTGTCTTCCCTCTGTGTGTCTGCCTCCAAATTTCCCTCTTCCTGTAAGGACACCCGTCACGGGATCAGGGCCCACCCCGATCTCCTATGACCTCATCTTGATTATGTCTGCAAAGACTGTTTTCAACTGAGGTCACATTCCCAGGTAGCAGGAGTTAGGACTCTTTTGGGGGGACACAATTTAGCCCAGAGCATCATCCATAAAGTGCCTGGCCATGGAAGGTGCTCGATAGCTGGGGATGGTGGGTGCGCAGATAGATACAGAGTGAGAGCAAGAGAGGAGGAATGCTGTGTATCCTTGGACAGACACACGCCCTCTCTGGGCTGTAGTCTTCCCATTTGCAACGCGGGATAACAGAGCGTCTTCTTCCCCTGGGTGTTATGAGGAATACCTGAGGTGACATCTGCAAAGGGCCTGGTGCACAAATGCTCAGGAAATGGCAGTCTCCCCCACATAAAGAAACAGTGATGTTCCGGGGGGCCTTTGGTGGCTAATGTCCACCGTGGCTCTCTCTCGTAACTGGGAGAGAGGAGAAATGGGGGCCACTGATGGTCGGGGAGGGTACAGTGCATAGGTTGGTGTTTTTCAAAAGCCCAGGGTCATAGAGGAAGAGGGTTCGGTGAGCCGTTGACCTTGGAGTCTGCACGCATCCGCGCCCACAGGTCTGAGCTCACGACCAGGTGCTGGTGTCTAAGAGCCAGGCAAGGCCGCTGTCAGCGGGATAGACCTGGCAGAATGTTTTGTACTGGAGTGATTGGAAGTGACGGCCGGGCTGGGTGGGGAACCAGCAGGGCGAGGGAGCCAGCAGGCGTCTGCAGGCTCAAGCTGCAATGCATTAGTCCAGGGTCTGGGCTGGGTGGGGGAGGGGCACAGGGAAGGGAAACTCTATGGGTGGGGGAGGGCTTCTAGATGGAAAGCAAGAAAGTAGGAACCCCAGAGAAGACCCTGGAAGCCAGAAGGTGGGCTGACAGAGAGGAGAGGGCCGTGAGGGACTGAGTACCTCAACTGTGCAATCCTGTGCAACCTCTAGGAGCTCATGCCCTCATTGCGTCCATTTTACAGAGGAGTAAACTGAGGCTGAGAGGCGAAGGGCCTTTTCTCTTGTCCTTTCTTCTCTGCCATCACATCTACCTTTTTCCTCTCCATCTTTTCTTCTTCCTCCTTCATCTGTGGTAGGCTGAATAACGGCCCCCACATACACGCAAATCATATGCCCCTGAACCTGTGCATGTTACCTTCTATGACAGGAGACTGTGCAGGTGTGATTAAGCTGAACATCTGGAGATGGGCTGGTCGCCCCGGAGTACCTGGGTGAGCCTGGTAGGATCCCAAGGGAGGCGGGAGCAGGCAGAGGCAGAGGAGAAGGGACGTGGTGCCAGAAGTGAGGCCAGAGCTGTGACGACAGAGGGAGAGGCCATAAGCCACAGGACACAGCCACCACCGACAGCTGGGAACGTTAAGGAAACCGATTCTCCCCTGGAGCCTCCAGAAGGAACCATCTGGGCCAGCACCTTGACTGCAGCACCATGAGACTCATTTCAGATCCCTGCCCTCCACGCCGTAAGAGAATAAATTGGTCTTGGCCTAACCCACGAAGTCTGTGGTCATTCGTCACAGCGGCAGCTCGAGGAAGCTGATACAATGTCCTCCCCTGCTCTGTCCCACATCTCCGCCGCCACCGCCTCCTCTTCCTGGCTCCCCTCTCCTCTCTCCTCTCCTCTCCTCCTCCCCCTTCGCCTCCTCCACCTCCTATTCCTCCGGCTCAGCCCCACCACACGAGAGCACAGCCTTTCGGAATCTGCAAGTCGGGTTCAAATCCCGGCTTCACCGCTTGTTGACCGTGTGACTGAACGAGCCCCTTTACTTCCCTTAATCCCAGTTCTCATCTGTCCAGCACCTCCAACTCCCCGGTGCTGTGGGGAATGAAAAGAAATAGTGTTTGCAATGGAAACGGCCCACGGAGGCTGTTCCATAGATGTGTGATTCTTCCCACGTTCCCTGCTGCCCTGTAATCCGAGGCTCCACTGAGCTCAGGCAGAGACAGAGCACCCAGCTGGTGGGACGGTGACCCTGCCCCAGACAGTCACACAGTCAGACGGGGACCTTCACAGGCTCTCTGCCCACCCGGGTGGGGGAGGGGGCAGTGGCAGACAGACCCAGAGCTGGCTTCGCCTCTCTCTGCCCCGTTCTCCAGCTCTTCCTTCTGGGATCCTTTGTGGGGCCAGGCAGAGTGTGAGTGACAGTCTCTCAGGAGCACTTGCTAAAGATACCCTCACACCTGGGAAAACAGCAGTTGGCCTTGGAGCTGTCGGGGCTCCCAGCCCCAGGTGGGCAGGCCCCCAGCAGCAGTTTGCTGTAAGAGGAGATGGAACATAATTACCCTTTGTTCTCCACGTCCAGGGGAGACCTCCCTCGCCAGCTCGTCCTGGGAAATCAAGCCTCGTCTCCCCGCGGTTGCTACTCCCCAGCAGCGCTCTGGTACACTAGCCGGCGGAGGGCGAGTCTCCCGTGGGGTCATCAAAAGTGTGCCCGCATCTTGGACAAACTTCAGGGAAGAATACGGCTCCAGCAGCTCATCCTTGGATCACGGTCGGAATGGTAAGGGTAATAATAATAATCTTTCTTTTGTCCTTTCATTATACGGCAATACTATTCAAAAAAAATACCAGGAATGCCCATATTTCAGATGAGAAAGCCAAGGCTCGGAAAGGGAAAATGCTCAGTACAAGGCGACAAAGCTAGTGCCAGCAGCTGCTGGAGTATCCCTCTGTGTCATTGCTCTCAGGTGTCCTGCCTTGTTTCCAGGCTTTGCAGAAACCGTCTTAGGGAACCAGTGGCTGAGCACACTGAAGGGGTTCGGTTCAAATGCATCATCCTCTTTATTCCTCAGTGCGTTTGTCACCTGGCCTAGGTGACAATAAGAACTCTGTGCCAGGAATAGTTTTGCTTTTCTTGGGGAAAAAAAAAGATGCTTTGTCTTTGTAGACAACACAGAATTCTATAAATACGCCAGGAAGCTCAGGAACAAGTTTGCAGTTAAATTGCCGTCATCGTGGCTTTTCAGAATTCCTGTCCTGAATACCTTTCTCTTTCTCCCACATAGGCCTCGGTTCGAATGGCCTTTTTCTGGTCCTGCTCGTCTACTCATGATTTTTCTATTACTTGTGTTTATGACTCTACCACAACTCCTTTCCAGAATAAAATAAAGTATTAATAAAAAAACAAGCAAATATTCATTTGGCCTTGTTATTATTGCATTTGGATTTTCATAGCTTCAACGAGCTGGGTGTAATCTGATCAGAGCAGGACTCAGTCTGATGGCCAAGTCCCTTGGGAAAAATTCTCCTGAAACTGTTCATGCATCCACAAGCAGCACCTGTCAACAAATATCTACTGAGCATCAACTATATGCCGTGCATTGTTTTAGGTGCTAGAGACATGGTAAACAAGATGGACGATGTCCATTCCCTCACAGAGAGGCAGATGATAAACAAATACTTATATAATAGCATTATTTTAGATGGTGGCAAGTGCAGAAGGTAATGTTTCAGAGGGGAGAGTTTGGAATGGGCACACTTAGGGCAGGCTGGAGTTTCCCTTGATGACATGACATTGGAGGTGAGACTGAAATTTTAAGAAGGAGCAGCTGTGCCAAGATGTAGCAGAAGAGCACTCCAGGCAGCAAGTGCAAAGGCCCTGAGGCCAGGATGAATGACACATGTTAGAAGGAACTTGTGGCGGGAATGTAAGAGGTGAGTTCAGAGAAGGGGGGAGGGACCAGGTCACCAGGGTCTGGAGGGCCACGGTGAAGAGCTGGGCTTTTTCTAAATGCAATAGGAAGACATTGGAAAGTTTTAGCATTGGGGTATTATATGACCTTTTCACTTCCCAGTCACGCAGATGAGCTTTACTTCCACTGAGTGGTTAGTTCATATTTGAGAAGCCAGCTGCCTTTCCAGAATGATAATAGTTCTTCTTTGAATTCTTCAATTTCCACATTTGCTTTGCAACTCTGCCAAGACCACTCATGATGATATTATTCTCAGTGTATTTTTTAGTGACTCTTCAAGGTGAGGTGTCTAGAACATTACTAAAATACTATTTTTTTCAAATAGCAAACCACCAATACTGTTGGCCAGAGCTATGGATCCAGCTGTAAGCCTGGATGTCTGATATTATTAAGAATCTTAGTTTTATGTTTATAGTCTTTTATTATTTACTTTCTCTAACTACATTTTGACTTCGCAACAGAACAAAGCCCACTGGTAATTTCTGAATAATAATGACAACCATTATCATTTATTGAGCTTTTACTAAGGCTGGCCACATGGGTAAGCATTTTGCAAATATGATTTTATGTAAGTCTCACCATAACCCTCTCCTCATTTTATAGATACAGGAACTAAGGCTTAAATAATGGCCTTGGTTAACATCAAACACTTACATATAGTGGAACCCTGCATTTAGCTATTCAAAAACTATTTCTTCAGCCCTCTCCTGTGTTGGGCACTGTGCTAAGATTTAGAGACCCAGCAGCGAATGGGAAGGACATGGTCCCTGCTCCCAGAAAGCCCCCTTTCTAATGGGGGGAATAGACCAGGAGACAAGCCCTGACCCTATAGGAGAGTGAGAATGGAAATTAAGGATGATGGAAATAGGACACAGAGGAGTCCCGTGACTGAGACCTAAGGGGTTGAGAGAAGACTTCCTGGCTGACATGACTTGTAAGACGAAGAATCCTGAAAGATGAGAAGGAGAAGTCCTGGGAGGAGAGGTGGTCGGGGATCATCCCTCCCAGACAGATAACATTTCACATCCTACAGGAGGATCCCATATCCTGCCGCTAACACAGAGAAATGACAAGGGAGCAGGCTCTTGATGAATGGGTTGGAATTTGCTAGTAAGGGAAGGGATTGGGTTGAGGAAAGCATTAAGGAAAGGGTTGAGGCAGGGAGGTTGGAGAGAACCTGATGTGACTAAAGACCTTTACGTTCAGTGAGACGGGAGTATGATGGGCTGGGGTTGGGGAGGAGAGTAACTGGAGGTGCCGCCTTACGTTAATTACTCCCACTTCCCATGTAACTTTTAGGCGATGCACAGGGTGTTTGATCATCCTGCCTGGACTAATCATTTTGTAACATGAAATGACTATATCAAACATGACACTTTATTACATCAAGTACATCAACTGAATCATGAAAATTTATTAAAATTTTCCCATAAAAGAGCTGAGCACTAGTCATGTTTTATTATTTGGATAATTGATAACTTTCCACTGTATAAAACCAGGAAACTTATAGATGAATCACACAATTAAATAATTTTAAGAAAAAAAGATCTTAGAGGTAGTATATGTTCTACAAACAAGGAATTCTAGAGACAAATAGTTAACTGAGTTGCCTAATATTCCAGGAAAGAAATGATGAAGATCTCAATTAATACGGTTGCACATAGAGAGAATAGATTCAAGTATTCAAGTATTTCTATGTGAATAACAGAGAAATAGCCACCCTTTTTAATATGCGGCTCTTCATTTGACTCTCTCTTCTCAGACAATCACCCTTTACATCAACTGAAACCAGGGAAAGTTTATGACATATTTGATATAGGATCTATATCCTTAATATATAAAGAGCACTTACAAATCAATTACAAAAACAAGATAAATCATATGCTGGGCCATAAAACAAGCCTCAAAAATTCAAGTGGGTTTAAACCATATAAAGAATGTCCCCTAAGAAAAGTAGTAAGAAATATAACAAAATATACATCACTATAAAATACTATGATAAAGTTGAGATCAAACCTGTCAGTTATAACAATAAATGTGAATGAGCTTAACTCATCTTAAAAAAAGATTTAAAAGTTGGCTCACAAAACAAACCTAACTATATGCTGGGTAAAAGAGATGAATCTGAAATAAAGGGATTCAGAAAGGCTAAAAATAAAGGGATGGATATAAGTATACTTGCCAAGTGAAAATAAAAACAAAACAAGAAAAAGTGGGGGAAGCAATCCTGATACCAGGTAAGGAAGAATTCAGGCCAAAGAGCATTTAACATAACAAAGAAGGACACTTCTGAATGCTAAAAGCCATGATCTACAGTACAGATACAACACTTATTAATATTTATGCACCAAATAAAACAACCTTCCTCATGAAGCAACAGCTACAAGAGATATGATATCATTTGTCTTATGTTGTAAGCGATGTATTAAAGAGAAAGAGAAGTGATGTTTTAAAGAGAGAGAGAGAAAAAGAGAGTGTGTTATATTAGAGAGAAGTGGGGGAGAGAGAGAGAGAGAGAGAGAGGTGTACAGGTATCTGTTAGTAGCTCTGCCCACTAGAGGGCCTAACAACACCTCAGTAGTAATGAGCACAGCTAGTGCCCAGATCATGGTTTCTAAACATCATTCTCCAATAAAAGGAACCAGAATTCCTTGGGTAAGTGAGTAATTCCAGGACTAAGACAGAGAAAACATAACATGAACCTGGAACATCTTTTACTGGCAGAAGATTAAAAAGATTAAAAGCTTAAAAAGATTAAAAAGTCTTATTGAAAGGACAACAGGAGCCAAACTGAAGAGCTCCTAATGTCCAAAGCTGGAGCAATTTGAACAACAAAATAATCAAAGTAGTGGGTTATAACTTATAGAATAAAGTAAATATTCATGAGTTTATATTGATATAAATAAGTACTTGATTCAATAAATAATAGGGGAGGAGGCACAGCTCTTCCATATGGTAGAATTTCAGTTAATAAATGTAGAAGGTAAGAAGGAACTAGAAAAGTACCATCAGACAAACGTCACAGTAGTAATTATTGAGGACAAAATCCACCCATGGTTTCTAAAATTAGAGGTGAAAGTGTGAGGCAAAATAGAATTTTCACAGTCTCAAAGAATTTCCCCCTTGATATTTATTAACTACACAGAAAAAGATATAATATTTATGGTGGAAAAACCTGGCAGAAACCACCTTGACCAAGTGCTCAAGATCGACATCCCCAGTAGTAAGACATGCCAACATCGTGAATTCCCTGTGATGCACGGAGAAGAATCCAACATCATTTCTGTGTATATTTGCCAGAAGGACAAGACCTCCAATCACTAGAACATATCAAACAAACCCAGATTGAGGGCCATTTGACAAAAGCACCAATGAATTATCTTTGAAAGTGTAAAGGCCATGGTACATAAGGGAAGATTAAGGAATTGTTAGGGATTGCAGGGAACTAAAAAAGAAAAAAACAGCTAAATGCAACGTGGGATGCTGGATAGGGATCCAGGAAAACGAAATTAATGAGAAAACTGGTAAAACTAGAACATGATCTTTACTTAACAGTATTACACCAATGTTAATTACTTGGTTCTAGTAATTGTACTATAGTTATGTAAAATATTATCATTGGGGGAAGCCGGATGAGTAATATGTAGAATTTCCCTGTACAAATTTTGCAACTTTCCGGCCAGGCGTGGTGGCTCACGCCTGTAATCCTGGCACTCTGGGAGGCTGAGGCGGGTGGATCGCTCAAGGTCAGGAGTTCGAGACCAGACTGAGCAAGAGTGAGACCCCGTCTCTACTAAAAATAGAAATAAATTATCTGGACAACTAAAAATATATATATAGAAAAAATTAGCCGGGCATGGTGGCGCATGCCTGTAGCCCCAGCTACTCGGGAGGCTGAGGCAGGAGGATTGCTTGAGCCCAGGAGTTTGAGGTTGCTGTGAGCTAGGCTGACGCCACGGCACTCTAGCCAGGGCAACAGAGCCAGATTCTGTCTCAAAAAAAAAAAAAAAATTTTGCAACTTTCCAATAAGCCTAAAATTAGTTCAAACTTAAAAAGCAAAAATAGATTTAAAAATAAAGTGTGTTCCCCAATCACAAAAGAATTAGAGTACAAATCCGTAACAGAAAAATACCCAGATGATCCCTCAATGTTAAAAAATTACATGTATTTCTAAATAACCCATGGGTCAAAGAAGAAATCACAAGAGAAAGTAGAAAGTATTTTGAACTGATTAAAAAGGAAAACACAACATATCAACATCTGTGGCATACGGCTAAAGCAGCAATTAGAGGGAAATTTATGACATTAAATGTTACTGGAAAAGAGCAAGAGTGCCCAATCATGACCTGACTTTCCACCGGAAGAAACTAAAATAGAAGGGCACATTAAGCACAAAGCATACAGAAGAAATGAAGTGATAAAGATGAGAGAAAAAAGTAAATTAGCTAGAAAATAGGCAAACCATGGAGAAAATCAATGAAACCAAACCTGGTTCTTTAAAAGATTCAGGTTGATAAGTTGGCTGTAAGTGGATAAACTTATAGCCAGACCAATGAGGAACAAGAGAGGGAAAGGGAAGGCACAATTGTCAATATCAACAGAAAAAGAAAACAAATCATTTGAAAAATAGGCAAAAGACAGGAAAAGGTATTTTTAAGAAGAGGAACTATATATGCCTAATAAAAATACGAATAGATGTTCAATCTTATTAGTAACTGGAAAATGCAAATCAAGACTGCTTAGATTTGCAAAAATTAAGAAATTTGACCATATCAGATTTTGTAGATAGGTGGTTCAACAGGATCTCTTATACATTGCTGGTGAGAGCAAGTATTGGTACGATCAATTTGGCTCTATCTTATAAATTGAACTTTGCATAACCTAAAACCCAATAATTCCCATCCTAGGTATAGACCAAACAGAGACTCATCAGAAGTAACTTAAATGCCCATGCACAGGAGGATGAGTGAATAAATTGTGGCGTATACACAGATGGTTTATTTTACAACAGTTAAAATGAATAAAATACAACTGCATGCAGCAACATGGATGAATTTTAGAAACATACGTTCAGAGAGAAAAAGCAAGTCTGGGATTTCTGGAACACATTTTTTATAACAAGAAAAATTAAACAACATATTGTTAAGGCATACATATGTATGTGAAAAACTATGAATATATTTCAAAAGCAAGGAAATGACAAACACAAAAGCGAGGATAGTGGTTCCCTCTGCAGGGAAGCAGGAAGACAGGACGAGAGGGGAGCTTATAGAGAAATACAAGCTGTTGATGACGTTCTAGGGCTTGGGTAGGGTGTTGGGTTCACCGTGTTCCTCAAATAATTAAAAATAAATAATTAAAATAAAATAAAAGGGGACCACACATCAACCAATAATGAAAGTACATGATGAATCAGGAAATTATGATGAATCTAATTATAGTTGACCCTTGAACAATATGGGTTTGAACCGCACAGGTCCATTTTCTTCTTCTTGTGACACCTGGAAACAGCAAGATCAACACTGCCTCTTCCTCCTCCTCCTCCTCCATCTCAGCCTCCTCAACATGAAGACGACAAAGATCAAGACCTTTATGATGATCCACTTGTACTTAATGAATAGTAAATATATTTTCTCTTCCTTATTATTTTCTTAGTAACATTTTCTTTACTGTATTGTAAGAATACAGGATATAACATACAACACACAAAATATGTGTTAATTGACTATTGATGTTATTGGTAAGGCTTCCAATAGGCTATAAGTGAAGTTTTGGGGGAGTCAAAAGTTGTATGTAGATTTTCAAATGCGTGAAGCATTGGCACCCCTAGTCCACCACCCCTACCCCCGTGTTGTTCAAAGGTCAACTATATATACTCCTGAGAGTCAAAATAAAATAAAACAAATGTTTAACACACACTCTGGCATACAGTAAGTGCTCAATAAAGGTCAGCTCTAATTATTGTTTCTAGTCTCAATCTAGCTGACTCCTAATTCTTCAGCCCAGGTGTCGGCCTCCTCCGAGAAGCCTTCTCTGCTCCTCCAGGCTAGGTCAGCCCCCCTCCACCCTGGAGTCCCGCCAGCAGCTTGGGCTTAGACTATAACAATCCTCCAGCTATGTGGGAATGGGCTGTTCATTAACCTGCCTCTGCCGTCGGGCCATGTGATCCGCACTGCAGCAGCTGTGGTCCTCACTGCATTTCCAGCCCTCGCTTCTGCCTGGCGCCTTATGGGTTTGTTGAGCGAGTACATGAGTGAGTGAGGGACAGGCAAGAAGGTTCCTGGACCCTGGAGAAGAAGAACAGGTGCGGAGCCTGGCAGGGGCTCATAATGTGGCTGGAGGCAGGGGCAGATCGAAGGGGGCTCAGGGGCATCTATCAGCCAGGAAATAAGGCTCAGGAAATAAGGGGGTATATCGACTGCACAGAATTGAAAAGCACTAATAAAGCTGACTGCAAATCGATCTGCTTTTTAATATCACTATGTGCTGGCAATTCTAAAATACTGCTCCTCTCCACCCACAATTTTGCTGGACTTAGTTCTAAAGAACTAAGCTGCAGTTAATACAGTTAAGCTTTATATTAGTACATTATTATTACTTCTCCTTAAATAACGTATTCTGCATGGAAGTTGGTTCAGAGAACTCCCCTCATGCAGCTATCTGTGTTCATTTTGAGACTAACGTTTCAGAATCATTCAAGCTCATTTTGGGCACAGCCCATGTCTCCAACTCTCATGACACCACAAATTCTGGCACTGAAACTGCGATAGCAGAGTGATTGTAAGGATGAAACACAGAATGTGGGTTGCTCCAATTCTGTCATTCTATGTGACTACTTAGAGTTTAAAAGGAAAACATGAAACAGAATGCAAACTGCGAGGTGTAAGCTTTTTATTTGTTAGGTGCCAATTTTCATTTGTACATGAAATTGTTTACCAAATTTGAACGCTATCTTTAAAAATAAGAATTTATTCTTTTTAATCATCAATGATTAAAACTGAAGCGTAAAATAAGAGAATAGTGATTATTACTGATTATCATATAATTATTACCGAAAACAATTTTGAAACACAGAAGAAGGAAGTGTTAAAAGATAATCCAGGCCGGGCGCGGTGGCTCATGCCTGTAATCCTAGCACTCTGGGAGGCCGAGGCGGGTGGAT
>NW_012148631.1:2875731-2884059 GCF_000956105.1 Propithecus coquereli | reverse complement strand
AAAAAAAAAAAAAAAAAAGATGATCCACTCCAGGTGCCTGAGGGCGCAGGGACCAGAGGCCGGGGCTCCAGCCCCTCCGCCATGCATCCTCCAGAGCTGTGGCCCCCAGGGCAGGACGGGCACACCCCACCAGCACCTACACTGGGTCATCCCGTGCTGGCTCCCACAGAAAGAAAGAGGACCAGGTCATGGCAGACACAGTAGACAGTGGTGTGGCAGTCAGGACAGGGGCTTGGGAGAAAGGGGTGGAGGGGACCCTGGGTCAGCCAACCAGGCCTAGAAGGCTCCGTGAGGACGGGTGGCGCAGGCTCTCCATGCGTGTCAGAGAGGGAGGGCCTTTAAGGACGACGTTCCCCAACCCCGTCCGTGGTGTCACGGTTCAGAAAGAAATTCTTGTCTCTACCTTGAGTAAGTCACCACGGGGGCTGAGGCCTACATCTGAAACACAGGCATAGCAATGATTCCCGCAGTGCAGTGCTGTGGAGGGCACCAAAAGTGCTTAGCCTGGTGGCTGGCATGAAGAAAGCTGACAATCGACAGTAGCTATGCTTACTATTTTTCAAGAACACAAAAAATAGAGGCCCAAAGAAGAAGGATTCTCCAAGGTCACAGGATAAGTTGGTGACAACATCGGGACCAGAACCTGGGTCTCCTCACACCACATCTAGGGTTTGGTTTCCTATAGCATCTGCTCAAAGATGTGTTTGGAGCCTTCCAGAATGGGACCTATACCTGACATCTTCCATCCCCAGGAGCTGCTAGGGCAAGTCCTCTGAGCCACCCTCATCTCCTTAGCCTGGCGCCTGTCTGAGTCCCCACACTTCCCTGTCCCATCTTTAGACAAAGCTTCACCCTGACGTCAACTGGGGGCCTCTGATGTGAGAGGGAGAGGGGTGGGGGAGGGGTGTCGTGTGTACGTGTGTCGGCGGCGGGGGGGACGTTAGGTGTTGTATGTCTGACCTCAGAGCTTCAGGGGGATCCTAAAAGTTGTATTCATGGAGAGCCTGTTCATGGAACCATAGAGTGGGGTCAGCCACCAACTGACCTGGGACCCAGTGAGGGTCATTAATGCATAGGTGCAGGCAGTGAGTGAGTTAAAACAGGACAGCATCAGGTTAGATGGTTTCCTGGGCGGGAGCAGGGAGCCAAGGCCGACACAATCCACCAGCAGAAGAAACCAAACTCACATGCTGTTACCGACTGCCCTCTCTGTGATTCCATGTCGTGTCATTAGCGGCCCATGTGCCTGAGCCCTGCCTGGGGTCTCTGGCATATCAGAGACTGCCAAACATGCAGGACCTCCCCAGACACCTACTCATGCTGACCCAGGTCGGGGTACCTGGGGCTCCGTCCAACAACCTTGCACTGATGGTGAGGATAAAGCCGGAACACGCAGGAAAGCTGCCTGCCCTCACGGGGTGGCCACAGGGAGACCCGGGGCCCTGGAGGAGCCTGGCCCAGCCTGCTGTGGTGGGGGCAGAGACGTGGAAAATGATTTCCCTGACTCAAGAGGGGGATGGGTTTGGGAAGGGAAGGGTGTTGTTTGAGGCAGCGGGAACAGCATGTGCGAAGATGCAAGGGTACGAAGGACCGGGGCTTTCTTGGGGCACTGTGAGCAGTTGCGTGTGGTAGGATGAGTGGCTTGATTTGGGAGAACTGCAATGCCTTGAGGAGCCCAAGAGAAGGTCCAGGGGCAGCCAGTTGAGAGGCCAGGGAATTACAGCCCCCCGAGAACCCATTGCAGCTGGAGCCTGCTAGTGTCACTGTGGGGCCCCCATCTCCCACCCACCAGAGCAGAGGCGAGCCCAGGCTGGACCCCTGCCTGCCTCTCGCCCCCCCTTGGGCTGTCACCAGCCCTGCGCCCCTCCCTGCTGCGCCAACATTTTCCTCTTGTGATGGATGGAAATTTCCCTGCTTGGGTCAAGGCAAATTTCTCCTGATTTGTTGTTTTACACACACTGAGGCCGGAGGCGGATCCTGCATGATTCATAAAGAAAAACGCGCTGTCTGTGAAGGAGAGTAATTTACAGGGGACGTTTCCCCAGCCTCCAGAGATGAAACTCACCGGGAAGGAAGAGGAGGAGGAGAAGGGAACTCCGACGACTGTGAGCTGTGAGCGGCCAGCATGGTTTCTGAAGCTCCCGACGGCCCCTCCACAGGTGGCGGGACTTTGTCAGTGTGTTTTGCAGAAGCTGCGGCTCTTCTTGGTCGTGGGGCACAGAGCCAGACCTGGACAACCGGGACACAAGAGGGGCCCGAGGCCCCCAGCGTCCCTCCCTGCTCTCCCAGCCCCTCCTGCCCCTCCGCCCTGGCTGCCATCTCTCCCTCTCTCTCTCGTGTATGAAAATAAATGAAGTCAAGTTTCCCAGCCCTTCTCGTCTGGAGGGGGCGAGAATGGGGCAGGCAGCCAGCTGACACCCGCCTGACCCAAGCCATACATCATGAAGGTCACGAGGCTGCTGTGGGCACAAAGACTGGGGACAGGTCTGATCAGTGGCTGCCAAGACTGCAGGGTCGGATAGACCTTTGTTGGGGGAGTCTGGGGTGGGGGGTGGACTTCACGATCAGAAGAGGAGAAGATCAAATAGAATCTATGGAGGGAAGGAAGGAACTGAGCACTCACTCTGTTCCAGGCACTGTGCCAAGCACTTTGCACATGGAGCACCATTTATGACCCAGCAAGGCAGTGGTCATGACCTCTGTTTCACAGATAAGGAAACTGAGGCTGGGAGGGAGCAGGGGTGGCATCCAGAGCTGTGGGTTTGATCACATGCTCAGAAAGTGCCAGCAAGCAGAACGTAGATCTCCTGGGCCTGCAAGGGGAGAGGAAGCGGGCAGAGGCAGGAGCCCAGAGAGGTCTGGGGGCATCTGAAGATGGCGTCCGGGCTGAGTGAGCTGAACGAGGCAGGCCCCCCCTGGGTGCCATGTCCACCTCTGTGAACTGAGAGCCTGGATGTGGATAAAGTGACTTGCCTGAGGAGGGCGATTCTCAGCTGTCCCCAGCCCGTCTCAGCCATGCCTGCTTTCCCACCATTGAATCGCACCTCCTGAACCTGTTCCCAAATGTCGCATGAGCCCCACCCCCAACTCTGGCAGACTCCCCCTCCAGGCCACTGTCCTGCAGAGACTCTGCCAGGCTCGCTCTGCAGCCCACACTCTCTCCCACCTCAGCCTCGCTCGCTCACTCTCCCCCACGTGTCACTCACTGTGTGCCATGCCCTGGGCTGGGCTGTCAGAGGTCTGTTGCCATGGCCTCTGCCTCCAGGAGCTCCCTGTCTAGAGGGGGACATACCAGGTGGCCTGTCCCATGATGGATCGGCAGGGAGCTCAGTGAGCTCCAAGGAGAGAGGGCCAACTGTGCCCAGAGCATTCAGGGAAGACTGAACTGGGCTCTGAAGACTGAGTAGGAGTTTGCCAGACCAAAAAGTAGGAGAAGGGTGTTCCAGGCACCAGAACAGCCTGTGCAGAGCAGAGATGCAAGTAGCCAACCCCGTTCACTCTCCTATGTGCCCCCACGCCTGTCTCCACTGCTGTGAGCCTGCCCCACCATCTCTCTGGACTCTCTGGCCCCTTCGTTGCTGTAGGACCCGAAGCCCCCGCCAGAGCGCACCAGGACAACAGGCCCCTCCAGACGTCCCCACGATGTCCACTGGTAAATATGCTCAGGGCCACATGGGTGAACCATAAATTAAGCCTTCTGGGGATGGATCCTGCTGAATAAAAAGCACATTCAGTAGTGAGGATATTTGTTTTTGTTTTCCTTCTCCGAGTAAATGGAAACATGCACTGACCTCACTTTTCTCACAAGTACAGTAGCTTTCCTGAGCGGCCGTCAGGCCTGGGGTGCCAGGAAAAAGTGGTGGAACATTCAGCATCGGGAACAAGGGCCTCAGTGGCAGCTGTGGCCGGCCAGTGGAATACAGCTGTCAGGCCGCTGACATGAGTTTCCGAGGGGTGGGGAGGATCTGGCCCAGGCCTCCCAGGAGGCCCTGAGCACGGCCAGGATGGGACTCTGAGAACGCTGTCCTCCCAGTGTGTTTCCTGACGCTGAAACAGAGGGGCCCAGCAGCAGGCTGGGAGGAGAGCCTAGGGGGGCCTTGGCTCGGCCAGACCTGAGTTTCCAACCCAGCTGCCACTTCCTGGCTTTGTGATCCCAACTGGCCAGCTTTCTGAGCCTCAGTTTCCCCATCTACATAGTAGAGGTGATCTTACCGACCTCACAGGGTTGCGTGAGTGTTAAATATTCGAAAGTACCAAGATATACTCATCCTTAGTCCCTTCCTGTCCTCTTCCCAACGTATGCAACTCAAGCCCCGCCTCCTCTGTAATGCCCTGCAGACCCAGTGACCTCCACCTGGAATTCCAGGTTTTTTCCTACAGCCTTGTGATGATAAACACCTTCCATGAGAGCAAGACATTCACCTACCCGTTGATCTGCCCACCCACTCACCCGTCTATCCATTCGTTCACCCATTTCCCCACCTATCCACCCATCCACCCATCCATGCATCTACTCACCCGCCCACTCAGCCAGTCATTCACCTACCTGTCCGTCTAGCCACCCCTTTCCTTATTACTCAGGGAACATTTTGAGCTTCTGTGTGCTCTCCCACTGTTGGGAAGATGTGCTGTTTTCTGCTTCTAACTGACCTTGGTCAGATAAGGACACAGTGCATACTGCCCCCTAGAGACTGTGGGATGGTCCTCGGTTTCCTCCACAGCCAGCAGCAGGCTTAGCACGGAGCACTCATTTGGTTGCAAGAAAACCCAGCCAAACAAACTAGCTTAAGAAAATGGGAATCTAATGATTCATGGAACTGGAAAGTCCAGGAATAGGTCTGGCTTCAGATGCAGCTTGATCCAGACCTCAAGTGATATTTCCGAAACCTGGTCTCTGCATCTCTCCGTGCAGCAGCAGCAACCACGGCCTCAGCCTCTCATCCATTCAGGTTCCAGTCCAGCACGAAAAGTCTTCTCTAGAAACTCCACCCCCCCACATGGATGGAGAACTGGGAGAGGAGGGTTGCATGGTAGAAAGGCCAGTGCCACATGGCTGCTGCACCTCCTACATGCGGCACTGGGGCCTGGAGGTGAAGAGGAACTCTGGACAAGGCCCCGAGGGGCTTATATCCGCATGGAGGCAGCAGACAACACATGAATAAACAAATATGTAAATAAGAGGATCCACCTGAGATGGTGTTAACAGCTAGGATGATGATACAACAAGCAATGTCATTAGGGATGAGGCCATTTTAAATAAGTGGTCAGAGAAGGCCCCTGTGAGGAGCTGACATTAGGCGAGACCTGCATACTAAGGCATCCATGCCAAGAACTGGGAGAGAAACATTTCTGGCAGGAAGAACAGCAAGTGCAAAGGCCCAGAGGTGGGAATGTGTCGTGCAAGTTCCAGGAGCAGAAAAAGGCCAGGGGCGCACATCAGCACAGCCCAAGACAAGGGGAAGAGACTGGCGGGGCAGGGTCAGAGAGGGCTCATGGTCTCGGTCAGGAGGTAGATTCTATCTCCCAAGCAGCCAGCGAAAGACTTTTATTGAAAGAGATACTCTGATATCATTCTTTCAGGATCCTTATTTTTTTTATTTTTTTAATTAATTTATTTTTTTTTTATTTCAGCATATTATGGGGGTACAGATGATTAGGTTACATATGATGCCTTTCCCCGCCTCCCCCCCAAGTCTGAGCTTCAAGCGTGTCCATCCCTGGGATGGTGCGCATTGCACTCTTTGCGTATGCATATACCCGTCCCCTCATCTCCCCTCATCTCCCCTCCCTCAGGATCCTTATTTTAAAAAAACTTTTCATTGAGGTATAACGCACGTATGGTAAAGCACAAAAGCACATTCATCTTAGGTGTACAGTTCAAAGTCCTTTTCCTTATGTACACATTTGTGTAGCCATCACCCAGAGCAAAGTACAGAACATCCCCAGCACCCAGAAGGCTCCTTCCCTCCCACAAGACGTAACCTCTGTACTGACTTTTATCATCATAGGTGAATTTTGCCTGATTTTGAACTGCATGTAAGTGGAATCGTATGGTGTATGTTCTTCTGTGTCTGGTTTCTTTCGCTCAGCATTACAAGTGTATGACTCATCGTGCTGTGCCCGAGGCAAGAATTCGTGCTTTTTTGTGACTGCGTAGCATTCCTCTTCTTCCGCTCTCCCAGTGCTGGGAGGTGGGCTGTTTTTTGGGGGAGTTGTCCTCAGTTTCTTCTTCAGCCAGCACTGGGCTTGGCACAGGGTGGAACAAGCCCCATTTTGGGGGTTGAGCTGACAATTCACTCAGGACAGGACACGGGACCTAGGCTAGAAAGTGCTAGATGCCGTTTTCTCCAGGCCTGACACCTCCTGGGCCCGGGCCATCCTTCTAACTTACCTCCCCAGCAATGAAGTTCAGGTGCTTGCACCTGGCTGGGTAGAGGTTCTGGTAAATGCTGGGCCCCAGGGTCCCCCGTGGCCAGCGTGAGAGATGTCGCGGGAAATGAGAGGAGCTGTGGTGAGCTGCCAGGCAGTGACTCTACGACCAAAAAATGCGCTCTTGGCCAGGGTCTCCTTCTTCTCTCCTCTTGGCTCTTTCAGACGGCCAGGAGTTGGCAGGCCCGGGTGCAGATAACGTCGAGAGCCCCAGGCCCGCTTCTGTCATCGCCTCCCCCATGTGAAACCCAAGATCTTGTTTATTTATGAGGAAATTCTGTTCTGCTGCTCGACAAATGGTGTAGGGGGGCCAGGGCACATGGAGCGTGGAGACGGCCCAGCCAGGCCCCAGCAGGCTGTGCCTGTCTGCGGATGCAAGCTCAGAAAGAGAGCTGGGAGCGACTTGGGGGCCAGCCTGGTGCTCCCGGGATGGGGGCTGGGCATGGGGCTGAGAGGTCCGTCCTTCCCTAAGCGGCCAGAAACTCCCTGCCTTCCCAGAGAGACCACAGGCAGTAACAGCCTGGTGGCTCATCCGACGACCTTGCTGTGGGACCAACAACCACCCTCCTCTGGGACCCACTTCTCTCCCCACCTCCCTGGGAGGGAAATGAGATGGTGTATGTCAGTATCCAAGGGATGGGAGAGGGAGGATGTGACCCACTGAGGACCCACCGCACGTCAGGGGTTTACATTCGTTATCTCCTTCAATTCACCAACGGCGCTGCTAGGTAGATACAAGTGTCCTCATTTTTGATGAAGGGCCAAAGTTGAGAGTGATGAAATGACTCATCCAGGGGCACAGAGCTGGGACGCATAAGAGATGTGACTCAAACCCCGGGCTGTCCAACTCTAAGTCTGCTGTCTGGGTGGAGTCAAGTGTTGAACACTCACTCAGAGCACCGGTGTCCAGCTGCAGCAAACTGTATGCGAAATTGTTTCGTGTCTGACTCTAAATCTTTGTCTTTTTCTATCATGCCTCCCTGCCTCTCAAAGAGACATGTCCTTTAATAATATGCTCAAAGGGGTCCCAAGTTGTGATGGAATGCCTACTTCTGGGTGAAGATTACTCATTTGATTTCATTTCTATTTCAAGTTAATCTGATTGAAAGACACTGAACTAGCTGAACCCTTATTGCTCAAACACTTGCTGAGCCCAAACCTTCTGATAAATTTCATGTGAGTGGGTGGGGTTTGTGACTCTTGAGCTGTGGGGCAAGTACGTGTTCGTGACCGTTACCCTTTCGTTTGTGCTGCCAGAGCTACAGACCTAAGACAATAGGGGAACACTTTCATGACAGAAGTGAGACCAAATATATCAGCTATGAAGTAAGTATAAATGGGTTAAATAACTCTATTAAAAGACAAAGACTTTAGCTTTAAAATAAGAAACAGAGTCACTCTTTTTTTTCTCAAAATGTTTTGAAAATACACCCATAATGAATGCCAAGTCTTCCAGGACTCATCTCTGATTTCTCTAATGCTGCCTTGCTTTATTGTTATAAAATATTTCAAACATACTTAAAAGTAAAGAAAACGATGATACCCAGTGATCCACCAATGAGATTTAAAAACGCTGATGTTTACTATTATTTCTTTCAGCTCTTTTGGCAGGGTCCCCATTCCCTCCCTCCCAGAGGTAATCACTAACTTGAAGATGTGTGTAATTTCCACACAAGTTTAATGCTGTTTCTGTGTGCAGGTGTAACCACAAACTGTATATGGAATTGTTTTGTGTTTCTGGAATTTATCTATTAATAAATAATTCCACATAATAGATATAATTTGGCAACTTGCTTTTTTGAGAATTATATATATTGAGACACATAGATGTGCTGCATTAATTTGAACTGCCAAATACCGCTCACCGTATGAATAAATAACAGGGTGTATATCCATTTA
>NW_012148631.1:2848242-2875421 GCF_000956105.1 Propithecus coquereli | reverse complement strand
ATTATATATATTGAGACACATAGATGTGCTGCATTAATTTGAACTGCCAAATACCGCTCACCGTATGAATAAATAACAGGGTGTATATCCATTTAGCCATTGATGGATAACCATTTCTGCTTTTTTGCTATCATGAACAGTGCTTTGATGAATGTCTTTATCATATTTTCTTGTGTGCTCAAACTAGTATTTCTCTGTAATTCTCTGGAAGTGGAATTTCTTAGTTGGGCTGGCTGTAACACTTACCTGATACCCGTTATCTACTCTCCTTTCCTTTCTCAGGATGCGGTTAAAGCAGGCCTTAAAAACAGGATTGGAGTTAGGTCTTCATGAAGAAGTCACGATGCTAGAAATAAAAGTGAGCTGCATTCTAGGAAAAGGGTGTCACCAAGACTAAGAGTCACATGGCAATATGCCCTGTCACACTCTTTACTGTTAGTGAATTCTTTGGGCTGGAGTATGTGCATCTGTCATAATAGCCAAGGACTTTGGGAGCAGGTCTCTTTTTTTTTGTAAATCACACCCTCAGGTTTGTTCTGTTGGCATCATATTGTACCAACCCCATTTCAGAGCTGACAGCCAGTGGTTTCCAAGCCTGGCTGTGCCTCGTAATCACCTGGCGGGCTTTAAACATGTGTGGATTCCTGAGCTGACCCCTGCAGATCCTGGTTCGTGGGTCTGGAACAGGGCCTGGGAATCTGCACTTTCTAAAAACCTCCAAAGGGAGGCATTTATCGAAACCACCAATGATACCTGTTGGTAAAGCTGTCACTGCCAAGGACATGGCCCCTGATTACGTGCTTGGAGCTAACTTTGCCCAGTTATTCCAGGTCCCAACGCAGTGCACCTGTGAGCAACAGTCTGTGGTCATCTCTGCAATGTCCCTGCAAACTACAACGCTCCTGTATGGGTCTTGTTCCCCGTGTTGAAGACACGGCAGAGCCAGGGGTCCCGATGGTGTCTCCCTGCCCACGTGTGGTGGACACACGCCTTGCTCTTCTCGTTGTCTCCACCAGAAGCCTGGCTGGGCCATGTGCAAGCCAAAGATTGTACTGCTGCCCATAAAATAGTGATAAAAATAATACCTACACACTTTCGGTCAGGAAATGGGGACTTTCAAAGATCTCCATTTCACAGACAAGGAAACTGAGGCACAGCCAGTAAGTGGTGGGGCTGGGATTCAACCAGGCATGCTGTCCTCAGCACCCGTGGTCAGAGGAGGGTCAAGTCTCCCAGGGCACTACTTCAAAAGGTCCTCGTGTCTGGTCCCTCCTGCTCTGGGGTAATGGGGAGTCTCTGATCTACATTGTACTCGTCTTATATCAGTCCTTGCATCTAAAATAAGTTGTACATGTTCATACATCACAGAGAACGCTAATATTAACGACAACAACTGCCACTGCCTGAGTCCTTACCATGACAACATGGCAGACTCGCTAAGGGACAGTTTTCACGGGAGATGGCATGCAACCCCAACCACCACCGCCGCCAAACACACACGCGACACCACAAGGGGCATCTAACAGTCCCCCTGTGAGGAAACTTAGCCACAGAGAGGTGAGCTCACTTGGCCCAAGGTCACTCAGCCACTCAGCTGAGCCTGGAGAGCCTCTTACCCAGGGACCTTGTTCTTTCCACCCTTCTTATGGCTTCTAGCTCCTTCTTCAGAGTGAGGTCAATGCATCACGATAGCAATTAAAATTCAGCAACACTACAGCCCCTCCCTTGAGAGAGGGAGCCCTTCCCCAGAACCGGAGTCACTGCCAGTTCTGCGGACTTTCCTTTCAAGGGCAGAAAAGCCAGAGCACCTTGGCCGAGGCGCCAACCGCCCTGTCTGACCCTGGGCACCACTGGTGCTTCCTTCCTGCCGCTGCCACCCCCGGGTGCGTGAGCCGCCCCCGTCTCTTCTCCAGCTAAGCCAGAGCCGTCTTCCTCATGTCATATTTCTACCAGCATCACTCTCCTTCTCAGAGAGCCTCAGGGACCCCCGAGCCCTGTTTCCCTCTCTGCGTGACAGCCGATGTGCCAGCTCTCAGCACATCCAACCCCGACACACCCATGCGCCATCCCTCCTCTGGGGAGCGAGCACCCCTGGGAGCTGGGGACAAAGTGGTAAACAGAACTAGGAACGGCAAGTGTCAGGCATAGGATGTCCCCTCCCCCACTGTGGATGCAGTCATGTGTCCGATGTCAGCTGATCACATCACTCCGTGGTTTCAAAACTGCTCTACATCTGCCCTCTGGTGCTGTCGTCACTGGCCACATGGGGCTACTGAGCACCGGAAATGCAGCCAGTGCCACGGAGAAAATGATTTCTTAATTTGATTTAGATTTAACAACTGATAATTCAGTTATTGGAAAACTTTTACAAATTTTGGAACAACTTGGGGATGTGAATCTACTTTTTCTACTACATATTTTATAAAATCTGAATAAATATCAGATATTTCTGACGAAAACTTAGCATCTGAGTTGAGATGTAAGTGTAAGACACACGCTGGATTTCAAAGGCTCCCTATGGAAAATGTGATGGACAATTTCTCATTAATAATTTTACATTGATTGTATGTTGAAATGATAATATTTGAATCCATTGGGTTAAAATACATTATTAAAATTAATTTATCTGTCTATTCATTTTTCTGAATGCAGCTACTGGAAATTTTTTAATTACCTGTGTCTTGCATTAAAATTAAATTGGACTGTCCTACTCTAGACAGAGCTCTCTGGGCAGCCACTACTCATTGACCACAGCTGGCACATTGAGGTGACATCTATCTGCCATCCCGGAACAAGAGACAGTGCCTGCTCAGTGGGACTCACAGCGCAGAGAACTGGCCACGGTCACATGGGAAGAGCCACACAAGGTTCGCAGGAGCAGAATGGTGGATCAATTGGTTCTGACTAGCAGGGAAAACATTTTAGGAGGTGGCTTTTGAATGAACACTGGAGCAAGGAAGGGCATTCCAAGCCAAGAGAACAGCACCAGCAAAGGCACGGAGGCGTGAGCTTGCGGCTGGCTGGCTGGCTGGGAGCCGTTCAGGGGGGCTGCAGCTGCGAGCTACGTGGGGTACTGTTTGATGGTGCTTGAACTCTGCTCCCACATGCTCAGAGGCAGAAAGAACGAACCCAGCTTGGGCCCAGGGCCCAGGGCCTCCACTTCATTTATTCCTCTCCTTGCTCCGCCTTCTAACTTCCAGGCCTGTGATGAGGCTGGAGACAGAGACTAAAGTGCAGAGGGGAGCAAATGCCAAAGCTTTGAAATACAAAAAAGCCCGGGTGTTGAGAGCAGGCTGCCACAGACAGCCAAGGGGAAGTGGCTTATTTGTAGGAGCCGAGCTGTAGCTCCCCTTTGAGGCTCACACTTGGGCTCCATAGGTGGCTCATATTTTTATTGATTGATCCATTCACTCGTTTGATGTTTATTCAGCACCTACTAGGGGCAATGAGTTATGGAGGCTACAAAGGCAAAGTCCTAACACGCCAACAGTTTACAAAGCCTGGGAAGTGAAGACACACTCGTTACAAATTTAACTAGTATGACAAAGGAACATAGGACAGATTCGGTATAAAGTAGGTGTTCAATGAATATTTTCCAAGGCATGCATCCGCCAGGGGGAGTTTCCTCTGCCGCAGGAAACCCTTTACCTCTCACCTGTCCACTAACCCAGAGGACAATGCCAGGCAGATCTCTCCTTCCTGTTCGCTGAGCTGTGGGCCTCCCTGCTTTCTGCATGAGTCCGTCCTGCTCAACCATTTCATCCTCTGAGCTCAGGGGGACCGTGATAGTACAGAGCTTTGATCTTCTGAAAGACCCTCAATGGCTTCGACCTGCTTATTCTCGCCTCAGTACTGGGAAGTGCCATGGGGGGGACTTTTATGCCCACTCCGTAAATGCAGACCCTGAGGTCTTGGCTGGGACGCTTGTGCCTAAAGACACAGTAGAGAGCTGGATCCGGAGGGAGAGCTCCTGGTTGGGTTTCCTGAAGGCTGGGGATTGTAGTGAGAAAAGGACTGACTTTGGAGCCAGCTAAACCTGGGTTCAAATCCTGCCTGCAGCACTCGCGCTCTGTGTGACCTTAGCCAAGTCATACCTGACCCTGCGGGGGTCGTATCCCACCACCACCACACCCACACACGTGAGAGGCAGCGAGATGTCGTGAGGAAATAGCTTGGGAGCAGCTCAGACAGCATGTAAAACAGCGTGACACCTACACGTGTGAGAAGCTGTTTCTTGCGTTGGCATCATCCCGCGTGGCACTGCGAAGGCAGCGGTATTCAACAAAGATCTGGGACATAAATAAGGGAACGTGTTCTATATGCCCCTTGGAGGGAGAGAATGGGAGATTCTGGCCTCGGTAAGCACCAAGTAAATGCCTGCTGTTGAATGTAAGCTGACAGCTCTATCCCGCACACAGCGTCGGTTCTCGGAGGTGGGTTGGTGAGCACCAGAGAGTCTGAGATGGAGGTGAGGGGGTGGTTATGAGGGACCTGGAAAGACAGAGGCTCCGTGGGGGAGGCAGGAGGTGACCAAGAGCCAACTTCTTCCTCCGCTCTGGGCCGTGGGCCGGTCTGGAACTCAGGCGTCCTGGCCTCCACTGTGTGGCCTGCTCTTCAGGGAACCTGCTCTGAATATTAAACAGCCTCTGCCTCCCCGCACTCCTAGAAAGAAAGGAGATCCACGTAGCTGGATCCCTGGTGAATCAGCCACCCCGGTGCCTCGGGTCTACAAGGGGCCTCCAAGTGGAAAATGGCCCTGCAGTCTGGACTGATGCCTGACTCTTGGGGTCACAAGCCCCTAAACTGGACCGGGTCCTGGGTCCAGGGTCTGGGAACCTGCCTGGCTCCCACAAGCCTTGCCGCCAGGCTGGGCGGCTCATCTCTTCTCGGACCTTGGCAGCTCTGTTGGCATGAGGAGCAGCGGATGAAGTCACCTGCTCCTGAGAACCAATTTCCCAACGGGCCGAAGTGGGAGGAGGCCCAGGGGGAGGGAGCGAAGGCAAGAAGGGAAACCATGGTTCTGAACGTTAAAAATTTCTGAAAGAAAATGAGTGAATCCAAGTTGGCTGCTGGTAATTTAGGATGATGAGGCTGTTTTCTCTCTGCTACCTCATAAATAACTTTTGATTTACGGTTTCCAAGGATTGACAGCACTTCAAAGGACCACACCAGGGAGGAAATGAGCTTCTCCCTCCATGCCCTGCCCGCTCAGGTGAGGGCTGAGATCACCCGCTGGAGGGGTTCACCAGGGGTGTGGCCCGACCGACTCACCAGCCACTGACAGACTTACTGACTTACTGACTGACTGAGGAGCCACCGGGCCAACAAGCTCATGGAGAGACTGACCAACAGGCTGACAGGCTGGTGAAGTAACCAAGGGATGGTCAAGCCAATGGAGTGGTTGATACACCAGCGAATGGACTGGCTGCCCAGAGATGGACAGCTGGACTAACGGCCAGCCAACAGACCAACTGATTGATTGATGGATCACTTCGTCAGTGAGCCCGTGGATTGTAAGGTTAACCTGTCTGCCCTCCCACAAACCTGGTCAATCAGCTGACCAGCTGACCAACAGGCAGACAAACCAACCTGCCCAAATACTAATAGGAGAATATGGAAAAGAAGGGGCGTCTAGTGGGTGGACAAGTTAAGCAACCTTTTACCTACACAATTGTCAGAGAGAACTCTAGAGTGCCAGGACCACACACAGTGAGGAATGTCTCCAAAGGAAGATCAGACGCAATAAGAAAATGGTAGCAGATCCAAAATAGACAAAAACTAAAATGTCCACCGTATGGTGGGGAAGGAAGAGGACCCTGGTGATGATGTTGGAGGTAACCTGACATTGTTGATGTCGAGAATTGCGTAAAGAGACTAGAAGATTTCAACCCAATATCAAGATGTGGTTTTTGCTAGTTAGGTCTCCCTTGTGGTGGCTGAATCAAATAAGCAAACGAGCAAGTGTGTTCAGCAATGGCCTCTCTCTAACATTCTTCTGACCCTTTTTCTATGTTCCCATCATGAACGCAACAGACTCATTCATTCTCCTGAGGCCATGGATTCAGTCATGGTGGTGTTCTGGTTATAAGATTATGGGTGATTATTTTTTCTTTCATTTTCTAACTATATCCTATAATGGGGCTATATTATTTTGCAATGGAAAAAATCCACTTATAAGTTTAGAAGGAAAAATAAAAACAAAATTGGTTCCTTCCTCTCCTTTGCTCCATATCCAATAAATATTTCTTGATTTATAGATCCAAAGAGTCTTCAAGACTTGCCTCTCCTTACTTTTCGATGTCAACATGGTTTATTGAATACCTACTAACCCTTTCCCTCTTTTTTGTAGATTACTGGGAACAGCCTTTGCAGCCTCTCCCTGTTCAAATTGGTCCTTCATACAGATGCTAGACAAACAATTTCCCATTATATTCCACCTTCTTAAGAACCTCCAGGGGCTGCTGATACCTGTTTGAGTCAAAACTTGAACTTTTGAACCTAGAATCAATGGGATTTGAATAACCAGTTTCCTCTGTGTGCATACATCGACCCATATCCACACGCACAATGCATACACACGTGCACGCCCACACGCGGATCCTGCCAACTTCCCCAGTCTAACTTCTCATGACCACTCAATGCCGCTCTGAATTCTCGATTCAGTTACACGTCTCACAGTTTTCTCTCAACCAGGAATTGAATCCCACACCCACTGTGTGTTCACCATCACACTAATAAATTTATCCATCTACCAGTCAAAAAGTGTTTACTAAATGCCCAATATTTGCCCACTACAGTAGGCATTGTGGAATCTCCAAAAAGGGAAGAAAGAAGGGTGCTGACAATTATTGAGCACTTACTATGCCAAGTGTTGAATTCATAGGTGATCTGTCAGTGTCTTCAGTGAAATATGGTATTTTCCCCATTTTAAGGATGAGAAAACTGAAATGCGGAAAGGTCAAAGTCGTTTACCTAAGGCCACACTGCTAGGAAGCAACAGATGTTCCTAACTCCAGTGCCTTTGCCTTCCATCCACTCACTCACTCACTCATTCACTCATGCATGAATTCACCCAGCAAACATTTACTGAGCATCTACTCTACACCAGGACAGCACCACGTGCTGGGAATATAAGGGTGAACAAGACAGTCATGGGGCATGCACCTTCATGGAGCTTCCTATTTAGTGAAGGAGACAGACCCAAATAAAAATCCATCTGTCACCTATACACCAATTTCCAGTGAGGAAGGAACCAGAAGACCAGCGAAGGTGAGACAGAGAATAACGTAGGAAAACAATCTTACATTTGATAGCATCTATCATACATATTGCTTTGCAGTTTAAAAAGCCCCTTGCAAACTTTATGGAATTCTTGAAGGTCAAGATTCTACAGATAGATTGAAGGGCAGGATAAGCGATGGGTGCAGATGCCTGCAACCTAGTCCGGAGTCAGCAAGACTATTCTTTGCAGGATACGCAGGGTCGTGGTTGATCAAAGGAGAAAGCACAGGTTTGGAACTGTTAGGGCAGCCTTCAGAGGAGTGATGAGACTTGGAACAGATGTGGCTGGAGGTAGACCAGGAGAGGAGGGCACAACCGCATCTGTGTAGGTTGTGAGGACTGACTGGAGACATACCCATCCAAAACCTTGGAAGATCCCAAGCTTTGTGAGGATATAAAGGCCTGAGACACAGGGACCATCTCCAAATGGAGAGGGCCACCAAGGAGCCTGCGAAACAACATGTTTGAAAATAGGACTCTTAATCATGCCAAGGCCAAATTATTTCCGACTTGAGACAACCAAAATAAACAATAAATTGCATACTACAAGATTTATGAACATTAATAACAACATGCTTTGGAATTTTGGAAAGTTGAAGAAAAGCAAGCTCCTGGTTAATCTCTGGACTTGTGCTACTTGGCGCAAACGAGAGGAAGAACCACAACAGCCCTGAGTGGGCCCAGAAGCTTCCTCGTGCTGAGCTGGGACTCTGGGGCCATCTGTGTCCCTCACTCATCCTCTGAATGCTAGTTTAGGACCTGCTGCAAGGCTCACTTCCTCCTAGAAAGTCCCAACAAGAACCAGGCTTGGGAATTCCCACCCTAAATCTGCCAGTAACATGGTGTGTGGCCTTGGGCAAGATCCCCAGACTCTCTGGGCTTCAGTTTTCTGCAAAACGAGAAAAAGTATAACTACCTTTTGGGCTTGTCATGAGGATAGAAGTTAGGTTGCTTCCCGCTCTGGGGCAGAGATGGGCTGTTTTCGCCTGCTCAGCATCCCTTTCCTCTTCCTCTGTCAAGAACTTCTACCTTGCTCTAGGAGAACTCTCCTTCCTCACTCTCAGACCGTGTTGGTTTAGGTGGGACTGACTCTACCTCCAGGTTTCCAGCACGGATACGTGATCAGGCTTGGTATGTGACCCAAGTGCATCCAAGGAAATTCAGTCCTATGAGTTGCATTTGAACCCTGGGGGAAGAGTCCTCTTTTTGCTAAAGTGCTGAGCTGGTGAGAGGTAGTTCTGAAGCTGGGCGGCCATCCTAGCCCCACAGGGGCAAAGCCTACCTGGAGGTGGATCCAAACTGCAAGAGAATGAATTTGGGAAATGGATGGACATGGGCTGGGCATCTGGACCCTGCTATACCTGCAGCCATTTACTCCTGTCAATAAGCTCCTTTGTTAGCTTAAGACAGATTAAGTTTGGTGTCTGTCTTTGCCATCTAAAGAGTGGTGACTAATGTCCTCTCATGGGAAGAGATCTCCGTGGACTGAGATTCTGGTTCACATGTTGGGTTGTTTGTGTTCTGTCTACAATGGCTTGGTAAGGGCTGCAGAAGAGGCTCAGGGACTCAGGATCTTTCTTGATGCTGCCCAGGAAGGGAAGTTATGACTATGAAAGAAGAGAGGAACCCAAAAGTCTAAGAAGTGCCAGATTAAAATCATTTCTACCACTTACTGAAGACCTATTACATGCCAGCTATGTTAAAAACCTATTCATTTACTCAACATATATTTAATGAGGTCTACTGTATGCCGGGCACTGTTCTAGGGAGCTCCCAATCTAGGGGGAGAGCTGGGTCTAGCCCTGCCAGGTAGGTACCATGAGACCCATTTTACAGATGAGGAAAACCAGAGAGAAGGACTAAGTTGCCTAAAGTCACACCTCTAGACAAGGGTGGATTTGAGAGTCTAACAGTCTGTCTGACTTCAAAGCCAGTGTGCTTGGCATCACTCCAGGCCACCCTCTTTGTAAACTCTGCTCTCTGGAACCATCACCCAGTTCGCATCTTTGCCTGAGGTGGGGAGGGAGAGTCAGGGCTCCCATAATAGCCTCTGGTTCAAGAGTCAGGACCCACAGCGTCTCGGTGCTTGGCCATGTTTACGTTGCTCGTCAGACAGGCCTGAGTGTGTCTGCCCAAATGGACTGTGAGTTGCGCGATGGAGGTTGGAGGTTTTGTCTGAAGATCCTCCGACAGCCAGAGGAGCTGGCAGAGGGATAGATTTGGCCACCCTGCCCAGCCTGTGGCTCCTCAGTTCACCCAAGATCCTCTGTTCCAGTGCACCCCATCTATCTCAGCTCACCCTCATTCTGGGAAGACACCCGTGGTAAGATCACAGTCAGAGAGACCTGGTTCGAATGCTGCCGCAGTAGCTTGAGCAAATCACTTAACTCCTCTGTGCCTTGTTTTCCCCACCTGAAAAATGGGAGTAACAGGATTGGCTTCACAGTCTTGCTCTAGGGACTAGACAAGATAAGAGATGGACATGCTCCTAGAACCACATCTAGCATCCAGCAGCCCGAGCTATTTTCCTCTCCTGCAGTCTCCCCTCCCCTGCAGCTGCCTGGCTCACCTGGGCACCCCCTCCACCCACCCACCCAGCAACGCCTCCCCCCTCCCCCCACCCCAGTGCAGCCCTAACGACTTTTGCAGCCCATCCCTGGTGGCAGTAGCTGAGAGGCCGGAGGCTCCCAGGGTCCCTGGGCTCTTTAATCAGACTCTGCAAGGGCTGTAAGTGATTCAGCCTGCGAGGGATTCGGCACTGGGCACAACAACAAACAGGCCTGCAGGGAATCACTTCAGCAGAAAGATGCTGGCACGTCTCTATAGCAACTTGGGGAAAATATTTCACGCAAAAGTCCATCTGTTGTAACATAAAGAGAGTCCGAGCCAATAATCAAGTTATAACGAGTTATAAATTAATCCTAATTTGCAAGCTTTATTTTACCAAACCACAAAACACACACACACACACATACATGCATATACATATTTACACACACGCTGTATATGTATTCTTATACACATGCACACATATGTGAGCAGTCATGAGACAACAGCAATGCAGTTGGACTGGGCGTCGCATCCTGCGGCGCTGAGTAATCGACAGGTGGAAAACCCATCTGCAGGCTGTGTGACGCGACCCAGGCAAACAGACATCAGTGACCTCCAAGGCCACTCTGAAAAGGAGAGACAAACTCACCATGGCACTAGAGCTATCCTGTGAGCCAGAGCTAAAATCTTTTTGTTAGTTTGTCAGTTTCTCTTAAGGAAAAAAAAATATATTTTTTTCTGTTTCTGATGTCTTTGTAAAGAGACATTTATATTGATTCATCGGTATAAAATGCTTTGTAGAGGCTATCGAAGTGGAAAAAACAACGTGATAATTCACATTGTGATGCTTTTAATTTTATGTGTTGTCAACACTTCAAAGTGGGCCGGAGCGCTGCCTGGGAGATCTGGGACATCTCTCTTTACACGTCGTATCTGCGCTGCAACTGTCTGCAGCTCTAGAGCCTCTTGCACGACACCCACTCTGGCTTCAGATCTCTCCTCTTTTTCTTTTTTTTCATGCTCTGCTTTCTAAGTCTGCTCTGCAAAACTCATGCGGCTTGGAGAAAGAAGAAGGGTGGTGGTGAGTGGAGGGAGTGGGGTTAAGTGAGAGCGAGATGTATAGCATCTTTTTCCTCCCTAGACAAAGAAACAGCTGGCTGCTTGGCCGGGAACCTCCCAGGCCATCTCAGGGAGAGGGGCTGGAGACTACACCATCTCCCTGAGCCCAAAGAAGAATCACCACAATTTGCCACTGTCCCCCGAGCTCAGCAGTGTGCCGAAGGCTTACATTATGTCCCTTAACCCTGCCCTCAACCCCTTGAGGAAGGTGGCATTTTTATCTGCATTTTCTGTTCCATTTCATTTATAACTGGGGCTCAGAGGGCTGGATGAGTTGCTCAAGGTCCCCAGCTGAGAAGCCATTTACCCAGAATTCATACCCAGTTTTGGCTGACTCTGCTATCCGGGCTGCTTCTGCATGCATGCCTCGAAAGACACAAAGAGGCTGTCCCCAGGAGAGAGCTCTCTAGCAGTTGACTTTTACCTCCAAAAATTTAAGCTAAGATCCCATTTATTAATCCGGATGTACACTTGGACTTCAAATGCATCCACTGTCTTCTCTCAGCCTCACAGCCTTCCAAGGCAGAGAGGATAACCCCCATTTCATAGACAAACACACGGAGACTCAGAGAGCTCGAGACACTTCCAGGGTGGCACAGCTGGCTGGAGATGCCAGCCCTCAAAGCCTCACTGAGCTCCCCCGTGCCTATTTCCCTCTGGACAGCTGTCCCTTGGGCTCGATGGCAAGCTTCTGCCGGCCAAGCCGGGCCTGCTACCCACGTGTGCGCCTCCGTGGGGCTGGGTGCAGGGTTGGCCTGCTCTCGGGGAGCCCATGGACTTGATGAAACGCAGCCGGGTCAGCACAGGGAAGAGGGTAGGGACACCGTGTTACCAGATCTGGAGGAGAATGGAAAGTGAAATACTTGGAAAATGACTTCGGCCTGCCTGGAGGAAAGTGTCAGGATGTTTCCAAAGGCCTGGATGAGCAAGCCTTTCCCCCACCCACCCCACACCTCGCTGGAGGGGCAGGAGCGAGTGCAGAAGCCAGGGTGGAGGCTGCTGCAGCCCTGAGTCCCCGGGTTCAGGTCACTTCCAGGAACAGCCCCTGAAGAGCCAGGAGATGTTCTCCCTGAGGCCCCTGACCAGAGAGCAAGGCCCCCGTGGCTCACGGCCCCTCCCCGTCCCTCCTGGAAGGGCAGGAGTGTCAGCTGCAGGCTCTGAGGTCCCCACTATCCAAATCTCTCCCCAGGGGCCGAGAAAGGCCCTCCCAGCTGGAGTGACTCGATTCGGAATCCACATCCAAGACCTTCCATCAGACCTGTTGAGTTGGGGCCTTGGAATGGGGAGCTTGCAGCTGCAGAAGAGGCCACTGACTGTCTGCCCACCAAGTTCATGTGCAAGAGTGGCCCCGCCGCCTCCGCTCCAGGCAGAGTTAGGGATGAGCACGTCAGGAAATTTGACTCAACAGCCCGGGCCCCTCGTCTGGCCAATTTTTCTCTCCTTCCTTCCTTCCTTTCCTCCTTTTCTCCTTTCTTCTTTCTTCCCTCCCTCCCTTCCTTCCTTCCTTCCTCTCTCTCTTTCTCCCTCTTGCTTATTTTCCCCCCCAAGCATTAGAGGAAAGAGAACACCTTTCAGAGGCAAGCCCAAGGCAGTTTTTCACATGGCTGCTTTCCAGGGCTGAGCTGGTCCCTCTAAGCTGCTCTGTGGCACACGCAGGCAGGAGCTGTGTCTGGGGGACCACGGCATCCCAGTGCTCCTGCCTGAGTGCCGAGAGGCCGTTTCAGGATCTCTCAGGCTTGCTGGGAATCCACCCTCCAGGGTGAGCCAAAGGCAGAGCCTCCGCTGACCTTTGCCCTCCCTTGGCCTGGCCAGAAAGGAACAGCCCAGAGTGCTACACGAAGCCCTTTGGTTGAGCAAAGTGAAAACACGCATGCACGCCCAGGAAAGCCCAAGCCAGGTCTTTTGCATGGGGGATTTGGCTCCAGTTAGCAGAGGCTTGGAGAGGCAGTGAAGCTGAACGCCCTCTGCTCACCCACCCCCAGCTGCCCCCAGCCTTGCCCTCAGTCATCTCTGAATTCTCAGCCAGATTCCGTCATCAAAATTTGCCTTCAAGTGGTAGGAAGACACGTGCCCAGGAGCCTGAGGGGAGTTCTCTCATGGGAAGCCACGGAGTGCAGTGGCTGAGAGCTTGAAGTCAGACAGACCTTACTTCGAATCCCACATCTGCCACTCACTAGGTGTGGGACCATTTATTCCGCCTCAGAAGCCTCAGTTTTCCCATCTGTAAAATGGGTGCAATAACATCATCACCCATCTCATGCAGTTTGGGTGAGGGTAAAATGAGGTAATACACTTGAAGCACTTAGAGCTTCGCCTTCTGTGCCCAGCACAGAACAAGTGCTCCCAAAATGCTAGTTCTCATATTTTGTTGTTGCTGGTGTATTTTCACACCTGTCTCTGGGTGTACAACATGCATACACATCAGTCAAGGAGCAGCCTGAGGGCGCAGCCTTCCTCTCTGTATCATTGTGTGATATGAGAGTTGGACAGGATGTTGGAAAATATCTGAGGCTAGAGAGGGGACATATTCTGGCCGCAGTCACTGACCAGTATGTGGCAGAGTGGGACTGAAATGCAGCTCTTGTTTCGTTGGATTGCCTCTCCTCATTTATCACGTATTCAACAAACATTTGTGTCGACCAGCACCTCTGCGGCAGACCCGCTGGGCCTGCTCCTGTGTACCTGGAGCTTGCAGCCGGTGGCTTCCAGCCTGTCGTGCATCTCTGTGGCGTCCTAATCTCCTGTCCTGTGTAATGAAGATCCCGAATACACCGAGTGCTTGGGCACTCTGTCCCAGTCTCAGCCTCCTTCCCCTGCATGGTTGGTGGGCTCCGTGAGGATAGACCCCTCCCTCTGCTTGTCTGGGTAGGGGGCTTGCACACGACAGCCTGGAGCACACTGAGCTGTGCTCATCCACACAGGGGTCTGACTCTCCCCACCAGATAGGAGGTTCCTGCAGGCAGAGGTCTCCTCTTAGCCATGGACATGGCTGGCATGGAGCCAACTCCATAATGGCGGATGGACGATTGACGAATAAATGATTACATGGGGAAAACAAGGCCAGCAATTCATTTATTCATTCTCCATACATTTATCATGAATTTATCCATACCAGGCTCTGCCAGGCCCTGGCATATGGAGATGAATGGGCCACAGTCCCTGCATTCAAGGAGGCCCAGTAAACAGACTTGAGCAATGATAGTAACGCGTGCAGGGGCCAGCGGGCCCAGAGGAGGGGGTTGAGCAGGAAGGAGACTGGACCGAGTGACACCTAGGTGCAGTTTGAGCAGACAAGTCTGCCAGACAAGCAAGGAGATAGTGAGCTTTCTGCACAGAGGGACTGGCACAGACAAAGGCCCTGAGGTGTGACATGCTTTGGGAAACGTCAGCTTTACCAGTAGACTGCATTTCTCACAAGAACAGGGAAAGCAAATGTTTGTGGGGTGCTTTGTGCCAAGCACTGTCCTAAAGCTTTGTAAATATTAACCCATTAATCCCCGATAACCCTGTGGCTCAGTCTGCTATGAGTCTTCTTTCTCAGAAGAGAAAACTAAGGGACAGAGAGAGGAGATAGTTTGTCCAAGGTCTCATAGTTCGTTAGTGGCAGAGCTTGTCAGAGAGGAGATAAGGCTAGAGATGCCAGCACTGACCTGGTCAGAGGGCCTTAAATACCAGACAAAGGTACAGGACTCTACCCTGAGGGCAGAGGAGGGCCATGGACAGATTTTGAGCAGGGGAATGTCCTGATGTGTTTTTCATGGGTTTTTTGTTTTGTTTTGTTTTGTTTTTTAGATGGAGTCTCACTCTGTTGCCTTGGCGAGAGGAGTGCAGTGTGTCATTATAGCTTACTGCAGGTTCAAACTCTTGGGCTCAAACAGTCCTCCTGCCTCAGCCTCCTGAGTAGCTGGGACTACAGGAGTGCACCACCATGCCAGGCTAATTTTTAAATTTTTTGTACAGAGAGGGCCTTGCTATGTTGCCCAGGCTGGTCTCCAACTCCTGGCCTCAAGCAATCCTCCTGTCTCAGTCTCCCAAAGTGCTGGGATTACAGGTGTTTTTCATTTGTGATAGTTTTTTCTGGGACAGTAAGGAGAATGGATTCAAGGTTTCCAGTAGCTGTGAAGTTAAGACAGGAACAGTAATCTCTTGCACGCCTTCAACAGAGGACAGGGAGAAAAAAGCTCATGGAGCCATTTTCACAATAGCGGAAACACACGTGCCCATCAACAGGAGAGTGGGTAAATAAACTACGCTATATATACACTGTGGAATATTAGACAGCAGGGAAAATAAATGAGCCACAGCAGCACACAGTGAGGCTGAATCTTGGTGTAACAGCTGGTGATTGCTGTGTAACAAACAACTCCAAACTTAGTGGCTTAAACAATTACTTATTTAATTCACAATTCAGTGGGTAGGTATTTTAGGCTGGGCTCAGCTAGGCAGTTCTGGTGTTGGCTGGGCTGCCTCATGAGTCCAGGGTCAGCGAGAGTCAGCTAGGGGGCTCTGCTTCTGAGAGTTGACTGGCTGTTGGCTGAGACAATGGTGGCAATTGGGCCACATGTCACTCATCACCCAGCAGCCGGTCCAGACTTGTTCACATGGCTGTAGAGGGTTCCAGGAGAATAAGGAAGAGCCTCTTAAGGCTTAAGGTCAGAACTGGCACAATGCCACTTTCGCCGCATTGTATTAGTCAAAACAATTATATCAGGCCAGCCCAGATTCCAAAAGTGGGGATATAGACTCCACCTCTTGCTGGAAGAAACTTCAAAGCCGCAAGGCAAAAGGAGTGTGGAGGTAGGAAGGGGGATGATTGCAGCCACATTTGCAAACAAACTACTGGCCTTGGTGATACCAGTGAAAAAAGTGAATTCCAAACATTACACACAAAATGGTAGCCTTTTATAAAATTTAAAATTAGACTTTATGAGTGCAAGTGGGTGAAATGGGGTTTTATCAAGAGGAAACAGCAGAGCAATAAGCACGGGATCCCTCAGACAGCAGAAGCAAGGAGGTGGGGTTGGGAGAACCATGCATTTTAAACACAGGTTATTGCCGTAGTCCTAGCTTTTGTTTTTGTTGTTAAACATAAGAAAAATTTAAAAGCAGGCCATAGGAAAACTGGATTATGATTAGTCAAACTGTGCATACTTGAAGTCTGGAAAGGGAGAGAGAGAGTGAGGGAAGGGAACGGACGACGCAGGCCACACTAAGGGTCAGACTGCCAGGACGTCACTGCAGGTGGAACCCCGGGCTAAGCAACCTCTTAGATGCGGCGGTGAGGGAGGGAGAGGACCCAGGGTCACTTCCAGAACACCCGCTTGGGGGACTGGGTGGTGATGCCATCCTTGGGCCAGGACCCCTCCAGAAGAAGACGGTTTGGAGAGAACCAGGAGCTGTGTTTGGGGAATGCTGGTTTGACATGCGTGAAGATCCGCGGAGCGCGGTCCAGCAGGCTGCTGGTTTTCTGGAACTCTGGAGAGCGATCAGAACCGGACAAGCAGGAGCCCCGGTGGGGCTAGAGTGGAGACCACCCCAGAAAGGCCTGCGCTACATCAGGACGGAAGGTGTCCCTTCTGCTGAGAGCCACCCCCAGCTGCCTGGCCTTGGCGGGGCCCTCGCCTCCCCCCAGCCCCTTCCTGACAGCTCCTCGGGGCACGTCCGCAGCCAGGTTTCCCTTCTAGGCGGCCAGGCCTCCACCCTGGAACCCTGGGCCAAGCGAACAGGCTTGGGGATGTGGCTGAGGGGGCCCCAATAGCAGTCTCCTCCCCCAGCAGGGCCAATGGGACCCCAGAGGGGGCAGATGACATGTTTATGGCCCAACCTCTCCTTACTCATGCTTTTGGCTTCCCCTCGCTGATTTTGGTTGGGTGGATCCCAGTTCTGCTGCTGGATTTGGGAGCCTTGGGGCTGGGGCTGAACAGAGGTTCCTTCAACGGTTCCAACCCAGGATGATTCCAGCCCCTTCCCCCTCTCCCCCAAGACCTCATCTTTTCCCACACCCAACTTTATTAGCAATTGCTAGCCTCTCGGAGCTGGAAAGGGCCTCCGGCATCCTCTCGTCCAACAGCTCCTTTCGTGATGAAGAAACTGAGGCCCAGAGAGAAGGAACTTGCCCGAGGTCACCCAAGCAGGTGGAGACAGAAGATCCCGGAGTCCTGACTAACAGCCTGGGGCCCTGAAACCATCCTCACGCCACCACCTTCCTTGGTTGCTGTTTTGTTTGGGAAAGGACAGTTCAGCTTTTCTGAGCTGCCGCAGTAACTCTCTCCCCTCCCAGGGAGGCAGCAGACAGTGACGGGCTCTCTGCTTTTACACTTTAATTCCATAGGAAATTGGAAATTGCCTGTCAGAGGTGTCCGGGTGGCCCGGCTGCCGGCTGCCCCACGCAGACCAGGCTGCCCCGCCCCGCCCTGGCCACCAGAGTGCCCGCTTCTCCCTGACCCCTGGCTGGGGGGCCCTTTTCGGAGGCTCTCCCGAGGGCTCCTGTGAATCTCTCCCTGCTCTTCCTCCCAGGGCAGGAGCAGAGAATTCAGTGTAGGGCAGCCAGGCCTGGCTGGGGCCCGAAACCCTGACATTTAGTCGCACTGTTTTCCACCCCCGGCTCTCGGGAATCTCTGGCCCACAGCTGCAGCCGGGCTTCAGCACAGCCTCCTGTTCTGAGGTCACAGGGCAATTGGAGGAAGGGGCTCTGAGCCCTCCTCCGACAGTCTGGGGTAAGCAGAGTCCCCTGAAAGCCCCTACATTGCCCCCTCAGAACCGTCCCCTTCCTGGAGTTTCTGAGACTGCGATGGGTCCCACTTGCCTCTCCCCTTCTCTGAGCATCCCCTGTACTTGGGACCCTGTGATAGCATCTCCATCTGGTCTCACGAACCAGCCCAGAAGTTTCCGGAGGTCAATGTTCCTGTTGCGTAGTAATTAGAGGCTCAAATCTCTGCATCACACTGCCCGGACTGAAACCCAGAGTCACCACTTTTGAACTGTGTGAACTTGGATAAATTGGTCCACCTCTCTGTGCCTCAGTTTTCTCATCTGTAAAGTGGGGATGATAATAATAGTTCATGTATAGGGTTGTTGTGAGGATTACATGAGATAGGGCACGTAAAGCACTTGATAAATGTGATACTGTTAAGATTCTATTTCAGCACCTCCCTCATCCAGCCTCTCATTTAAGCCCAGAACTAGGCTATAAAAGACAATAGGCACTGGTCAACTGACGCCTTAGACAGCTGGCAGAAAATACAGCAAAGCAAGCAGTCCACAGCTTCCTGGGTCCTAACCAATGCCATGAATATTCGCTGAGTGCTTATCCCGTGTAAACACTATGTTAGTGCTGGGGACTCGATGACGAGCAAGATGGACACAGCCTTTGCCTTCTGGATTTTTCCTTCTAGTGGGGAAGCAGACAAACGATGGGGCACTCCCAGCACAGGGAGCCAGGTGATAGGCTGGAGGTGAGCTCAGGGGTCCGCAGGTGCAGAGAAGGTGTGCCTAACCCAGACTTGGGAGTCAGGGAGAGGTGGTCACTCTGCAGCTGTGACCTGGTGGGCAAGGAGGCGTGAGTGTGTGCGTGTGCATGTGTGTATGTGGTAGGGGTGCAGGAAAAGTGTCCCAGATAGAAGGAACATCACACACACACGCTTGAGGGAGCAAGACCCAGCGAAGGAACTGAAGAATGTTTAGTGTGGGTGGAGTGGAAGCAAGAGGGGAAAGAGGAGACGGGAAAATGAAAAGACACCAGACCTCAAGGGCTTTGTAGATTTGTCCTAAAGGCACTGGGGAGCCATTGAAGAATATAGAGCAAGAGAGTGGCAAGGGAAAATTTGTCTTTTAGGTTGCTCACTCAATGTGGTAGATAGATGGAGGGCTCAGGCCTGGAGCCAGGGAGGCATCCAATGGAGTCACTGCAGTGATCTGGGTGAGAGAAGATGGACGGCAGAATATGGAATAAAGTTCAAAGTCTTTAGGATGACATTCAAGGCCACTCCCAAACTAGCCCATTGGACCTTCCTGGTCTTCCCTCCTACTAAAACTGAGTTGTAAGAATCAAAAGAGATCCGTGGGCATGGACATGCCTTGTTAAACATGAAGTGCAGTGTGAGTATAAGGAATCGTTACCGTTGGGATTGTTAGTGGTTGGTTTGTTGGACATACCCATGTGAGCTTCCTGCCAGGTGCAGGAGTATCCTCACCTGCTTGAGAGAGGCCCAAGGATTTACTTCTGTTTGCCTCTAGAGGCTTCTAATGGACACCTGCAATTGGCAACACAAAACTGAATTTCTTACCATCCATTCCAACCAAATTTCTGCACTGCCTTGACCCCATGAGCCTTTCGGCCAAATAATAACAACAACAAAAAAACCACTCAAAAGAAGCCGACCTTGGTTGGGCACAGTGGCTCACGCCTGTAATCCTAGCACTTTGGGAGGCCAAGGCACGTGGCTCGCTTGAAGCCTGAGCAACATGGTGAGACCTCATCTCTACAAAAAATAGAAAAATTAGCTGGGCATGGAGGCATGGGCCTGTAGTCCCAGCTGCTTGGGAGGCTGGGGCAGGAGGATTGCCTGAGCCCAGGAGTTCAAGGCTACAGTGAACTATGATGATGTCACTGCACTCCAGCTTGGGCAACAGAATGAGACCTTGTCTCAAAAAAAAAAAAAAAAAAAAGTCAACACAAAGGCTGTGGGTGGAGTGAGGAGAACAGAGGCAGTCCCCAGTTTTTGCTTTGGAAGCTGGAGGGGATATGGCAGGAAAGAAATGTTAAAATCTATTTCTATAGGAACCTTGACATTATTTGAGTTCTAGCAAACATGGCCCCTTTCCTGTCTACTGGTCCCAGGCTCCCTGGGGCACAGCCCCACTGTCCACAAAGGGCTGCATTCGGATGGGATGAGAATTGTCAGTATTTGGTGTTTCGCTGTGGTACCCTTAAGAATCTGAAAAAAAAAAAAAAAAAACCAAGGCAATAAAACTGCCCCCTGAGGGGTATTATGTATTCAAGATCAATACGTAATGGATCAGAGCAGAAATGCAAAGTCACCTAACTATGACTAGCTGTCTCCCAGGCCTGCAAGGCTTGGCTCAAAGATATTGACAAATCTAAAGAAATAATGAACTTGAATTCCATGCAATATGGTGGATTAGATGTACAGAGAAACTGTCTCAGTACTAACACCTAAAAAATGTTGTTTAAAATATTAAAACCTCTCTTTAGATGCATACACCAGCTAGTGGGAAAATAGAAGCAAACCTCAGATGAGAGAGACCACAAGAAATCTTGACTCCATTAAGATAAGCACCGGAGCCAGCATTATCCCTGTGGCCATCTGTGGATCTCTAGGGCTCAGAGCTTGGATTTTAACTAGCTAGACACCTGGAGATAGAAGGAAAAACCTGAAGTCTTCCCAAGTGGGAAGTCATGCCATGGGTCCTCTGCATAAACCTGGGACTTCTGATGGGAGACACCCACAGAGAGATAATGGGTACCATCCAGTGGACCAGCATATGCACTGTGGAAGCCCTAGGAAGAGAGAAGGAATATTTAAAGAAATAATGGCTGAAAACTTCCCAAATTTGATGAAAGACATGAATATAAACATCCAAGAAGCACAACAAACTCCAAAGAGGATGAACTCAAAGAACATACAGTGAGACACATTATAATCGAAAATTTACATTATAGTATAAACTTTCCAAAGACAGAATTTTGAAAGCAGCAAGAAGGAAGCAAGTCATCACATTCAAGTGATTCTCAGGATCCTCAACAAATTCCTCACTGGAACCTTTGGAGGACAAAAGACAGTGGGCCAACGTATTTAGAGTCTAAAAGAAAAAAAAAACAAAACCTGCCAACCAAGAATCTTCTATCTAGCAAAACTGTCCTTCAAAACTGAGAATGAAGTCAAGACATTCCCAGGTAAGCAAAAGCTAATTCGAAGCCATATGAAGAAATAAAGATTTCAACAAAGGTAAATATATGGGTAATTATAAAGCTAGTATTATTGTAACAACAGTTTGTAACTCCATTTTTTGTTTTCTACATTATTTAAGAGACTAATATATTATTATTTTAAAAATTAGCCTAAAGATTAGTATTATTGTAACTTTGGTTTCTAATGCCACATTTGTTTTCTACATAATTTAAGACACTAATGCATTTAAAAGAATTCATAGTTTATATTTTGGGGAACACAATCTAACATTGTGCCATAGACAATGAAAAGAGTGGGGACAGAGGTATAAAGGAGCAAAATTTTTGTATGCTATTGAGGTTAAGCTGGTATTGATTCAAATTAGAGTGTTATGACTTTAGTATGTTATATATAATTCACATAGTCACCTCAGTAAAAGCATGCAACAACTAACAAAGTAAAATCCATAATGTCTGGTATCCAATAAAAAATTGCTAGACATTCAAAGTAGCAGGAAATAAAATATGTAATACATAATGAAGTGAAAATTCAATCAAAATGGACCCAGAACTGACACAAATGTCAGAATTATTAGCAAGACGTTAAACTAGTTATTATATCTGTATTACAGGTGTTCAAAAGTTAAGTAGGCTTGGCATGGTGGCTCACGCCTGTACCCCTCCCCCTTGGGAGGCTAAGGTGGGAGGATCTCTTGAGGCCAGGAGTTCGAGACCCGCCTCAGGAAGAGCGAGACTCCATCTTTACAAAAAATAGAAAATTAGCCAGGCATGGTGGGGCACACCTGTAGTTCCAGCTACTTGGGAGGCTGAGACGGGATGATCGCCCAGGAGTGTGAGGTTGTAGTGAGCTATGATGACTCCACTGCACTCTATTCTAGCAACAAAGCAAGACCCAGTCTCAAAAAAAAAAAAAAAAAAAAGAAAGAAAGAAAGAAAAGACATGCTACACACCGAGGTACAAAGGTAAGAATAACATCAGATTTCTTTTTTAAAGGAACGCAGAAACAATGCAAGCAAAAATACAATGAAGCAACATGAAAGTACTCAAAACATGAAACAGTACAGAAAACATGTTTTCCCAAAACAAAGGCAAAATAAAGACTTTTTCAGATAGTCAAAAGCGGAAAGAATTTGTCACCAGTAGAATTTCAGTACAAAAAATGTTTTAGAAACTTCTCAAGCAGAAAGAAAATGATACTATATAGAAGTCTGGATATATACAAAGGAATGATGAGCACTAGAGAAGGCAACTAAATGGGTAAAAATGAAAGATTTTGTTAAATGATAATTTATTCTTTAAACAAATATAATGTAGAATGTGGTTTATAATTTATGAATAAGTAAAATGCATAACAATAATAGCATAAAGACCGTTAGGGGAGAAATGGAAGCATACTATTATAAGGTTCTCATACTATTAATATGTGTGAAGTGGCATAATGTCAGTTGACTTGATTAGTTAACGATGTATACTGTAAATCTCAAAAGAACCACTAAAAATACAAAGGAGTTATAATTAATGAGCCAACAAAGGAGATAAAATAGAATTATAAAAAATACTGAATTAATCCAAAAGAAGACAGAAAAAGAGGGGGATGAGAACAAAGAAGCAATGGGAATAATATAAAAAAAAAAATCAAGAAGATGATAGACTTAAACCTAACCGTATAATCACATTAAATGTAAATGTTCTAAATATCCCCCAACTAAAGGACAGAGATTTTCAGATTGGATTATAAAAAGAAGAAGAAAGAAAGAAAAAGACTTCATTATATCCTGCCTATAGGAAATGCATTTATATATATATCTGTACACACACACACACACACACACACACATACACACACATACATGAAAGTAGACAGATGAAAAAAGAAATACCATGTTATCCCTAATTAAAAAAAAAAAGATGGACTGGCTATATAAATATTAAAGTAGATTTCAGAGCAAAGAATATTACCAAAGATAAAGAAGGTCTTTTATTATGATAAAGGAGTTAATCCCTCAAGATATAACTCTAAATGTTTATGCATCTAATAACAACTTCAAAACACAGGAAGCAAAATTATTGAAATTGAACTACAAGGAAAAATAGGCAAATCCATCATTATAGTCAAAGACTTCAATATCCTTCTCTTGAGAGTTGATAGAATAAGTAGACAGAAAATCAGTAAGGACGCAGAGGACTTGAACAACACTGTTTATCAACTTGACCTAATTGGCATTTATACAGCACTCCACCACCAACAGCAGAATACACATTCTTTTCAAATGCACAAGGAACATTTACCAAGATAGACCATGTTCTGGGCCATAAAACAAGTCTCAATAACTCAAAAACATTCTAGTCCTACAAAGTATGTTCTCAGACCACAATGAAATCAAATTATAGATTAATAACAGAAAGATCTCTGAAAAATCCACAAGTATTTGAAACTAAATAACACACTTCTAAATAATTGAGGAGTCAAAGAAAAAGAATCAAAAGGGGATTTTAAAGTATTTCAAACTAAATGAAAGTGAAAACACAGCATATCAAAATTGGTAGACTACCACAAAATCAGAACTTACAAGGAAATTTATAGCACTAAATGCCTATGTTAGGAAAGAAAGTTCTTGGATTAATGACCTTAGCTTCTACCTTAAGAAACTAGAAAACAAAAGAGCAAATTAAACCCAAAGGAAGCAGAGGAAAGGAAATAATAAAAATTCCAACAAAAGTTAACAAAATATAAAACAGAAAAATAATAGAAAAATCAACGAAACCAAAAGCTGGCTCCTTGAAAAGATCAATAAAATGTAAAAACTTATAGTTCAACTGATGAGGAAAAAGAAAGAAAATATACAAATTGCCAATATCAGAAACAAGAGAAGTGACATCACTACAGGAAGTATCATTAAAACTATTAAAGAAAATAAATTTGCAGTTAACGATCATCCCAAAAACAAAACCCCAGGCCCAGATGACGTCATTGGGGAATATTACCAAACATTTACGGGAGAAATAATATCTGTTAAACACAAACACAAGCATACCTCATTTTATTAAGCTTCATCGTGTGTTTTATAAATTGAAGGTTTGTGGCAACCCTGCATCAAGCAAATCTATCAGCGCCATGTTCCCAACAGCATGTGTTCACTTCATGTCTCTGTGTCAGCATTTTTTGGCAATAAAGTATTTTTTAATTAAGGTATGTACATTTTTAAGACATATTGCCATTGTACACTTAATAGACTACGGTGTAGCATGAGCATAACTTTTACATGCACTGGGAAACCAAAAAATTTGTGTGACTCACTTTATTGCGATATTTGCTTTATTGCAGTGGTCTGGAACCAAATCAGCAATACCTCTGAGGTATGCTTGCACTTCTAGAAAATTGAACAGAAGGAAATACTTTCCAATTCATCCTAGGAAACCAGCATTACTTAATACCAAAACCAGACTAAGAAATTACAAAATAAGTATAGACCAATATCTCTCATGAACATAGATGCAAAAATTCTAAAAAAGATTTTAGTACATTAAATCCAACAATATATAGAAAGGATAATTCCTAATGATGAAATGGAGTTTAATCCTAGGAATACAAGGTTGGTTTAATATTAAAAAATCAATCAATGTCATTCATCATAGTAAAGACTAAAGAGAAAAACCATATAATCCACTTAGAAAATACAGAAAAGCATTTAACAACAACAAAAAATTCCAACATTTACTCCAGATTAAAAAAACAAAAAACTCTCAGCAAACTAGGAATAGAAAGGCATTCCTCGATCTCATAAAGAATGTCTACAAAAAAACCTACAGCTAATGTCATACTTAATCAAGAAAGACTGAATGTTTTCTCCTTAAGATCAGGAGCAACACAGGGATGTTTACTTTCAACACTTCTATTTAGCATTGTATAATACGTGAGGCTCTAGCAAGTACAAGAAGGTAATAAAAAGAAATAAAAGATACACAATTTGGAAAGGAAGAAGTAAGACTGTGGTTTTTTTTAACAAACAACATGATATTTTATGTAGACAATCCAAAGAAATCTACAAAGAATCTACTAGAACTAATAAGTAAGTTTAGCAAAGCTGCAGGATATAAGATCGATATACAAAAATCAATGTATTTCTATATGCTAGTAATGAAAACATTGAAATTATAATTTAAAAACCAATACCATTTATAATAGCATGAAAAATACGAAATATTCAGGGATAAATCTGACAAAAGATATGCATGACCTATACACTAGAAACTATAAAACATTACTGAGAGAAATTAAAGAAGACTTAACTAAATGGAAAGATATAATGTGTACATGAATCAGAGGACTTAATGTTATTAAGACGTCGAGTCTCCCAAAATTGATCTATGGATTCAACACAGTCTCAATCAAAATCTCAGCAGGCTTTTTTGAAGAAATGGACAAGCTGATTTTTACACTCATATAGTAATTCAACTGAGCTAGTATAGCCAAAATTACTTTGAAAAATAAGAATAAAGTTGGAGGACCACTATCACCTGACTTCAAGACTTACTGAAGCTCCAATGATCAAGACAGTATGGTATTAATGGAAAGACAAGAAAAAAATGGATCAGTGAAACATAACAAGGAGTCTAGAAATAGATCCATATATATAGGAAAACTGATTTTCGATGAAAATGCAAAGCAATTCAGTGGAGAAAGGACAGTCTTTTTAAACAATGGTGCTGGAACAATTGGACATCCTTATGCAAGAGGAAAAAAAGAACTTGGATACATAACTCACATGGTATAAAATTTAACTCAAAATGGATCATAGACCTAAAACTATAGAAGTTCTGGAAGAAAACATAGGAGAAAGATGTTTGTGACTTTGAATTAGGCAAAGATTTGTTAGATACGACATCAAAAGACAAACCATACAAGAGCAAACTCGTAAATTGGACTTCATCAAAATTAAAGACTTTTACTCTTTAAATGATGCCGTTAAGATAATGAAAAGATAAGCCACCTAACAGGAGAAAATATTTGAAAATCATACCTATGATAAAGGATTTGTATCCAGAAGATTAAAATAACTCTCAAAACTTAGTAATAATTTTTTAAAAACCCCAATAACCCAATTAAAAATGTGTAAAATATTTGAACAGGTACTTCACTGAAGAAGAGATACAGGAGACAAATAATCACACAAAAGATGCTTGACATCATTAGTCATTAGGGTGATGCAAATTAAAACCACCATGATACACTACTACGAACCTATTAGGATGGTTCAAATTAAAACTCATGTTCATACCAAGAGTTTACAAGGATTTGGAGCAACTGGAAGTCTGATACACTGCTGGTGGATATGTAAAATGGAACAGCTGCTTTGGAAATCAGTTTGGCAATTTCTTCAAAAGTTAAACACAGACATACCATGTGATCCAGCCATCCTAATCCTAGGTATTTACTCAAGAGAAATAAAAGCATATGTCCATATAAAGACTTGTACAAAAGTGTTTATAGTGTTACCAAGTAATCAATGGGCTCACTGCTCAATGCACATAGAAGCCAATACCATGGCACCAGTCTCTGAGAAAAGAAAAGCTTTACTGCAAGTTGACTGGCAAGGAGACAGGAGGAAATGCTCGTCTCTGTCTCCCTGAGCAGGGGGCTGGGTCAGGTTTTATAAGCATAGGGTAATGAGGCATGATCTGATTGGATCTTGCAATGAGGTGATGCCAAGAGTCATGACCTGATTGGATCCTGCCATGGGGTGATGCCAGGGTTTGATCTGATTGGATCCTGGATCCTGCCATGCAGAGTCTGCTTCTTAATTCAGTCCCCACTCTTCTGTTTGGTCTGTGCACTTAGGTTCCACCTGTGGTTGCATGCTTGGTTCATCTAGGCATGCTCAAGTTACATGACCTTCAACCTGGGGTTTCATGGCAACTGAAAAACAACTCACAATCTTGTTACATAAAAGGTGAACCAGACTGATCTGGTGTGGTTACAATAGCAGCTTTATTTGTACTATCCAAAAACTGGAAACAACCTAAATGTCCACCAGTGAATAAATTGTGGTATATTGGTCATGTGCAGTGACTCACACCTGTAATCCTAGCATTTTGGGAGGGCAAGGCAGGAGGATCGTTTGAGGCCAGGAGTTCGAGACCAGCCTGAGCAAGAGCAAGACCCCATCTCTACAAAAAATAGAAAAATTAGCCAGGCACTGTGGTGCACCTGTAGTCGTAGTTACTTGGAAGGCTGAGGCAGGAGGATTGCTTGAGCCCAAGACTTTGAGGTTGTAGTGAGCTATGATGACACCACTG
>NW_012148631.1:2723812-2846652 GCF_000956105.1 Propithecus coquereli | reverse complement strand
CTAGTCTTGATTAGAAAGTGAGGAAATGATAGCACAATGAAGGAACCTTCCTCATTTTGGGAGATAAATGTAAAAACCCTAAACAAAATTTTATCAAATGCATTCCAGCAACGCATATTAAAAAACCCAACTTCGCCAAATCTATCCTATGAATGAAAGTTAAGTTCAATATTAGCAAATCTATTAATGTTGTTCATCATATAAACCTAATTAAGGGAAAAAAACATATGATCAGTTCAACGTTTATTCATAATAAAACTCTTAGCAATTAGAACTAGATAGGGACTTTCTTATTCTCATAAAAAGTATCTTTTAAAAATCTATAGCAAATCTTGTGTTTAATGCTGAAAGAACTCCCTTTTTCAGAACAAGGCTAGTATGCATACTATCACCACTTCTATTTACCATTATACTGGATGTTCCAAGCAGTGAAATAAGAGAAGATAAAGAAATAAAAGTTTTAAAGATTTGAAATAAATGAAAGTATCACTATTCACAGATGATAGGGTTGGCTAGGTAGAAAACTCAAATAATGTATAGATAAATTAGAAAATAACAAGATAGGTAAAAAGAGCGCTACATACAAAGTCAATATTCACCAAACAATTGCATTTTTACCAAATGTAATTTATTTTTTTAAATGGCATTTACAATGAATGAGAAACAAAGTTTTAAGAATAAATTTAACAAAAGATGCAATCCTTTGGGAAAAAATTATAAATCCACATTGAAAGACATTAAGGAAAACCTAAGTAAATGGGGAGAAGTGCCATTTTCTTGAAGAGGAAGTCTCAATATCACAAATACACCATTTCTCTTAAAACCAATCTATGGATTCGATTCTATTCCAAATAAAACCTCAACAGAGTATTTCACATAGCTCGAAAGCCGATTCTAACATTTATATAGAAGAATAAAGAGCCATAAATGGCCAAAACACTCCTGAAAAAGGACAAAGAAGAGCTAGGGGACAATTTGCTTTATCAGATATCAAGGTTTATTATAAAGCTATGACAAGTAAGAAAGTGTATTATAGATGTAGGGACAGGCAAATAGGCCAATATAAAAGAACAGAAAATGCCAGAAACAGAGCCATGCAAATAAAGAGACTTAGTTTATGCCAGAGTGGAATTTAAGGTAAAAGTGGCAAAGGATAGACACGGTCCTGGGGCTATTGCCTCTCCCCATGGCCGAAGACTAAAACTGGATTCCTACGCCACAGCATAACAAAAGTCAGTTTCAGGTGTATTGAAGCCTTAAATGCAAAAGGCGAAACTCTAAAAATTTTAGAAGACAATGAAGGAGAATACTGTTTTGACCTCAGAGAAAGGAAGGATTCCTCAAACAAGATGCAAAAAGCAAAAGTCATTAAAAATTACAATAAATTTGACTAGGTTAAAATCAAGAACTTCTGTTCATAAAGTGATACCATAAAGAGAGTGAAAAGAAAAGCCACCAATTGAATATATTTGTGACATATGTAACTGACAAAGGACTAATATCCAGAACATATAAAGAACATCAACGAATCAACAAGGAAAAGTCAAACCATACAATAGAAAATGGATAAAAGTCATTACCTCTTCAGAGAAGAGGAAACTTCAGTGGCCCATAAAATATGAAAATATGTTCAAACTCCATAATCTTGGGAATGCCAATTACTGTCATAATGAGATACCGTTATATACCCATCAGAGTCTGACAACACCAAGTGCTGAACAGAATGTGAAGGTAATGGGGATTCTTACATACTGCTGGTGGGTTTGACTTTTCACATTTAAATGGCGTAATCATAAAACACCCAATTGCACTGATAATTAGTGAACCACAGCTTCTATGCATGAACATGGGTGCCTCTCAAGATCATAATGACAGTGAAAGAAGAAAGTCACAGAAGAAATACACATATTATAATTCTATTCATAGGGAGTTTAAAATCAGGAAGTTTTTCCACATATGGTAAACTATGTGGTAAAACTGCAAAGAAAAGGACAGAAATGATTAGCATAAAATTCAGGATAACAGAGGATGTAATTGGAAATGCCACAGTACCTTCAGAGGTACTGGAAATGTCCTATTTCCTAAACTGATGGGGGGGACCCGCATAGTCATCATATTATTATTCTTTATCTTGGACTTATATGTTATCTATAATCTTCTCTCTGTGTGATGTATTTTATAATACATTTTATATAAAATAATTTAAAGGAAAGAATGTGGGTTATTAATATATAAAGAGTTCCTATAAAATAATAAAGAAAAGGTCGACAATCTATTAGAAAAGATGAGGAAAAAACTTTAATAGTTCAAAGAAAAATAAACAAGATGACTTTAAACAGATAAAAAGATGATCAGTTTTACTCATAATAAAAAGAATGCAAATTAAACCACAACAAGATACAAGTTTTCTCCTATCCTGTTAAGTATACGTGAAACATATAAGGAAAATAGGAACTCTTATATGAAGTTGATGAGAATATAAACTGGTACAATGCCTTAGAAGGGCAATTTGGTAAAATCTATCAAAATTTAAAATACACTTTTAGGAATTTATTCTTTAAACATAATCACTTGTGTACAAAGAAGTGGAAAAGGTATTTAATTTCTCTGCGCCTTGGTTTTTTCATCTATAAAATGATAATAAGAGTACATGAATCTAGATTTATTTTGAAGATTAAACGATTTAATACAGGAAAACATACAAAACAGTTCCTAGGTAGGAGCCCAACAAATGTTAACCATTATCATTACTATCATTATAATAGCATTTGCTGCATTTTATGTAGGCATCAAAAAAGTAGAAACGCCCTAAATGTTTATCAGCTATGGTCTGTTTAAATGAATCACAGTGCATCCATACAATGCAACATTATGTGAAACCATCTCAAAGATATAGTCTTAGTTCAGAAAAGCATAGCATAGAAAAATGTTTATGGTGTACTAATATTTGTGTAAAACACATACTCACAGACCTGTGTATATAAATATGTACATATTTATATACATATGCTTAGAAATGACAGCCTCTGGGCAGGTAGACTGGGGAACTGGGAGTCAGAGATGAAAGTGAGATTCCTTTGGAAGATCTACGCTTTGTGCTAGATCCCCCCCCTCTACCCCCGAGGCAGAGTCTTGCTCTGTTACCTGGGCTGGAGTGCAGTGGTGTCATCACAGCTCACTGCAATCTCAAACTCCTGAGCTCAAGCAATCCCCTGCCTCAGCCTTCCAAGTAGCTGGGACTACAGGCACCCACCACCACACCCAGCTAATTTTTCATATTTTGTAGAGATGGGGTCTTGCTCTTGTTCAGGTTGATCTCGAACTCCTGACCTCAAGCGACCCTTCCACCTTGGCCTCTCAAAATGCTAAGATTACAGGCGTGAGCCGCCACTCCTGGCCTGCTTGAACTTCTTACTATGCATATTGGATCTGCCATCTTCTGATTGTGCCTTGGCTTCCTCTGGAATTCCAGGGGCCATGCTGCTCAGGCCACTGTGCGAATCAGGTCTGAGTGGCAGCACTGGTTCTCACCATATCTACATCAGCCTCCAGGGCTCCTTCGATTTAAGTCCATCCTGAGGCACAGGTCAGTCTGTTCTCAACATGGAGGCAAAATCAGGACTCTGCCCCTACAAAGCTGCACGACTCACCCCAGGCAGTGAAATGACCCTGGACAGTGGTAATTAGTTCCAGGAGATGAGTGTCCGGGACGGGTTGGGGTCGGGGGTGCTAACAACCACGTGCTGGCCCTCAGTGTCCACCCACAGACCCCCAGGACACTTCTCCCCGTGTCTTGCATGTGACTAACTCACAGCTTGGCTGACCTCTCTCTGCGGGCTCCCTGGCACTGGGGGAGTCTCCCCTCCTCCTTTCCCTTGTGCCCAGGCTTCCCCGTCTCAGTCTCTCCCTAGTTCCCAGCCTCTCACCCCACAGTCCCCGCCAATCTTTTTCTAAAATAATCATAGAGACCAATCTTCTCTGCACCAATAACAAAATGATAGTATGCACCCTCTCCTGAGTGCCTACCAGGTGGCAAGCCCTGTACTAAGCCATTCGTGTCCTAGCACTGTTAATCTTCTGGGCAGCTTCATGGCGTATCTGAGACCCAGAGGGGCCAAATGACTTGCCCAAGGTCACACTACTAGGAAGCACTGGATTCTGGATCTGAACACAGGTCTGTGTATCTCCAGAGTTTGTGCTCCTAAATCCTGGGATGGAGGGCCACCCATGCTGCCGCCCAAGAGGCTGGAGCTGGGGACCATCCTTGGTGGTCATTACTTGAGATAAGTGAGCCTGGGAGACTCAGTGGAATTTTAGTGCACTTGTCAGAAATATCTTTCCTGCAAATCAAAACAAACCCAGAAAACTGTCCTGTGGTGTGCCCTTTGGCTTTCTTCTCTCTCACCAGTGCTGAAGAGCAGCATAGTTCCCCTGAGTGGCCCGGGACGGTAGAAGTCAGAGGGGAGAGACATCCTGTCATGCTGAAGCCAAAACTCCTTGAGGATGCGTTCCCACCCAGCCTGCAGCCTCCTCCAGGGTAGAGTTTGGGATTAGAATTCTCCATCCCTGATTGTGAGTTCTCCTGGGTGAAGCAGGAAGGGGACTGGGTCGCATCACAATTACATACTTTCTCCCGTGGAAAGAGCTTGCCCACCTCCTCCCCGTAACCAACTGCACATGAATGAAATAGCCCACGGTATCTGGGCACAGTCTTAGGCGTGTCTCCCCATCTAAGGAAGGGACCTGGTCCATAATGGAGTGGCAGAGAAAGGAATGGAGGAAGGGGGCCATGCCTTCAAAGGGAAGTGTGTCTGCAGCCATGGATGGCTTTAACGCCTCCTCCATTAACCACGTCCCGTCCTCCAGGCCCTGAGAGAGCTCCCCAGGGGGTGGGAGGGGCTGGTTTGTTTCAAGACCTTGGATGGGACCTCAAAACAGCTCTGGGTCCTGTATCTGCAGCTGAGGAGCGATGGGGAGGTGGGGGCAGGTGGCAGGCCTCAAATCTTAACTTTTTAAGCAAAAACTTTCAAGAAGGTGGTAAAAGAGACTCTTCTGAGAGCTGACATAGGCCGGAATCACCCGGGTGACAGTGACGGAGAAATATGGGATTCAGCCAGAAACTGGGCTATGAGAATGAGACTTGAAAAGCAAGGGGGTTCAACCCCCGCCCCCGGAAGCAACCCTCCCAGCTCGGACTTCTTCCCTGCTGCAGTGGGTGGGAGGGAGCCAGGGGAGTGACCTAAGGGCTGTGTCGTGGGTTCACCCCCGTCCTCACCCCCCACTCCCCTCTGCCGCGGCCACTTCCGGGCAGATGTCACAGTTCTTGGATGCCTCCTCTGGGCAGAGACCACTCACTTGTCAGCCTGGCAGGCAGGTAAGGAGCGCAGTGCTGGCGGTGTAAGCTGTGTGACTTAGATCCTCAGATACCTCACCTCTCACCTAGAGGCAAAGATACCTCTCTAGGGGTTGCTGAGGACGCAGTGAGCCAGCGTGGTGGGGACTTACGGGGCAGTGGCTGCAGTAAACTCTCGTTATTATTGCCTTTCCTCCCCACTCAGCTTCACATTGCCCTGGAGAAGGGATTCAGAAAGAAGATTTCAGTGTTTCAACCCAGATGATAGAGTCTGCAAAGGGATTAGGAAAATTTAGAGGCCAGAAAGCAGCCCCTAGCTCTGCCCCCACCCCAAGATGTAACCTACTCCAGAAGTAAGAATTACAAATGCTTTGAACCTGGCAGGTCCTCCTGTTTTCTTGTTATTTCCATGATCTCCAGGTGGCCTTCATTTTCTTTTCCTTCATTCCTTTTTTCTTTTAAATTATAAGCTCTATAATACATACTTAAAGTATATAAAACATGATGTTCTGTATAATTAAGGTAGGCAAACCTCAGAGTATCAATGGCTTCACTCAAGAGAACTTACTTCTTTGTGAAGACAAACTGGTGTTCCTGAGCCGTGGTGGGGGTGGGGCACAGAGAGGCCTCTGCTCCAGGGAGTCACTCAGGGACCCAGAAAGGTGTCATCTCCACCACCTTCAACCTGAGGCTTCCAAGATTACCTTGGAGAGCAACATCCATGCAGCAGATGAAAGAAAAGAGTGGTTTGATGGGCCAGGCCTGAAAGGGTATTTGGATGCAAACTAATGCCTAAAAACAGCAGTCATTACCATGTAAAGAGTTTTGGGGAGTTCAGGCACTGTGCCAAGTATTCTGCAAGGATCATCTCATTTAACCCTCACTACCCTATGACAGAGGTACTGCTATTATCCCTGTTTTCCAAATGAAAATCTTGAGCTTGGGAAAATCACACGGCTAATAATGGCAGGACTGGGTTTGGATCCCAGACAGCAGGCCAAGCTTTTCATCTGCATAATGTACTACCCTGAGTATTGTGGGCATCTGCTGTCCTTGACACCCAACATCTATTCTCCCCTCTCCCAGTAAACATGCAACGATTTCTTTCTAAAGGACGACATTATTGACTACTTTCAGTCCAGTGGTTAATGTGGGGTTCCATCCTTGCTCCAGAAATGGGCATATGACATAGGCTTAGCCAATTCTAACATCTCATTCTCCTGGCCATGGTAATTGGCCAGAATTGATGAGTGTTACAACTAGCCCTTTACTGGAACTTGAACCTGGGAAGGCATAAGTGCTGGAATTCCTGGTGGCCACCTTGCCACCACAAGGGAAAGTTCATTCTGAAGGTAGAAGCAGAACACTGGAAGCAGAGCCAAGAAATGGAGAATAAGAAACTGGGAGCTAATGATCTTTTTTTGATGCCCTGGATCAAGCCATGCCTGAAGCCCTGCCTGCTTCAGTTTACATGGGCCAATAATCTTCTTTGTCGGTTAAGCTACTTTGAGTTGGGCTTCGGACACTTAAACAGAAATATTCCAAACTTTTACACAAATTAAATACTAAGTTTGAGAAAATGCACTGCACTGAGGATAAAGTATTCTCAAAATGCCTTCACAGTTAAAAGTATTTATCATTTGAAGACTTAGATAATTTCTTCTGTAACAAAGCTTACCATCCTTTCCTCTCCTGACTAGAGAGCAAAAAGAACTCCGCCTAGCTGCAGAACAAGACCCCCACCTTACTTCCCTCCCTTGCAGAAGGGGTAGGGGAGAAAGACTTCCTCTGTGAGTATGAACCAGTGTGATATCTGACCTCGGGAGATTCGAGGGGCTCAGTTTAAAGTGATAACAAAGCTGAAATTATTCTGAACTAATATTTTTTTAAAAATCAAATGTAGATCTAGCAGAACCCCAATTATAAAAGGAATAACTATCCATTCTGTCACTTAAAATCATTTCAATGATCTTTTTCAGCTACCAAATCCAAAATACAAGAATCTTCTCCTTCTTCATTTGAGACTACACTACCCCTTTTCTCTCCTGGAGTTAGGAAAGAAAACATTCTCACTTTTAGTTGCTGGTTACCCGTGTAGCAGCCTCTGTCCACTGGCCCCATCCCACGCCCATTTTTAAGCTGGGGGCCTCCAGGCCATAAATCCACCCTTCAGCAGGAATGGCCTGTGGCTCACAGGGGCTCCCTGGCCAGCTCCTCGGCAGCGAGAGCTTCGGCCCAGGGTGCAGATTCAGGGAGGGGCAGGGAGAGAGTCCAGGTCTCAGGCCAGCAGAAGAGCACAGATGGCAGAGGGCGGAGGCGAGTGACTGTTAACTCAGTTTTTAAAAATTGAGTTTTTAACTCAGTTTTTAAAAATCCTTTTTAAAAATTGAAATATACTTCATTAACCATAACGTTTGCCCTTTTACAGTGTACAATTCAGTGTTTTTTAGTACTATATTCACAAGGTTGTGCAATTATCACCACCATATAATTCCAGAACATTTTCATCACTGCAAAAAAAAGGCCCAGACCCATTAGCAAGTCAGTCATAAAGGAGAAAAATGCCACTTCCCACGTTCCTAATGTTGGCGTTTCCCCTTTCCCTATGTGGTAAGGAAATGTCCCTCTTAAATTCATATTGAAGAAGATGCAAGAGACCGAGCGCTAGTTACTGCCTTTCTCTCGGGCTTTGCCGTTCAAACACAAGAACAGGAGGCCCAGAGAGGTGAGTCTTTGTAGGGGCCAAGGAAACTACACACGTTTGACAAATCCCAACCCATGATTACTGGGAGAGAACTTCCATCCCCGGGTGCGCTGGGACTGTAACTCAGCGCAGCCAGTTTCTTCTGTGTGAGGGAAGCAAGGTACCTAGGGTGGAAAATTCAGGAAGGTTCCCACTGTCAGAGTCACGCAAGGCCAGGGGCCATCCCAAGCTGGCTGACTTTTATTTCAGATCGTTTAGACCCCTGGAGATCCTGGGCAGTTCAAGGGAAGAGGTGACCAGGAGGGAGATCTTGGGCTTCCTGTCCATCTGTCATCTGAGGACTTGCATTGGTTTTACTTTCAGTTGAAAAATAAAGGGTGTGGAACCACACAGCACAGAGCCCTCTAACAACAGAGAACCATTCGGAGGGCAATGAAACTTGGCAGAGCATAGCCAGGTTGCCCACTCCAGAGCAGAAAGGAGGCCTGCCCTGCACTTCCACACGCCCACCTGAGGCTGGCGCTGCTAGTGCTCTCCCATACCCTTGCTCCCTCGTCCAGACTACATTTCCCAGACTGCCTTGCGGCTGGTTGCCACCATATGACTAAAGTTCGGCTAATGGGATGTGGACAGCCGTGATGTATATGACCTCTGGGCCTTCCCCATAACACTTCCTGCTCAATCCTCCCATTCTCTCTCTCATGTGTCAGCCAAGGCAGAGCATCCAGTGGAAGAATCTGGGGTCTTGGAATGTTCCAGGTTCCTGAGTGATGGTATGTACAGAGCTTTCCCATCCCCAGTGACCTGCACTGGACCATGACATGAGCAGGAAATAAACCCCCATTGGATCAAGTCCCTGAGATGTGGCAGTTGTCTCTTGTTGCAGTGAGCCTCCATGACTAAGAGGGAGGTGGCCCTTGATGGGAGGACACTTGGATCACATCGGCTGCTTCTCTTTAGGGGGACAGACTCTTGGATTGTGAGGGTCACTTTCACTGATAACAAAATGATGAGAAAAAGAAAGAGGAACGGAGACACAGAGAGACAGAGACAAGTAGAGGTACTAAAAGAGACAGAAACAAAGACTTGAAATGATGTCCAGAAAGATGCTTAGAAAAAGACTCATGAAAAAGTCTTTGTTTACTCAACGATCTTGAGGTGACCTAAAAAAAACTGAATTAAGGTCGGGTGTGGTGGCTGACACCTCTAATCCCAGCACTCTGGGAGGCCAAGGCAGGAGGATTGCTTGAGCTCAGGAGTTCGAGACCAGCATGAGCAAGAGCGAGACTCCATCTCTACTGAAAAATAGAAAAATTAGCTGAGAGTGATGGTGAACACACCTGTAGTCCCAGCTACTCAGGAGGCTGAGGCAGGAGGATTGCTTGAGCCCAGGAGTTTGAGGTTGCTGTGAGCTAGGCTGACGCCACGGCACTCTAGCCTGGGCAACAGAGTGAGACTCTGTCTCAAAAAAAAAAAAAAAATTAAATTAAAATTAAAATTTTTTTACATCTTTGTTCATGAAGTTGACTGTGTTTCATGACCATTGAGGCAATGCGCCAGGCAAGCCCAGCAAGGGCTGTTTCTGAGGCCGAGGATACACCTTATCCCAGGTAGGGAGACAGACCGGAAGAGCAGCGAGGGCCAGCTGGTGGGGTGCTGCTTGAGTGGTTCTGAGTCACCACACATGGCACATTGACAATGATGGCCCGTCCCCAATCCCACCAATCCGTCCCTGGATGTGAAACCCAGGGGAAGCAGGAGCTCTCAGGACAGGGCTTGGGCGTACTCCCAGGGTCTCACATACACATACACACGTGTGTGTGTGTCCACACACATGTACATATATGTGTCTGCTTGTGCCCTTCATTAAGGCTTCCTAGTACTCACTGGCAGACCACACCCCAACCACTGCGCGTAAGCTTTTGGCATTAACAGTCTTTCATTCAACCAACGCCTGTTGGTTGGAGCCCCCAGTGGGTGCTGGGAACAGCGGTGAGAACAGACGGGAAGGTGCCTGCCGTCGCGGAGCCATGTTCTGGTGGGGTGAGGGACAATGAACGAGCGAGTTACTGAGTAAATGAGAAAACACATCAAGTGGTGAGAGGCCTGTGGAGAAAACAAAATCCGATGACACGAGAGCCAGCGATAAGGCTGGGTGACACGAGAACCAGCCGTACGACTGGGAGACAGTTCAGACTGAAGGGCCAGGCAGGCTTTTCCAGGTGGCAGGGAGGACGTGCTCCCAGCAGAGGCGGCACCTACCACAGAGGACCTCGTGGTGTCTGGAGACGGCCGGGAGACCCGTGTGGACAGCAGTGGGCAAGACATAGAGTCCAGGGGGTGAGGGCAACATAGGAGACGGGAGCCAGGCCAGGGAGGCCTTGCAGGCCCTTGTGGAAAGTTCTGGTTTCATTCTCAGGCTGTGAAAAGGCATCGGAAGGTCGTTAGCAGGGAATTGACACTCTCAGAATTGTTTTTCTTAAGCTCCCCCTGGCAGCTCTGGGTTGCGGAATCACAGTGGGCAGGAGTGGGAAGGGGAGGCCGGGTGGCTGTCCCAGAGGTCCAGGCCAGCGCAGACGGTGCGTGGAGGCCGGCCCAGGCTCCCTGAGGTGGCCCAGGTGACATTCCTCTTCGCTCCTCTGCAGCTGAGCAGCGCGGTGCCGGGCACGTATTGCTTCCCAGCAATCCCATGGAATTAGGACGCTGGGCTTTGGAGCCAAAACTGGCTGCTCTGTGGCCATGGTGAGTGACTTACCTTCTCTGAGGCTCTGTTTTCTCAGCGGTAAAACGGAGATGACAAGCTTTCCTCAGAGCAGCACTGCAGTGACAGCACCCCAGTCGGGGCAGTGTCCCTGTTCTCCCTCCCTTGTCTGGGGCCCTGAGAGAACTGAGCCTCCTGATGCCTCAAGGACCTGGTGAGCCCCACAGATCACCCGAGCACCTGTCTCTAAGGGCGCCTAAGGACGAGCTGGACTACCGAGCCCAGCCGTAGGGCCCACTGGGGAATGCACCCGGGCCTGCCCAGCCCCCGTTCCTCAGTAGGGAAATGGGAGGAAGCAGGCAGGGCCGGGGCGGGAGCCAGGCCCTGTCTGAGACGGGGAGGGGGCCGGGTGGGGGAGGCGGAGAACCTGACTCACTCAGTCGGCCACAGAAGCTCCCAGGAGGAGACATTCAGGAAACGGACCCACCCTCCTGTTGTTTCAGCAAGGACATCCAGCCCAGTCCCTCTCACATCCCCAACCCTTACCCAGTGGTGATGGGAGGAGCTGGGCCAAGCGAACAGGGGTCAACGGAAGGTTAAGTGGGGATGTCAAGGGTCCTGGGGGGTTAGGGTGGGCAACTCATCAGGGCTTGATGGACCAGTGAAAAGTCAGCTGTCAGGGACCAGGGAGGGGTCCTTTGGGTGCAGGGGTGTGAACAGCCAGTGGGAGTCTTGGGGGTGTCTGGGAGCCACTCAGAGGGCAGACTAACAGCTGTCGTCAACCCCTGCCATATGCCCCTGCACGTTGACCCGGGGGCCAGCTGGAAGCTGCTACGACCCGTCTGAAGGCTTCCTGCACACAGGCCGGGCCGGCGGTGTGGGGAGATAGCGCCCACTGCGGGGCCCAGTGGTGTGGCCCTTGCTCCCACCCCTCGTGGGCTGGCTGGAAGGCATGCTGTCTACACCCTCATGGAGGGAGCAGGGGGAGTCTCGGTGGCCCACACTGGTAGCTGCCCCAGAATTGACCTCCCAGCCTTTCCTATGTCGTGGCCCCATTCCCCTTGCCAGCACTTTCCGGAATCACCTTCCAAATAAACGATTTGTACTCACATCCTCATCTCAGGGTCTGCCGTGGGAGGCTGGGAGGGAGTCAACGGCGGCGTGGGAAGTGGGGGTAAGCCTTTCTGCTGGGGCTGATGCCAAGACACGACCCCAGGGCTGGTGAGGGGCCGCCTGGCCAGGCCCCTTCCCCCCAGCATCAGTCTGCTCCTCTGTGGCATGGAGCTGGTCAACCGGGATGAGTGAGGCACAGAGTGGGGAAGAACTTCCATTCTGGCGCTGGGACTTAATGTCCCGGGAGGCTGGGCACAGAGCGAGGACCCCAGGCCCAAGCCCCTTTCTTCCCAACATCAAAAGCCTGGTTGGAGGAGTCTTAGAGAACAGGGCGGCTGGGATTCCACCCTGGTTTTTCGGATGCTTTCAGCACAAGTGTCAACATCTTTGAAGTGGGGTGTGGGTGGGGCGTTCCTGTCAAGGGGGTTCAGGACTCAAGGAGCTGCCGAGAGAGTGGCAACTGTGCTGAGGAAGCCTGGACATTACCCTCAACCAGAGATCGTCCAAGAAAATCCACTACCCACGTGAGACTGCTGAGGCTTCATCCATTCACGTCTTCATTCTTACACGCATTCATTCAGCAAACGGTGATGGAGCGGCCTGTTTGTGCTGGGCACCCCGAGTGCGCCCAAGGCTATGGCAGAGAACAAGACAGGTGTGGTCCTCACCTTCAGGCACCTTTCAGTCTCAGTCACAAACAGACTGCAAACAAGAAGGCAAACTCAATAACTGTACGTCGAGCGAAGTCCTGTGAAGGAAACACGATGAGATACTAGGACCTAAAAGGGGAACCCATTTGAAGGCTGGTCAGGGAAGGTTTCTCTAGTGATGTCCCTGTGATGTCTGAGCTGAGACCTGCAGGTGTGAAGGAACCAGCTGATGGACCACTACCTGCCCACAAAGGGCCCTGCACCCAGAGTTAATGAATGGATTCACGCACACACGCTGAGCTGCCCCCCGTGCCAGGCACTGTTGCAGATAGGAGCTCATTAGTCTTAACTCCAGGAGAAGGGTGGTAGGCTTCCCATTTACACATGAGGAAACTGAGGCTCAGAGAGTGACATCACTTGCCCAAGGCCAGCACAGCTGGTCTGGGTCTTGCCTTGCGATCTTTGCCTGAGCCATTCTCTGAACAGCCTTCTCTACTCTTCCTTCTCAGGTCTTGACTAAATCCCACTTACCCAGCTTAGAGGTCACCTTCCAGGTCTTCCAAGAAGCCTTCCTTAACCTGAAAAATCTGGGCTAAGGTCCTTCTCTGTGTTCCCACAAGCCACTCACAGAGTGGCAACTGCATAGTGCTAAAATAGCCTCTTTACTCCTGGGACTGTCTCCTCCTTGTGCCATTCACGTGGTTACAGCAGAATCACCGTGCTAGTAAATGGTCCCGCCCCTGACAGCTGTTTATTGGTGTAGAGGCAGGCATCCAATAGAAGCTAAGCCAATTAGAAACCTTCCCTGGGACTTGGAAATTGGAACCCAGAAAGAGCAGTCAGTCTCTGCACAGATGGCTAGAACTGAGACCATCTGAAACAGGAACCACGTTCTGCTATAAAGACTGAGGAGCAAAAGGACCCCTGGGTCAAGAGAGAAGAGTTGAAGCCACTGCTGGGAGAGAAGGAGAGATGAGAGATAAAGAGAAAGCACTGCCTGGGCTCCCCCACCATGCTCGGGCAGGGATTCCAGCCCATCCCCGGCTCACGTCTGGCTCACATCTGACCCTTGGAGGCCAGGAGCTCCCCAGTGTCCTCATTTCTGTTATGCACAACCAAAGACTCCAAATACAGGATGCTCAATAAATATTTACTAAATGAATAACGTGGTCCAAACATGGTGCCGATTCCCCTCTCTCACAGAGTCTTTCCTTGATGTTGTGTTAGTTTGGAAAATAACGATAATAACAATAAAACAGGCCAGCCCGGCTAGCCCAGAAGAGAGGACAGCAGGCCATGCCTTAGCAAGAGGCCCCAGTGCATAGCCCCAGGGGCATCAAGCGCCTCTTCCAGCACTGAGGAGGAGTTGCCCTCACACTCCCCTGGACAAAAAGTCACAGGCATGAAATGGGTCCCTTCCAGTGACCTGGCCAGGCCTAGGGTGTGAGCTGGAGGAGGAGACATGGATTTGCTAGGGAGCCAGAGGTCACCAGTCAGAGCGGATGCTTTGAATTTAGACCCGGGTTTATGAGCCGCAGCGGCCGCCAGCGAGGACAGGACCCAGCCCTTCCCAGGCCAGGGGCCGCTGGGAGGAAGGTGCACTTTTAATGGAGTGCCTGTTTCTCCCAAATATTACGCTAGGCAGGGAGTTTGGACCAAAATGAAAGCAGAGGGTCTAATTTTAGACAGTACCTATGAATGAAACTTGACCCAGGCTGGGGAGGAAATACCTTCCATCAGCCCGTGCCAGGGCCAGTGTGTATGATTTTCTGCTAAATTAGGCAGCTCCTGCAAACAGGTTACCGTGGGGACTCGGGTTTTTTTTCCCTTCTTCTCTCCACTAAATTGGTCAGACGCTTTCTTTCTAAATATATATCCCTCCTCTCCTCATCCCTCTTCTTTTACAAAAGCTCCTGGTCACCAAGTCCCTGCATGTTCCGGCCAGTTAACCATCTGTTCTTCCTCTATCCTCTGCCCCACCCTTCCTGATACGGCCCTACCTAAGACCAAGAGCCCCAGACATTAGGTCAAGATTTGAGAGCCCGGGGTGCCATTCTAGCAGAGCCAAGTGACAGCCTGATTGGGGTCTGACGGTAGCCAGATCTGGACTGTAGAGTCGGTGAAGGCAAGGCCCACGGCTGTCCTGTCCATGTGGGGCTATCTCCCCAGTGCCCAACACAGAGTCTGGATAGGATCTGGGTTCAGTCAATACCTATCATCTCTTAAGGGAAGACATCTGCCCTCTTGGTTGCTGCATCTGAGCCCAGTTTGAGTAGAGCAGAGAGGTCAACTCCTGAACAAAAATATCTATTTTCCTTTTTTTTTTTTTAGAGACAGCGTCCTGCTCTGTTGCTCATGCTGGAGTGCAGTGGTACGATCATACCTCACTGCAGCCTCGAACTCCTGGGCTCAAGCGATCCTCCCGTCTCGGCCTCCCAAAGTGCTGGAATTACAGGCATGAGCCACTGCACCCGGCCAACCCTCCTTTTCTTCTTTAAAATGATTTGGCAAACATCACCTGGGAACAAAAGAAGAATATGAAGCCCTGCCACCACACATACTAACCAGTGGCAGAGACGGAAAAGGCAGCCTTGAGAAACCAACAGGCCAGGACTCTTCCTGCCTATGTGATCTTTGGCAAGCCTCTTGTCCTCGGTAACACTCAGTCTCCTTATCTATAAAATGGGACAGCAGTCTCAACTTTTCAGAGTGCCCTGCACCAATGGCTCTTTCCCCAGAATGTTCCCACCTCTGTTCCCAGCTCCAGCTCCAACCGGGGCCTGGCCAGGCTTGGGGGTGAATGTGGAATCACGTCAGCCAAGCAGGACAGAGGCTGGAACACAGCTGAGTTTCCAGTCTGGGGCGAGGCCCTGGCCAAGCTCAGGATCTGGTTCATCTGCAGCCGGCTCCGTGGCTTTGGGGCAAAGACTCGTGGAGTGTCCAAGGAAGCCCTGGAGACGGAGCAGCCCTGGGGTAGGGATGGTGGTGAGGACCGTGGTGGTGGCAGCTGTCATTGCGGCAATGAGATGGGGCCATGTGGGCTGGCCGTGGAGACAACCTGAGTGCCACCGCGCCTCCCTTCCTGGAGAGCCCTGACCATTTGCTTGTCGTATGTCGAATGACTCAGCCATTTGGGACCCATTTTCCCTTCTCTAGAAACCTTCCCAGCAATGTTCCTGGGGAGGGGAACAGAAACTTCCCTAGAAGAAGTGTTTATCTCTGAGCGTTTATTTTCTTTTGGGGATTTGGGTTGAGTACTTAGTGGAAAAAAAGGGACACACTCAATACTCACATTGGCTTCTTAAAGAGCACACTGTTCCTGTCTCCCCACGCCTCTCTTCCCACAACTGCACCCCCCAAAAGACTCAACTACCTCACTCCAACAGTGTTTTCTTTTCTTTCATCCTTTCTTCCTTCTGACTCCTTTCTTCCCTTCTCTTTCCCTCCTTAATTCTTCTTCCTTTCTTCCACTCTCTTTTTCTTTCTTTCTGCATTCCTTCCTTCTTCCCTCCCTCCCTCCCTCCTTCTCCCCCTCCCTCCTCTCTTTCTTCCTTTCAACTCATTCCTTCCTCCTTCCTACTCTCTTCCTCCCTCCTTCTCTTTCTCCCTTTCTTTTATTTATTTACTTTTCTTTCAAGTTCAATTCAGCAAGCCTGTTTTAAACACCTACTGTGTGTCAGTACCCTGTTAGATGTGGGTAAGGGTGGTTGCGGTGGTCACACACCGCAAAGGCACCTCCATTTAACTGACATTGGCTGAGCACCCGCAACACACCATGGACCGCACTAAGTATGCACTTGCCCTGCAGGGAGAGAGGCACACAAGCAAACAGCACTGGAAGGAGAGGGCAGCACAGAGGAGGGTGTGCATGGCCCTGCCGCAGGGTCAGCAAAGAGGTCCTCAGGGAAATGATGAGCAAGGCTTTGAAGGTTGAAGAGGAGTTTGTCAGGTAGAGAAGAGGGGAGTAAGCACACCAAGGAGAGAGAGCAGAGTCACAGTGACACAGAAGGTGGCAGAGCATGGCCCATATTATGCTGCACAGGGGAATCTGGGGTGGCCCGGTGGCCTCTAGGGGTACAAGACATGTGAAAGCCCAATACAATATAGAAGGAATTGAGGGCTCTAAGAGCAGAACTGGGTGGGTGGGGGAAGGGCTCAGAGTTAACTGAGAGGGTCTTGGTCAGGGAAGACAGCCTGGAGGAGGGGCTTGTGAAGGTCCTTTAATAGTATTTCCTCAGGAAAGGAAAAAGGATCGGGGCCAGTGATCTTCAGGATCACCTGGGGTCCTTTCAGAAATACAGACTGCAGGCCCTACTCCCAGACAGTGTGATTCACTTGGTCTGGGGTGGCGCCCAGCCACCTGAATTTTTTAAAGCTCTCTGGGATTCTGATGCACAAGCTGGGTTGCAATCCACTCAACAGCTCTAGAAGGGGACAGTCGGAGCACAGGAGACAGTATGAGGAGCAACAGGAGCAGCACGCGGGGAGAAGCAAGACGGCTCAGTGGTGGGGGGAGCTCGAGTGCCAGCTCAGAGCCTCATCTCCACTCTGTTCTTAAACGGAAGCCTTTGAAAGTGTATGAGCAGGGGCGCTTGTCGGAGCACAGTCGGGGAGAAGGATGTTGGAAGTGGGGAGCGATCAGAGGTAGGGTACCCATTATAGGCTGTCGGCCAGGGGAGAAGTATGCAGCCCTGACCTGGAGTGGTGACAGGGGACATGTTTCTGGACCCCGGAGGACAGGTGGGATGTTATAAATCCTGCATCTCTGCCGAGGGCTCTGAGCCAGTGCATCTTTGAGCGTCCATCTGCCAAGTGCGTGTCAAGTTCACTGTCATCGTTATGACATCATTGTGGCAGGTGTGATGGTTAATGGTATGTGTCACCTTGGCTGGGCCAAAGTGGCCAGGTATGTGATTGAACATTATTCTGGATGTTTCTTTGAGAGTGGCTTTGTATGATATTAAAATTTAAATCAGTGAATTTTGAGTAAAGCAGATTTCCCTCCATGATGTCAGTAGGTCTCACCCAATGAGCTGAAGACCTAAATGGGACAAAAAGCCTGACCTCCCCTGAGCGAGAGTAAATTGTGTAGCAGACACAGCCTTTGGACTTGAACTGCAACATCAGAGCTCTCCTAGGTCTCCAACCTGTCAGCCCACCCTGCAGATTTGGGACCTGCCAGCGTCCATAATCATGTGAGCCAATTCCTTAAATTAAATCTCTCTTTATATATCCTTCTACACACACACACACACACATACACACACACACACACACAGATATCTCCCGTTGGTTCTGTTCCACTGGAGACCAATACAGTAGGGATACCTCAATTCCTTTACCAACCCTCAGCTTCAACAGAACTGCATCAGCACAGGGATGCCCCTTAGCCAATCCACAACAACCAGGATGGTGCCACCTTCCTTATCAAAGCCCTACCTCATTTCTCGCAAGAGCTTGGTGCCATAAAACTGGTGGCACCTCTGGGTTTCCTTTGCATAAACTGAAATCTCTCAAGTAAACTTGGAGTATCGGGCAGGATGCTTTCAGCAAAAAACCAAAAACCCCAACCCATAAGCCACAGGTAAATATTTAGCTCACGTATTAGAAAGTCCAGGGGCCGGGCAGGCTCTAGGGCCGGCACTACAGCAGCTCAGCATTGCCACCAGAGCGGGCTCCTTCCAGCCGGCCTCCACGGCTCAGTGTTAGTTTCATCCTCAGCCTGGTAGCGACATGGTCACAGTGGTTCCAGATGTCTCAACTAGACAGGGCAGCAGCAAGGCAAGGTGGGAGATCCTTGCTTCTTCTGTCTCTGTCTTAGCAGACAGGAAACTCTTCCCAAAAGCCCACAGTCGATTCCCTTCATGTCTCATTGGCCAGAATTGGGTCACATGGGTACTCCTCAACCAATCACTAGCAAGGTGAGTGAAATCACATTAATTGACATAGACTAATGACCTTGGATGGGATGGATGTTAGAATGAATGAAGACAACAACTTCCTTGTCCCCCATACTTGGGACAACCTCTATTAAAAGAATTCCTGTGTACTACACACCTGTTTGACAAATGTTCAGTTGAAGAGGTGGGTTCTTACAGGTCTAATGGTTTCACATGTTGAAACTGTTCTGAATCATGATTTACTATATTATGCCCCATAAGTATTTCCAGAAGCCATCACCTGTCCTGCAAATGCCACTAACATGTCACTCTCTTCTTAAGTGACCCTCTCTATCCTTGTGTAAGAGATCACACTATATGCAACGGGGATCAGGGAAGACAGCAATGACGATATGCCTAGCACAGTGCATACAAAATATGTCATCTAATTCCCCCAGGATCTCAAGAAAGTAGTTATCATTGTCCCTTATGTCAGTTAGAAACGCTTCAGATGCGAGTAACGGAACATCCAAAGATGAACAAAGACTTAATTACTTCCTATAAGAAGGAGTTGCAACAGTTTGATGCAACAGTTCAGTATTGTCATCAAGATCTTTGTATCATTTCCCTGTGCCATCCCCAATGCATAGACTTCTATAAACTCATCATTTCATGATTGTAAGATGACGGCTTCAGCCTCAACTATCACATTTTTACACAAATGAATTTAAGGCAGGGAAAAAAGGTAAAATGTTTTGCATAAACTTCCAACCAGACTTCCTATTGGTCAGAATTTGGTCACCTGTCAGCTTCTAACCAATCACTGGCTTAGACCAAATACGGTGGGTCCCCAGGGTAAGCACATCAGCATGAGGCTGAACCCAGGGCTCTATTAAATGGGGTGGGGTGGGGGCGGCTATTTGGTGGGCAACTAGCAGTCTGTCCCATGCCTATTATAAAAATGATGAAACAAGCTCCAAGAGTTTGAGTGAAACACCCAAGGTCACCCAGGCTGCAAAATGCGGAAGTGGGATTCAAGTCCAAGTTGAGCTATCCCACATCAAGGATCTTTCCACAATGCCATGATAATAGGTGAGGATGTATGTCCTGAAGCTCTTTTAATTTACAGTCCTGAATCTTCCACTGGTCAATTACACACTACCTGGTCACCCAATGTGGATAAGACCCCACATTCACTTACTGCTGGCCCCATCACAATTGCCACCACTTGGACAGGGCTTCCAGTTTGCTATTTGGGGGATACTCAGACACAGCTCTGCTGCTTTCAAAATGTAGCCATTAACACCCAGCTGTTAAAGGGAATGGCTCCCTGTTTGCACAGAGCCATTTTTATGACATCCAGTGAACATGAGAGAACTCCAACCAGAACCAATTATAGACTTAATCTTAGAGCCTGTGATGATATAAATGTTTAATGCTTTTTCCAGGTGTAGGCTGGGGAAAGCCATGTGCATAAACCTTGGGTTGACAAAGGACTGACATAGGACAGTCAGGGTCATGGAAAACATGGTGGACAAAACTCTGGTTGGGAAACCAGGGCACCTCCTTTTAGTCCCATCTCTGCATGATCCTGAGCTGGCCACCTCTTCTCTCTGGACTCTTCCCACTCACCGTTCTTGCTTTCATCCACAGACACTCTAGAGGAAAAGAACTCATTCTTGCTCCTCTTTGTTTCCATTTTAATGGCTAAGACCTGGCATATAAAGTGTTTGAATGAATGAATGAATAAATAAATGAAGTGAATAGATGTCTCTGTCTTCAGGGAGGAGTAACATCTGATTCTTCCATTCCTATCTGCAATAGAGGAGGATCTCATGGCAAGTCTGTTGAATGAAGATGTGAACGAATAAAACGTTTCAAACCTGGGGCTGCATTTACTGACTCTACTCGGCTATTGCACTTGATAGTTTCTCTGCCCAGAACTTTCTGTCCCTGACTCACTCGGGTCTCAGATGTCCCCTTCTCAGGGATGCCATACCTGAGCACCCCATCCAAGACTTACCACCCCCACCTTCGGCTCCTCTTGAGGCTTCATCATATGTCCTTTTTCATTTTCCTTCATAGTACTGTTCTTAATTGCAATTATTTTATTTGTTCCTGGTCTGTCTCCCACAATAACAATATGAGCTCCTTGGAAGCAGGGGCTCTGTCTGTCTTGTTCACCATAGTACCCCATTAGAATGTCTGGCACATAATAGAAGTTCAATAAATATTTTTTGATTAAATGAATAAGTAAATATGACTTCCAGCACTTTGTACAGCTGCCAGAGTCCCCCTCTCCAAAGCAGGAGGCTCTTTCTCAACCATTCACATCCTCCCAGAGCCTCTCACAATACAAAGCATCTTAAAAGCCTTTCCAGCCTTGGCTTCAGTAGCCCACATCATCTTGGCCCCCATCCCTCCAGCCTTTGTCCCCATCCTTCTCCTGCTCCATCCTGCCCCTCACCCTCTGGACTACTGGTTATGTTAGTTACGATATGACACACATGGAACGCTACACAGCCATTTAAAACGATGGTAAAGGGGCATGTATATTGACATGGAAAGTCACTCGCAATATGTCGCTAATTAGATTACATTTACACAGGTGATAGATTCCATTTCTATGAAATCTTGGAGTGTAGGCATGTATGTATGCATCACACAGAAACAATCAGAGGATTATACAACAAAATATTAATAGTGATAATATTTGTGTATTTCCTTTCTATGTTGTCCTTGTGTTTTTTTTAATGCTTCTATATCCCTCATACACTTTCTGAAAATCTTAAGTTAAACCATGTGAAGTTGCCATTCTGATAGATCAAAAACTGTCAAATAGGCCGGGCATGGTGGCTCATGCCTGTAATCCTAGCACTCTGGGAGGCCGAGGCCGGAGGATCGTTTGAGCTCAGGATACCAGCCTTGGCAAGAGTGAGACCCCATCTCCGGCAAAAATAGAAAAAATTAGCCAGGCATGGTGGCACATGCCTATAGTCCCAGCTACTTGGGAGGCTGAGGCAGAAGGATCGCTTGGGTCCAGGAGTTTGAGGTTGCTGCGAGCTAGGCTGACGCCACGGCACTCTAGCTTGAGCAACACAGCAAGACTCTGTCTCAAAAAAAAAAAAAAATACTGTCAAATATCTTCCATTTCAAATGATTGGATGAAATAAATAAACCATAATATCATAAAACAGCAAGTCAAACTACTGTAAAAAAAAAAGTCATTTGCCATCTAGTCAGGGTTGACAGTTAGGAGGCACTAAAGGAAACTGAAAGACTGAGAGAGCCAAGATCGCACGTCCAGGGGAACTGCCGTGCTGGGAAGTCTGTCCCACAGTGGGACCAGGTTTGGGGAAAGAGAAATGGGGTAGGTCTTGGAAAGCCAAAAGACCATGAGCCACCTGTGTCCCATGGTAGGACACTGCTGATTGACAGGCACCCCCTGGGATTACTGATTAGGTAAGCACCGGGACAGGGGGCGGAGATTCCAGCTGTGGCTGTGGACTTCCGTGTCCCCTGCCTCTGCGCCACACATCAAGCCCCCAGTTTGGGAATCATGGTGCCCAGTCATCCTTCGAGCGGAAGTCAGCTCTGCACCGCGGTGAGCAGCCTGGGAGGTTGTCGGCAAGAAAGGATACTTGTATTTCCCAAGCCCCAGGGTCAATGGCAGGCGCTTTCCCTGCTGCTAAGTCTTTTCACACCACAGCTTCCGAAAGGGGCAGTGAAGCCACACATATCTGTGACAGTCATTGTAAAGAAGAGAATGGTCAGTGTGGAAGGAAAACGCTGATTTAGACGTTCAAAAGAGCCTTTCATGAAGTTACACAGCAATGACTCTGACACGCTGTAGCATTTGCCGAAAGGTTTTGTCACCGATAAGGCACCTAGCTCAGAAGTGGGAAAGCAAGGGTGAGGAAGGACAGGGAGCCGGTGGAGTCTCCCAGGCACTGGTGGTTCAGGGCATGGTCACGACCAGCCTCAGCCACTGCCCTCAAGCCACAGACCAACACAGCCCCACGGCTTCCAGTGGTTAGTGCGGACAACGCCCGCCGCAGAAGGGAGCCGCTGGGAGGCAGCGGGAGCTTCAGCCCAGACGCACTTGAGGAAATGACAATGGGAAAAGCAACTGTGTATATCTGTACTTGAAAAAAAAGGACAAAAAGGCCAAAAGGAAAACGACAAGACCAAGAATTTGAAGAAAAGTAACAAATTCACTCCAAAATGACACAGGGCTGAAATCTTTGTCAGGAGCAAATTAGTTAAGAAAGATATAAAAACAAAAGGCAAATGGGCATAGGATATAAAGTAATAATTCATGAAAACATCTGTATGGAACTTTAAAAAAAAACTGGGGAATCAACGTCACTGGAAATCAAAGAAGTGTAAATTAAAACAAGAAGATGTCAATTTTCTGTTGCCAAGTTAAGAACAGTTTGAAAGTTTGACAGTATGTAATACCCCATGCTAATAATACAGTTGGAGTCATATGTGGGCATTCGCAATAACTCCACGTGGACGTGTGAATTTATATGTATTTTGGAAATTAACAATATAGAATGGAAGTTTTCAAGAGTATTCAATACCTTGACCTAGTAATTCCATTCCTGAGCATCTTAGGAAAGCAATTCTTTACAAAAAACATAAACCCTTATTTATCATAGTTTAAATATTAAAACAACTTAAATCTTTGATAATATTGGGATGATTAAGTAGACGATGACATATTCACTTAAAATAACACTACAAAGATTTAAAATGATGTGTATAAAAATGTATTAATAAAGAAAAACAAAAATACATAAAATGTTTATCGCATAAGATTAAATAAAGAAAAATCAGGAACGAAACTGTATATGTAGCAGAATCCAAACTTTGTAAAAAATAAAAATTACACAGAGTAAAAAGGACAAGAAAGAAATAACCCAAAATGTGAAAATTGCTTGGAGTGATGGGAATATCAGTGATTTTCAATTTTTCTTCATACTCATAATCCAAAGTTTCTTTAATACCTTATGATGGAAAAAAAAGCAAGGAAGCTATATTTTTTAACAGACAAAAAAGAACAAAGAAGTGGGTCAAATACTCTGCAATTTCTATATCCTAAACAGAGTGCAAAGAAACCAAGCACACTCCAGCCTTCCTTCCTTCCCCCAGAAGCAGTTCTGCCTTCCTCTATGAGAACGGAAGTGGCTATTGGCCAATGCACTGAACAAATTCTCACAGTGCACAAATGTCAGCAAACTCAAACAGTAGAAAAAGAAAGCAAGAACACCCTCAGTGGATACATCCAATGAAGCATAAGAAGCAGCTCTTCCTGGATGCTCAGTCTCCTCAGCTATGAAATGGGATAGGCACACCACCTCCCTAGGTCACAGCCAGGAGCCCTGCTCATTAACACTTCTCTGTTAAGCATGCCATCTCTGCTGGAGTTGGGCAAAGTGTTTCATTATTATGCTAATTAATCAATAATAAGATACCAAATGTCAAGGGTGTAGGGGTTTCATGAATGCTGGTCTACTTTCCCTTGATGAATTGCCTTTAGATAAACAGTGTGCACCCTGAGCACTAGACCCTGAGAAGTGAGGGTCTGAAATTTGGTCCAACTCTCTGCACTCAGGCAGGTCTGGAATTCCCCAATACATCTAGCGTGACTTCCTTCAATCATCAGGCATTTACTGAGCACCTACTATGTGCCAGGCACTGTGCCGGGTGCTGCAGACACAACCACAGACAAGGCAGCAGTGGGCCTTGCCATCCAGGAGTTTAGTCTGGCGAGGGAAACAGACCAGAAAATAGGTCTTTGCAATATAGACTGATGTGTGAACCCGTGCAAACTCCGGCTTTACCATTTTACTACCTCATGACCTTGGATGTGGGTCCACCTCTCTGTACATCTGTTTTCTCACCTGTGAGGGTGGACAATAGTTTCTGCCTCAGAGGGCACTGAGAGGCTAAAGTGAACTAACATGTATTGAGCACGGGAGAAGTGCTTGCTGTCAGTATAGTGTTCATTGGTATTAGTACCGTATTGACGTTAGCATTAGCGTTGGGATTAGCGGTGGGATTAGCAGTAGTGCTGGCGTTAGTGGTACCAGCATAACCACAAGCAAAGCACCGGGGAGCAGAACAAAGACAGGCAATCCAGCCCGGAGGCGAGGCGGTGGGGAGGAATTCCTGGAGGAAGTGACCTTTAAACGAAGACCTGAAGAGTAAGTAGGAGTTCATTCACTCGGTGAACATGATGATGGACGAGGACTCTAGGAAGGGGCTGTGACTGCAAAGGCCCAGAGCTGGAGAAAGCGGATTGCACGCACAGTTGACTTGGCGCAGGCGCGCAGGCGCGCAGGTCGCAGGGTAGCAGGGAAGCGTGGGAAGAGGCGAAGCTGTCAAGGGCAGCAGGGGCAGACCCTGCGAGGCCTCTGACCCAATGTTGGGAGCTTGAACTCCACCTCGAGGTCACCGAGGGCTGTTAGTAGGGAAGCTCCACGAGCACATTGGCTTTTGGAAAGACCTTTCCGGCGACAAGTGGGGAAGGACTGAAGCAGGGTTCGCTGGAGGCAGGGAGTCCGGAGAGGAGGCAGCTGTCATCACTGGGGCAGGGAGGATGGGGACCCAAACCAAGGCCTTGGAACGAGGTGGTGAGGAAGGAGCAGGCCCAGGAGATTCAGAGGATGGAGGAGGGTGAACCTGGCATCTGCCAGGAGGAGGAGGAGATGTAAACCAGGGGAGGGCAGGCTCCGGGTTTGAGTGGCAAGGACTTTGGTTTTAAAATCTGGTTTTGAGGTCTCATGTTTCAAGTCTGTACCCATAACAAGATAATGAAGTTCTTGGACGGCCCGGGACTGTTCTAAGCATCTGTGAATCCCAGGGGCCGGGTGCACAGTGGGTGCTCAGTGAATGTCTCCTGGACTCTGGCCCCTCCCAGCCACCAGCCGCTCCACTGAGCTGAGCCACGGCCAAGCCCTTTACCACGGAAAACCAAACCGCAGTGGGTTTCCAGAAATGTGGAAAACATCCCCTCAGGAATCCAGACGTCCCCACGGCTCTCCTGCGCAGCAGAGAAGTGGTAGGAGGGGGAGCCGGGCTGGTGAGGAAGGCTGGAGGCCCCCACTGCCCAGGAGAGCCCTGAGCGGCCCCTGGGAAATTCGGGAAGGAGGGTTCTGACCCCTCTTTCACGAGGAGGGCAGGGCTGACCTGGAGTCCAGGTCTGTGTAGCAGCCTGCACAGGGGCTCCCCAGCAAACAGGAGCCAGAGTAAGGCCAGGACAGGAATGTGAGGGCAATAAAAGTCTCCAACCCTCCCAGAGCCCTCCACCACCAACACCCCAAGCCCCACCAAGACACCCACACAGACCACCTCCTCACCACCATCCATCCAGCATCTGAGAGCAGCCTGGCCCCCCATGATCCCTGTACAGCCACGAAACACGGGCTGACTGACAGACGAAGAAACAGGCCCAGGGAGGTGAACTCACTTGCCCAAGATCGCACAGCCCGTCGGGAGGGATGGGGGATTTGAACCCAGTGTATGTGATCCTGAAGCCCTCGCCTTTAACCACCAGTCTGAAAGGCCAAAGCCTGGAGCTGGTGGCCGTGAGGTCAACTCGGCATGCACATATGTTTTGTTTGGACCAAATGCTGTTTTAAAAAGTGGGAAATTTCACATAAAAATCCAGATTTCCGGCTTCTCTTTAGAAACCAGATCTGGCAACCCTGGGCCCACATTTCCGCAGGGCCACAATTGGCTGGGCCCAGGAGCGGCTGCCCCTTAGATGAGATTGTGCTCTCCGCTCTCCAGCCCACATACCTCATCGATGTCCCCTGCCTGGCTCCTCAAACAGGCCAGGGAGTCCCTCTCAGGAGAGAGCACTGAATCCTAACGTCGTGACTGAGTGCCCTGTCTCAGCAACCCTCTGCACCCCATTTTTCCCCTTCTCGTGTTAAGAGCGTGATCTTTAAAGTCAGTTCTGGGGCCAGTGGCTTCCCCTTCCCCAGCCTCAGTTTTCTCATCTCTAAAATGGGGATGTTAATCGTATTGATCTGATAGGGCTATAGAGAGAATTACATGAGCTTCAAACTCTGGGTTTGCAAACACGGACTTCTCCCTTCTCCCGTTTATGGAACAGAATAGGTTCAGAAGGTGCTAACAGCTCCTCAGGAGCTCCGGTCAGACAACATCTGCCGGGGTGGAACTGGAACAGGCCAGTTTTATGGTCCCATAGGGCTCAATGAGGTGCCACCTCTGGGCTTCCACAGTCCTTGGGCTGACCCTTTTCTAAAGATAATTGTCCGGAAGAACTTGCTGGTTCTTCCCATGTATGTTGCCCTCTTTAAAATGCACACTGTGCAAAAAATAAAATGCCCACACTGTGACAGTGACAACCATGTTTTCTTCATGCTGTGCCCCAAGGGCTTACTTTATATTAGGGAAACCTCTTAGTGATGGAGGGTCCTGGGCTCCGTCCTTGGTCCTCTTCTCTGCTCTTTCTGCACTCACGCGCTCTGTGACAGCGTCCAACCTCAAGGACCGCTGACTCCCACATTGATACCTCCGGCCCAGACCACGCCTGACCCCAGACTGCATATTTAACTGCCACTTGGCATCACCACTTAGATATCCAGTGGACATCTCAGACTCACCACATCCAAACGTGAGCCCCTGATCTCCCCCCCAAACCTGCTCCACCCACAGCCTCCCCGCTCAGGTGACGGCAACTCTGTCTTTCCAGTGGTTCAGGCATAAAATAATGAAGTCATCCTTGATGCATCTCTTCCTCCCACATGTCACCCGATATACTGATGGTTCTTGCCACCTCCACTGCCTCCACCCTGGTCCAAACCAGCATCACCTCTTGCCTAGACATTGCAATAGCTCCTGACTGGTCATCCCCCGCTTGTTCCCTTCCCCCTGACAGGCTATTCTCTACACGAGACCCAAAGTGAGCCTTTAAAACTGAGATCATGTCTCTCATCTGCTCAAAATCCTGCGATGGCACCCGTCTTCCTCAGCGTGGGTGCCAGAGTTCTTCACAATGGCCTACAAAGCCCTGCATGGCTTTGAGCCCCCTCCAACCCCACTGACTGCTCTCCCCTGCACCGCAGAGCTTCGGGGACTGCCACTAAATCACCTAGCCAGGAAGGAAAAGAACCAGGACTGGAAGTCTGTTTTGGCTTCAAGAGTCTCAGTCTTTCAACTACAAAACACCACTTCCCAGCAAGTCCACTGTTTTCCCGGGACTGCAGTTTCCTCACCTGTAAAATAAAGATGCTTCCTCCCACCTGGATTACATCAGAGGCGGGCGGGATTAGACACCTCCCAAGATTCCATTGCACCTCCAGTATTTCATGAACCTGAATAGAACTTGGGCAGGAGCTGTGTTCTAGTCATTTCTACACCCCTGGTGCTTGGCAGTTGGTAAACACACAATGGGTGGGTGGATGGCTAGGTGGGTGGAAGATAGGTGGGTGGATGGATAGATGGGTGGGTAGATGAGTGAGAGTTTCAATGAAGGAATGAATGAATGAATGAATGAATGTTTAAATAAGCAAACTTCAGAAAGCTGAGTAGAGGATAAAAGAGAGAGAAAAATACTGCTGAAGGGGTTGTTTTCGGGAGCTCTAATTTAGAGTTGGAGGACTGAGATAACACCAAGGGAGAGAGAGCCTCCCCCACTTACCAAATGCTCAATGGGAGACCAAACTCTGAACTAATGGGTCATCTTAGAGGCAGCTTGCAACAGAAGACAGAGCACAGACTTTAAGGTTTAGGGACCTGTGTTCAAATCTTGCCACTGCAGCTTGCTAGCTGTGTGACATTAAGCCCCAGTGTTCTCAGGGGAATTGGGGACAATATAAGCCTCCTTCCTTGTGGTGGTTGTGAGGACTAAATGAGATATTATGCTAACATGTGTTTTAAGTGCCTGGCGTATAGTAGGGGTGCAGAACGGTGCTGCCGTCGTGGATATGAGAGGCCTAAACCAGGGAGAAAAGGGCCTCAGCCAGCACCTCGGAGCAGCTCCTCGCCTGGACACTGCCCGAGAGGCTTTGATGAGGGCGCCAGAGGCAGCGGCTAAACACTCTGTATCTGCTGAGCTCCTGGGCATCGGCTGCGTGGTCCAGCTGGCTGGAGGCCTTTCAGAGTACACAGGCCAGGCTGGCCCCGTGCAGAGCGGGTCTGGCTGTGTCCCTCCCTGACAGGTACCGAGGGCCTTCTGGCAGGGCCAGCCACCTGCCCTGCCCCTCCAGGCTTAGGGGGAGAGCTTGGTCTCAAGGTCCAGAGCCCCAACTTCTCAGGAAGCTCCCAGACATGAGGAACTTTCCATCCACATTGCAGGAATTTTTTGCAGAAAGGGAAAAAACTAAAAACCTTCATCCTTTGGCCTCTAGGAGAATATTCCTTTTATGTGAAACTGGCAAGGAGGAAAATTCAAGATTCCTTCTCCTTCGCCTAATTGATATCAACATGAAATATTCTGGTGTTGTTTTAATAAGACTTTGGTTTTCCAGCAAGAGTAAGGGGAAAAAAAAGAAAAAAGATCTTCTCCTGGACCAGAATATTTTTAGCAAAAATATTTTGCTTGCATCCTCCCTGCCCCCTCCCTTCCCTGTCCCTGCCCTGGCTTCAAAGGCACAGCAGCGCCGTTCTGGGGTGCTAAGCGGCGGCCCGCGCTTGACAGCCCCCTCCTCCCCTCGCATGGCAGGCAGGCCGGCCAGAGAGTGCCAAGCCAGGAAGATATTTTTTCCAGAAGCGGCATCTGGCTCCTTGGCAGCTGCACAAGCAGTTGTGCTGGCAGCCGGGGCTGGCCGGGGTCTGTCGTGTGTTTAGGCTGCTGCCTCTTCTGACTCTCCCACAGACACAATGTTCTCCTTCTAGGCTGGGCCCCCCCGTCCTCACCCCTCATGAGTACGGGGGAGACCTCAGAGCACCTGAGGGCTTTGCTCCTTGCCTCCCAATAGGATTTGACGCTGGAGACCCACCTAGGCTTCCTCTCTTGCAAGCTTAACTTTGGGCAGGTGGTTTCACTCTTCTGAGTCCTCGGTTTCCTCTTCATCTGCATAAACTAACTGGCCTATCTGATCTGACCTCTACCTGACTTCCCAGCCAAATCTCTTGCTCTCTTCCCATCACATGTGAAAGCCCCTAAGACCATGGCCTCATTTGCTGTCACAAGCCTTCAAAGTCTTTGCAACTGCAGGGCCTTTGCACTTGTTATGCCCTCTCTGCCCAACTTTCTAACAGCTGGCTCCTTGCCCTTCAGCTCATCACTCAAAGGCCACCTCTTTCAAGAGGCTCCCTGACTAATGGTTCTCTGACTTCCCCATCTTAAGCAGCCCCTTCCTGGCCTGCTATCACAATGATCACAAACTGCTTTGTGTGTTTGGTATTCTTCACCCCTCCACCACCCCTAGTCTAGGGGCTCCATGAGAGCAGGGACCTCATCTGTCTTGCCCATCATTATTCCTGAGCACCCCATACAAGACTTTCCCAATGACATGTGGATGAAAGAAAAGGCTCCCAGGCCCACTGGCATGTCCCCTCAACAGCCCTTGGGAGCCTCTAACCCACCGTCTCAGAGAAGGGGAGGAAGGAAGCTAAAGTTCAGCATATGCCTCCCATGTCACACATCACAATTGCCTCTGCTATCCCTTTAATTTTCACCCTAACCCTGCAAGCTAGGAATTATTGCTCATTGACAAATGAGGATTCTGAGAAGTTGAGGGGCTGGTTCACTGTCACACAGCCAGGGTATGGCCAGCTGTGCCCAACACCATTGCTATCTTTCTTCTATTCCCCACAGCTGGTCCTGCCACCGTGCCATTAGCAGGAGGCTCAGGCATGACACCATGATAAATACCGATAATAGCTCCCATGTAGAGAACTTGTGCCATGCTGGCTGTCTTCCACCCATCATCTCATGAAACTCACAACAGCACTACAGACGGTGATCATTAAACCCCATCATGTAGGTGAGGACACTGAGGCTCACAGGGATGAAGTGGCCTCCCTGGGCACATAGAGGAAGTATGGGTGTTCCTTAAGTGCTAAATGGAATGGACCCACTGCCGGGATGAGAGCCGTCTAATATTTGTACCATGTTTTCTAATGCACCTTCAGCATTCACTGTTGATCACACAGCTAGAATGTTCCTGTACCCAACAATTAGTCATTGGAGGGATGGATGGATGAATGAATGGAGAGATGGATGGATGGAGAGATGGATAGATGGATGGAGAAATGGATGAATGGATGGATGGAGAGATGGATGGATGGAGGGATGGAGGGATGGATGGATGGATTAATGGAGGGATGGATGGATTAATGGAGATATGGATGGATGGATGGAGAAATGGATGAATGGATGGATGGAGAGATGGATGGATGGGTGGATGGACAGATGAATGGATGGATGGAGGGATGGATGGATGGAGGGATGGAGGGATGGATGGATGGATTAATGGAGATATGGATGGATGGATGGATGGAGAGATGAATGGATGGAGAGATGGATGGATAGATGGACGGTTGGATAAATGAATGGATGGATCCCATAGCTGGGATATGAATCTTGACCTCCCTGGATTAATAAGGACTGAGATCCCAATTCTGCCTCTCCTACCCATCTCATGTCTGGACAAGGCCCAGAATCCTATGGATGTTCAGATGCCATCTTCAAGGTGTGTGGCCTCCCCAGAGACTGGCCCCATAGTGAAATCACTGCAACCAGTCCATGCAGCTCTCAGTCTGCCATCCTCACCACCCCACAAAGGGCCAGGGATCAGAAATGACAGCCATGGCTAATCAAATCTATTAATAGTTCTCCAGCCACCTTCTATGTGTTCACCCAGTTCTACCTCTCTTTGAGGCATCAGAATGAGAATGCTTGAGAGCACCCTGAGACCACAGGGAAACTGAAGCACAGAGAGGGTAAGGGACTTGTGAAGGTCACTCAGCCTTGGATCCTGGGAATGAACTTGGTCTGGGCAGGAAGGACTTCCAGCACTGTTTTGTGCCCCAGCGGGAATGAACAGCAGGTCCCTGGGCCCCTCTGCCATGAGTACAATATTACAGCTTCCTCTTTGCAAATAGTGTGCTTGGGGCTGAGACACAGCCCTCATGCCTGGAGAGGGGCAAGCTGATCAACCTTGAGACATCCTCTGGCTTCAAGGGCAGCCCTAATAGCTCACCAGACACCATTAAACACGTCTGGAATGGTTTTCTAGGCCAGGGAAGAGGGCGCAATATTCCTCAGGTCAAGCAAAGTGTCTCCTTGGTTGCTTGTACCCTAAACCTGGCACTCAGAGCATACCTCTCTGGGTTTTGGCCCATGTCTGAGCCTCATGCACCCTGTTGACTTTCCAGCCGGGCTATAGCCACCACAGGGCCTTTGCAAATGCCTAGATGCTGTTCCCTACTTCATCCCTGGTAGAATTCTCACCCCTCCTACAACATCAGCTGTGATGTCCCCACCCCTGAGCCTTTCCTTCCACCTGGCTTCTCCCATCTCTCTATCCCAGCATTCTGTTCCATTATGGCCTCTTGATGAGGTTGCCTCCCCTCATCCTGTGAGCTCCATGCAGCAGAAACCTTGTCAAATAATCTGGATATGTGCCCCCTCCCTGGTCAATCCCAGAACCTGGCACATTTCGGAGTCGGTCACTGATGTTTTGACTCTCAGAACCTTGACCGCTCCTGCAATCCCAGGGCTCAGTCCTGAGATGTGCTTGGTTCTCAAGTGCTCGTGCTAGCTGGGACTACAGAGGAATGCGGGCCTTTCGCAGCTTTTTCAGATCACCTACCAGGGGCTGAGGATGATCAGTGTCACATTAGTGTTATTCTTTTCTCTCTGGTCCCTAGAACCTCCCTGGCCTGCTCACAGATGTATCCCCAGCACCCAGCACCAGCCTGACACGGGCTGAGTTTCTTGCAGAAGGAAGAAGTGGAAATGGATGCAGCTCTCAGCTCAGCAGCCTCTGAGCTGCCTACATCTGCGGCTTCCGCATCCCCTGGGGTGACACAGTGCAAATGTCATAGGCTTAGAGCTGAAGAGGCCTGGGGTTGAATCCTAGTTCTGCCCCCTCCCAGAGCCGGAAGGTGGGCAAGTCACTGAGTGACAATGCTTAATTCTGGAGTTTGTTTGAGACTGAAAGGTGTGAGGGCACAGAGACACAGGGCATGACTGCAGCTTCAGAAGGTGTGTCCCACCCTCCCCTGTACCCTCCCCCACACCTCAGGGCCTTAGTTCGTGCTCTTCTGTCTCTGCCCTGGGCAGAGGCTGCCCAGCCTGCCGGCAAGCTCTGCCTGCTGCTGGGGCAGGTGGGTCTGGGAGGGCCAGGCCGGGCCATTTCCTCCCTTCCCTTCCCTTCCCGCCCTGCCCGCCTGCCCCCGGCCAGCTGTGTGGCAGACATTCCTAGGCCTGCTCATTGATATTCAGGAATGGAACTCGAGCAGGCTCTGCTGCCCAGAGTGGGCGGGCACTCAGGCCCTCTGCCCGGGCTCTTCTGCCCATGTCGGCAGGGCCCAAACACCCTCACCAGCCTGAAGAGCATCCCAGGCCATGGACAGCAGCAGCTGGACGGGTGGGGAGACCTAGGCCTGAAGTGGAGGCCTCTCAACTAGGGCACCGGGAATCTGGGGTGTGGGTGGCTGAGGCCCCTGACTCGCTGCACAGTGCTCCTTCTCCACCAGCTCCTGAGCTTCAAGTGTCCCTGGCGCTCCCTGCTCTTCCAGGTGCTTCCGAGTCCGTCCCCGCCCCACGCTGCCCGAGGCCCTGCCCGAGGCCTCCCAGAGGTTAGGGGCTGGATCCCAGCTTGGGGCGGGCCGGCCTTCCCACCCTGTCTCAGTGGGAAGACTGGGAGGCCCCTCCCTCACGGCCGCCTGTTTGCCAAGCCCCCACCTCGCACCTCTGGGTTTTTGCAGATGGGCTTGTTTTTCCTTGGGGTGTGAAAGAGCCGGTCATTGCAGGGGCCTCCTCCCCTCCAAGCAGCTGGCTCAGGCCAGCCACAAACTCCCTGCTCCCAAGAAGATGGCCCCTGACCCAGGGGTCATGGGTTGGGGAGGGGTGGTGCCCTCCCAGGGCCAGCTGGGACGAGCCTCAGGGGGCCAGCCCCAAGGACTTAGGCTCCCACCCCAGGAGGTGGCAAAAAGGCCCCTCCACCCCCTCCTCGGAACACAGCATAACTACCCCACGACCACCTTGTAGCTCTGATCACACTTCTGGGCCTCAGCTGAATCCAACCAAGTGTCCACCAGAGGACCCAGGGCGAGGCCTCACATCCCTGAAAGGCGGCCCGTCCCTCAGACACCCCATACTCTCTGCGCTGCCTCTCCCCGCCCAGCGGCCAGCCTGCCCGCCCTGCGTAACCCTCTTTGGGTGCCCCACAGAGCTCCGGGCCCCTAAACCGCAGGCTCCCTCGCACACACAGCTTCCGCCACCCCACCCAGAGCAGCCCTGCCTTTGGGACATCACTCCCTTTGTCCTCCCCAGGGGAGGCTGCTTTCCTCTCATCTCAGGGGAAGGAGATGGAGGCGCTGCCCCCTTGCTCCCCACACCCACCTTCTGGCCCACACGGCCCCTCCTTCTTCCGAAAACACCTGCTGCCCCCTCAGGCCCAGGCTGCTCGGCCGCTCATCCCCTACTCTTGTCCACAGCCTGCCGCTCACGCTCATCCACTGAGGACGCCCCTGTGGGTGTCCCAGCCAGTGCACTGGCCTCTCTGTCTCTTGTCTTGACCCTGCTCCGCTCCAGGTCAGCCATGAATACTCGTCTTCGCGGGAATGCACCACTTCTGCAGTCCCGGATTCACCCGCCGCGCTCTCCACCTGCAGCCCTCCCCACCGCGGCACTTCATGGCTCCCCTGCGCTCCTCCGCTCTCCCGCCCAGGCCTCCTTCCCACCACAGGAGGTGGGCTTGTCATGATCTTCAGAAGGAAGAAACGGAGGCTTCAGCGGGGTCCCTGTGTCTCCTGCCCAGCCTCCCCGCCCCGCGGCTCTCCCCTTGCCGCCCTCACCATGGAGACACCCAAGGCCCCTGAGCCCCAGGCTCCCCGCCCACGTCCTCATCCACCTTGCCCTCACCAATGCCCCCTCTCCTCAATCTCCATTTTCCCCTTCTCTACGGGGTCCGGCCTGTCAACGTTTTTAATGTTCCAGTTTCTCCCGTCTTCAGACAACTGGGAAAGTGCCCTGGTCTTAATTCCACTTCTCGACAGAATTTCTCTGAATTGTCTAAGCTCTCTCTTCACCTCTCTTCCATTCTTCAACCCACTTCAGTCAAACTTGCAGCCACACACTCCCAGAGGCTGTTTACACCAGCGCGCCCGGGGCCCGCGTCTCTCTCTGGCGTCCTCGGCCTCCCGCAGCACTGGTGGGTACCCGGCCCTCGTCCTTCGAACCCTCCACTCTCCCTCCCGGTTTGCTCCCACCTCTGGCTGCTCCTTCAGTCTCCCTTGGACCCAGGTCCCAGTTTCCCTAGGATGGAGGGGCCGTTGGTCCTCCTACTTGGGTTGCCACCTTCTCTGTCCACGCTGAGCTCCCAGAGCTTGGCCTCCTGCAGCTCCGCCCCGCTCTACGCTCTGCGCAAGTGCTACCTCCCACCCCTGTGCGTGTCAATAAAGCCACGTGCCAGTGACTCCCAAAGGTGGGTCTGAGCCCAGCCCGCTCTTCTGAGCCGTTTGCACTATCCTCTCCCGCCATGCTCTGAGCTCCCCCAAGGCAGGGTCACATGTCCCCTTCTGTGTCCCCACTGTCTGATGGCCACACAAGACCTGTAATGATAAAGTTAGTTAAAATAGCAGCTGGCACAAATTGAGTGTTTGCCACGTGCCAGGCTCTGCTCAAAGTGCCTTGTGAGAGCGGCTCATTTATTCTCCCAACAACACCATCAAGGCCGTGTCAGAGGAATGGAAACCAAGGCCACAGAAGAGCAGGAACTCACCCCAGATCACACTGCTAGGAAACCTGGAGCCAGGACATGAGCCCAGCGGCCCAGCTCCACAGCCCCCACGCCGGATCTGCAGGCTGGGGTCTCACCCTGCGTCCCAGGGGTCCACGACCCACTTCCTGAGTGGAGTTGAACTGAGTTACCTCCCACCCAGCAGAAGCAGAGATCCTAGAGTTCAACCAGCCTCCTCCTGTTCTTAGAACTGTAGCCAGAGGTACCATTTGCCAAGAACTCAAGAAATATGTAAGGGAGTGGTTAAAAGCTTAATCTGGAGTCAGACTTACTGGTTTAAATGCCAGCTCTTTCTCTTACTGGCTCTTGGATCTTGCTTGAGCAAGTCATTTACTTCACACCTCAATTTCTCATCTTTACAACGGGAGATGTTGAAAGTAAAGATGAAGTGAGATAATATACACAAGGCACATCACACAGCCGCAGGTACAGATGAGCAACAAATCTTTATCTAGCCTTTGCTACGTATTACACACTGAGCTGGCTGCTGGGAGACAGAATTGAGAAACATTGACTGGGTGGGGGTTGGGGGATGTTTACAATCCTGAGTGCAGGAAAACCAACCCTTGTGCAATTTGGTTTCTTCACTAACTGAGTTGCCAAGCTCTGTGTAAAACCAGCTTGTGCTTGGGATGAAAGGGAAGCCATGTGATCATTCATTCCCATGCCTCAGTGCCTTTGCACAGGCTACTCCCTCATCCTCGTCGAACTGGAAAACTCCTGCTCAACCTATAACACCCAGCCCGAGCATTAGCCCCTCTGTGAAGTTGTCTCTGATTCCCACCAAGTAGAATCAGTCTCTCTTTCCTTTGGCTAACCTTAGCATCTTGTATAAACTCATACCAGAGTACTTCCTCCATTCACAAATTCATTAAACATACATTTGCTGACTACCTAGGTACCTATTATGGGCATTGAGGTTACAAACTATAGCTAAATGCTAACATCTGTTGAGTACTTATTACAAACCAAGAAATTTTAAGTGCATTATATATAATCTTCACAACAACCCTGCAAAACAGGAGCAGTTATTGTCTCCATTCTCCAGATGGGTACACTGAGACACAAAGAAGTTGAGTTTCTTACCCAGGTCTCACAGCTGGTCTGTAAGGAAGCCGGGATTGCTGCCTGGACCCTTCCCCACTCTGCCACACCCCCTCTCACAAGGCCCAATGAGTCACAATTCTTGCCCTTGAGTTTCTCTCAGCCACATCCATGGCTCATTTCCAGGGTGACCCACTGACCTGGTTTGCCTGAGACTGGGGAGTTTCCCAGACTGAGACTTTCAATGTTAAACCTGGGAAAATCCCAGGCAAAGCGGGACAAGCTGACCACCCTAGTCTTCCTCCGAAAATGTCATGGAACCAGACTCACGCCCACATCTGCTGGACTCCACACCAACCCTCCAGGCAGCCTCCAAAGGAAAGAAAGAAGCTGGGGCCAAGTGGGATGCTGTCCCGAGGCAAGGAAGCCCCTCCTGGCTGCTGGTCCCGGCCCTCCCTGTCCCTAAGGATTGCAGGCTGGCCGAAACAGGGGTGAGGAGGGGCTGGCCAGGGGCTCACAGGCCAGGGAGGTGACCTCAGAGCCAGTGCTGGGCGCACCTCGTTCCCAGAGCCAGCCCAGGTCTCCGCTGGGGAGCACGGCTCCCACCTGGCCCGTTCCCCTGCCTCGGACCTCCTCACCCCTCTCAGCAGAGGGGGAAGCTGAGATGGTGCTTTGCCCACCCAGCCCGGACTGGAGAGGACTTTTTCCCGCCCTTTCTGGGCTGAAGGAGGGGAGGGCCATGCAGACAGGCTGAAATATATCTCCTCTTCTCCCCGGCCTCCGTCGTGGTCCGCAGGATCCGTTCGGGCATCCTCCTCCGTCTACAGGAAGCAGTTACTTAACAGTAAAGGGAAGGACACGATCCTACAGACAGATGAGAAATAAGAATGGGGCGAATAGCACAAGCCTGGAAAGAGAAAGCCTTCGGTAAACGCTGAATCAATCCTATTAACATAAAAATATGCCAACTAATCCCATCTTAAAAACGCCTTCACCTACACATCCTCTGTCAGATGTCTCCCCGGTTTTCTTCTCCCATAGCTGTTGATCAAATGCCTCACACGAGTCTGTGTTCGCTCTCTCCACTTCCTGTCCTCCTACTGTCCTGAACCTACTCCAGTCGCCCCCCTTCCAGCCCTACCACGTTTCTGTGACACCAAAGACCTGCAGCTTGTAGGTCCCCCGTCCCCCTCCCGCCTCGATCCACCAGCAGCATCCGTTTGACACAGGTGATCCCTCCCTCCTTCCTGAAACCTCTTTGCACTGAGCCCCGCCCCTCTCCTCATCCCCCTCCCCTCCGGCCACTCCTGCCCAGCTGCCTCGGTTGACTACTATCCATCCTGCAGTCCCGGCAGTGCTGGGGTGCCTCCGTGCTCTGTCCTCAGACATGGACCTTTTCGTCCACACTAACTCCCAGGGGATGGGGCTCAGCAGCCTGCCTCTTTACACATACTCTGCGCCGACTACCCGCTTCCAGACTTGTTGCTGTCTGCACAGCCTCGGTATCCGCCTACGTCAGGGTCTGTGCACTTTCTCTTCCCGTGTATTTACCCACCGACTATCTGCAGAGTGGGCTCCAAGACACCGTCTCTAGCCACTTTCTGTACAGTAGCACACACCTTCACGAACATCTACCCCTAAAACCGCTTTCTCTCTCAATACCATTTACCACAATCTGTCATGTTAGATATTCATGGGCTTATGTGTGATAGAATATAATCTCCTTCAGTGCTGGCACTGCTTACGTTGTTTACTGCCTTCTCCCCTGCACCTTTAATAAAAGGTGTATATATACATACATGTATGTACCTTTAATCTATACATATATGCTGTGCTACGATACCAGGCAATACTTGGCATACAGTAGGCAAGCAGTGGGTATTTGTGGAATGGATGAATGAACACAGTTGTAAATAATGAACAAGCAAATACGTGAATAATGGGTGAATAAATTAATAAAAACTACATCAGTGGGAAATAAAGGGAGTATATGACCGGACGCTAGCTAGGAATATAAAGAAACGGATTACTGAGGCAGGCAACCACGTGGGTAAATGCTCGAATGATCAAGCTGAGTGAGAGAGGTCAGACACGAAAGATTATATAATGTATGATTCCATTTATATAAAATTCCAGAGAATGCAAACTAATCCGTAGTGGCAGAAAGCAGGTCAGCGGCTACTGGGGGCCGGGGTTACAGACAGGGGTGGCCTGCGAAAGGGTGCAGAGAGCCTGTTTGGGTGCTGGGAACATTCTGTGCCTTGATCGTGGCCGTGGTTTCATGGATACGAACATCTGTTGAAATTCATCAAATTGTTCACTGTAGGTGGATGCAGTTTATGGTATGGAAATCATACCTTGGTTAAGCTGATTTTAAAAATGAAATTTAGTGAATGAATCAGTCGATCAATTTACTCACCATCCTTCTCCTACCAACTACCCCGAATACACAAATGCAACCCAAACTGATACACTTGAGGTCTTTCTTTCCCAGATGGACTTCTTTCTGGGGAAAATGGGAATCGGAGTTTATTTAGTGCCTAGAATGTACCAGGCATTTTGCCCATAATTATCTCAATATTTCCTCACAAAGGCCTTGTCTGGTGGGCAATATTATTCCCATTTTACACAGACAAGCACTGAGTCTCAGGAAAGGAAAGAGACATTTCTAAAATCATATAGCCCAAAAATGGCGGAGCCAGGATTCAAATCTGAGTTTCTCAGACTCCTAAGCTACACCACAAACTTCCTCCCCACTGAGGTCCCCTGTACAAACCATGTGTATGTGAGTGTGTGTGTGGCCTTGTACATGTCTCACATCTCTCAGTGAGAAAGTGTTGCTGCCGCCAGAGAGACCAAATGTGTTTCTCATCATTTTTGAGTGTCACGAGAATACTCAAGAAGCAGTAGCCAGGCCAGATGTTGTCTCTGGTCCACTGAGGACAAAGAGATCATCCCAGCTGGAGCAGGAGGCTCAGCCAGTGTTGTCCTTTTTGGGGTGAGAGAGGTGGAGGGGGCTGTTCCATGCGGGGCGTACCAGCAATGTCAGGGATCTGTTTATATTGAAGCTGGGGTGGCAGGGTACAGGGCAGGCCTTGGTATGACTTTGTCCTGTAAACCACAACCTGCCACCTACGAATAAAGAAGAAGGAGGGGAGAGGCAGAGGAATGCAGAAAACTGACATTTTCGAGAACTTCACAATATTCAGGGCAGTGGGCCAGACACTCGCACACATACGAGCCGCATGGCACTCTGCCAGGTAGATAGTATTTGATTTCCCTTTTTTTAGATGAAGAAAGGAAAGCTCAAAGAAATGAAGGAACTCAAATACATTACATAAATGGACGTGCTATGTTGCTTCTCTCCTACCAACACTTTCTCTCGTGAAATAGACTTTCTGACTTTAGCATTTCCCCCATTTAGCATTTTCCCAAAGAGATCTATAGATGTCCAATTTATCACTCACCCACCCCTCTACTCACCCTTCTATCCATTCATGCCTACATCTTATACATTCAATCTTTCAATTATCCATCTATCCACTCATCTACTCAAACAAGTGTTTAGACTACCATCCACCAATCCAAGCATGCATGCATCCATCAGCATTTCGTCCAACCACAGATCTCACTAGACAACATCCAACTACCCCACCAACCATTCAACCACTTATCAGTCCATTCACCCACACATTTACTACCCAACCAATTATCTAACCATACACATATCTACCTACCTTCCTATCTGTCCAACCATCTACTCACTCAACCAATCATTCTTTCATCTACCTCTCCATCCATTCATTCATTCATTATCCTCCCATCCAAACACACAACCAATCACATACTCTCCGTCATCCATATGTCCAGTCATCCATCTATTCATCCAGTTATCCACCCATTCATTCAACCATCTAGCCATCCAGATTCCATGTGTACAAAAACACACACGGTCTGTGATGGCTAATTTTGTGTGTCAACTTGGCTAGGCCACAGTATCCAGATAGTTGGTCAAACACCAGTCTAGATGCTGCTGTGAAAGTGTTATTTAGAAAAGTTCAACATTTAGATCAGTAGACTTGGAATAAAGCAGATTACCCTGTACAATGTGTGTGAGCCTGATCCAATCAGTTAAAAGCCTTAAGGAAGACAAGACTGAAGTCCTCCCAAGAAAGAAGAAATTCTCCTGGTGGCCTTTGGACTCCAGCTGTAGCATCAACTCTTCCCTGGGTCTCCAGCCTGCCAATGTACCCTGCAGATTTTGGACTTGCCATCCCCCACAACCGTGTGAGCCAATGCCTTAAAATAAATCCATGTATCTACGCCTGTATAACTGTATCTATATCAACATCCTCCTTGTTCTGTTTCTGTGGAGAACCCTGCCTAATACACAAGTACATATACCCCAAACCAACCAGCTATCCAAATTATATACCCTACCCCATTTGCCTTTAAACCTGTAGAGAACTTTTATATGACTCTATAAAATATTATATTTGTTTACGTATAAAAATACTGAGTTTTCCTCAAAATTCTCAAGAAATATTGGTACTCGAGGGAGATTCACCACGTTTGCCTGTGACTCTGTGTACTCCCTTGGAACTCCACCAGACATCAGTTTGAGAAGCACAGCCCTGGGCAAGGAGGACAAACAGAAGAGGTTTAGACCAAAGAATGAAACATTGTGATTTAGGTTTCTAGAAGTGAAGGCCACTTGGAACAAGGTGGGATGGATGGAAACGGACAGAGATCTGTAGATTTGGGTGGTATTTTTAAGGTAGCATTGGCAGGACCTGATGACTAAAAGAAGAAGATGATGGAGTCAAGGAAGAACCCTGTTTCTGGCTGGAGAGACGGGATAGATGAAGGTGCTGTTGCCCGAGAACAAGCAGAGAGGAGAAGGGGAAGCTGCAGCAGTTCCTGTGGGATCTCTGCGGGGACACTCGGCAGGTGGGGAGACATGAGCGGGCAGAGCTGGAGTCAGAAGGGATGCATAGGTGACAATGCTATTGAATTGAGGGGCTTCAGGGCCATAAACAGCCTGCTGCAGGGCGAGCAGGAAAGGCCCTCCGCACCGCTCCCTCTTCCTCTGGGCTCATGGGTGGTTCACAGGAGCAGGCGAGCACCATCGGGCTCCGCACAGATGGGAAATGGGGTCATCGCAGGCTCTGGCTAAGGGGTGGGCCCCAGAGCTCCAGCTGGAAACCCCATTTGGGGGCTGCAGGGGTGTGTGTTAAACTGCTCCCTGGGTGGCTCCAGCCGGGGCAGCTCAGAGAACAAACTGTTGTCTCTGCCATAAATCCCCTCGGCCATAAAGTCCCTTCCCCCCGACCCCTAGGTTGGTGTGAGAAACTGAGGGCAGGGCAGGGTGATGACCTCCTGACTCCGGGCCACTGGCCTCCCAGCCCACCATGTCGCTCCTTGCAAGGCCTCAGAGTCCACTCAGGGCCCCGCACTGAGGGACACAGCTCAGCTGGGAGTCAGCCCTGGCTCAAAACCTAACAGTGCCCTGGTTTCCCCACCAATTATCCACCCCCAACCCCCGTCTGCATCTCAGCTCCCCAGTTCCTGTTGGCACTGCAGTTTCTTCATTAGCTCATTGGCTCTGAGAACCCCTGCCTTGCCTCTGGTGGGGACTCTGGGGGTGAAAGAAAAAAGGCAGCTTAGTGGCATGGATAGGAAGGACCTACAGGAGCGCGCCCTGTCATTTAATCTCTCTGAGCCTCAGTTTCTCACCTGTAAAACTGGGATCATGGGAAGACCTACCGCAAGGGGCTGTGTGACTAAAAGCAAGATGCTAAAGGAGGCACTGCAGGCCACGTGCAGTGTCATGCATTTCCCTCTATAAGATGCTAAAGATCCTGAAATGGTCAGATAACACTTTGATGGCCGGGCAAAATGGGATTTATAATGCTTTTTTGAATTGCCTTGGAAATGACATAATATTTTTCAGTTGCACTTAATTTTCCTAAGATGTCTATTCATTTATTTTATGCGTGTGTGTATATATATAAATGAATGCACATGGTACAAAACTAAAATTGTACACATGGAAATAAATCATGTTTGCACGCATATTTTCCAGCCACCAAGTTTCCAAACATTGCTCATAGATTTTTGTGTATTCTTCCAGAGAACTTCATGCATACGAATACATACGTGCATACATGCATATACACACACGTAAATATATACAGAGAGAGAGAGAGCACCGCTATAACGATGAGTAATTGAGGTCACTGATGTGCACAACAGGAACTCACCTCTGCGCCAGGACCCCCAGAAACATGGAAGCTAGAGAGCGTGTAGTGGGTGCTGTGAGGCACCACGCAGATTGCCCCCGCAAGACTGAAATGCTCATTCCCCAGCTGTCCGGAGTGCCACCTGATGATGACACATAGCTGAGTTCCTCCCCAGGAATTGTCCTCTGCCAAAGTGAGCCACCTCTGTCAAGGCTACACCCCTTTTCAGGGGCAGCTCACATCCAGTGGCTGGTCTCCTTGCCTCAGTTCAAATAACCCGGAGGTGCCATCCCAGCTCCTGAGATCCCCCTGGGATTGCCTGAGGCCTTTGTCTCCACTGCATGGCAGTTCAACTTCTCCCTCTGCTCAGTCTTGCTTTCCTTACCCCCTCAGAGGACTCGCCTGCCCTGCTGCAGTGGTGTAATTTTGAAACGTAGGTGCAAAACCTCAGACGTTTGAGAGGTTGGGGAAAACGGTCGTTACAATGAAAATGGAATCAGATGACTGCTTCCAAACGCCACTGATACATTGGATAAAGACAATAAAAGTCTTCAAGTGATTAATTACCAATTGAAGGTGAAGTGGGAAAGCCAGACCTTCTCCTTGGCAACAAAAGATGAGAGTCCCATCCCTGAAGATCAGATCCAGAGTTCATTAAAAGTGAGCTTCAGAGAAGGTTGCATTCTCAACCCCAGTGAGTCATCTATGCCAGAGTCATTGTCCTATTTGGAAAGAGTCCCAGAAAATTGATATGGGGACATCTGTATCCATGCACTTAAAACTCTTGAATCCCTGAATTTCCCTGAATTGTATGAGTGTGCAGATGTGGCCCACCACTCCCTGTTAAAGGTTAGCATTTCTCTCTTTTTCGAACATGATACAGAGGCCTCTACTTTGAAAGACAAGACTTACCTCACTCAGAATTTACCCTCATCTCCTTCCTGGCTACCACACCAATGACTAAGGTTAATCACAACATGACCCAGTCAGAGAAGGGCAGGCCTGCTCGAAATGTTGAGAGACTACTACAGACCCAACCAAGTAGCTCCAGCTGCAGCTGCCATGCTAGATGTGGTCTTTGGGTTAAACTCTAGCAAATAACGTGGTGCCAGGTACATGGCATGTGGCCACTGGGCTGGCAAATGCATTCCTTTCCATCCCTGTTAGGAAGGAGGATCAGAAAGTTTATATTCATGTAGGGTAGATACAGTCTTTCCTCGGGGCTATGTTACTTCTCCCAACCTCAGTCATACTATGCTCTGAAGAGATGTGGACAATCTGGACATTGCACCAAATCCCACCGTTGTCCATTATATTGAAAAGCTACAGCATGTTAATTAGACCAATAAAAAAGAAGTGGTAAGTATAGTGGAGACCTTAGAAAGACACAAGCTTTACAGAGAGCAGGAGAAAACTATATGAAGATTCAGGGACCTGCCGTATCAGTGATGTTTTTAGGGGTCCATAGTATGGGGTATGCTGGGTCAACCCCCATGACTTTAGCAAAGAACAGCTTGTTGCATGTCACAGTTCCCACCATGAAGAGGATTCCTAGGGTTCTGGAGGCCGTATATTTCACACTTGGGGATTGTGTTCTGATCCACTTAACTAAATGACATGGAAGCTGCCAACTTTGAGTGGGTCCCAGTGCAGGAAAGGGCTCTGCAAGCAGTTCAGTCTGCAGGGCAAGGAGCTCTGCCAATTGGTAACACATGACCCAGAAGGTACTATGCTATTAGAAGTATCCGTGGTAGGGAAAAGATGTCATTTTGCATTTTGGGGACAAGCCCCAAAAGGGCAGTTAAAATATAGACCTCTAGGGTTCCAGAGCAAGGACACGCCATCTCCAATGCAGAATGGCATCTATGTATTAATTTTAAAAACAGCTCCTGATGTGCTGCCGGGCCCTGGTAGAGATGGGAACCTGGCCAGAGGGCATTGAGTGACTATGGGGACAGAACTGCCCATCATGAACTGGGTTCTTCAGACCCACCAAGTCATAACGTCAGGAGGACCCAGCATAAGGTCAGCAGGTCCCAGCAAGAAATAGCACTTCCAGGATTAGATGTGAGCAGGGCCTGAGGGAAAACGTGAGTTGCACAAGTGAGTGGGCCAAACCCCACCCCCATCATCCACCCCTGTCACAGCCCCTGAGTTTCCACTTAACAAGCTGCCCTGGAGCTGACCAGTACAGTCAGCACCACTCAGAGACACCAGCACTGGGAAGACGTGGAAAGGACTCGGGGCAGGGTGGGCAGGTGGGCAGGAGAAGGGGGATCTTTGCCATCATAGGAGGTGAGGGCAGGAAAAGGCCTGTGTTGCTCAGCCTTGAGCAGAGAAAAGGGGGTCACAGTGCCCTCCCTGACCTGCACTCTCGCTCCTCGCAGCCGCGGGGCCTGGAAGAATCCGCCTGCTCACTGGTCACCAGGTCTCCGCCAGTCCCTCCAGTCCGTCTTACACTGCCTGTCCAGCGGGCTCTTTCTAAAGCACAGCTCTGACCACTGCCTAACCAAAGCCCCACCACATTCCTCACCACGTTCAGGGTGGAGCCCAAGCCCTGTGCGAAGCTGCACAACTCACCGTGGCCTTGAGCCCCACCTCCCATCCCACCCCATTTTCCACCACCCTCAGCCTGTTCCGCCCCAGCACACGCGCCCACACGCTCACACACACACCACTTACTCTCTGTGCCGAACACACCAGCTTTCCCGGTCTCTCTCTCTTCTCTGAGCCTTAGCACATGCTGCTCCTTCAGCCTGAAACACTCTTCCCCACCCCCACCTAGCTAACTCCTACTCCTCCTTCGGGGCCCAACCAGTGATTTCATCTCTCCGGGGAAGCTTATCCGTGGTCACCAGAGATCAGGTTAAGTGACCTCACTCATCTACTCCTACAGCCCTTTTCCTCCACCCCTAAACTCTCCACGCCACTTCATTCTGAATGCTGGGGGAGTATTATAGTACCACTCTGCATTATAATGTGAAACACATCAACACTCGACTTTGTATTAGTCAGAGTTCTCCAGAGAAACAGAGCCAATAGGGCATCTGTAGATATACAGAAAGAAATTTATTATGAGAGGTTGGCTCATATGACTATGGGGACAGAGAAGTCCCACGATCTGCGATCTGCAAGCTGGAGACCCAGGAAAGCTGGTTGTGTAGTTCTAGTCCAAGCCCAAACAGCCTGAGAACTAGGGGAGCCAATGGTGTAGGTCCCAATCTGAGTCCAAAGGTCCAAGAAACAGGGGACCACTGGTGTAAATTCTGTTCCAAGTTCAAAGACCCCAAAACCAGGTGCACTGATGTCTGAGGGCAGGGGAAGATGAATGTCTCAGCTCAAGCAGAGATAGTGGAATTCACCCTTCCTTCATCTTTTTGTTCTATTCAGGACCTAAACAGATAGGCTGATGCCCACCAGCACTAGGGAGGAAGACCTTCTTTGCTCAGTCTACTGAGTCAAATGTTAATCTTTATCAGAACACCTTCCAGACACACTCAGAGATAATGTCTCACTAGCTCTCTGGGTATCCCTTATCCCAGTTAAGTTTACACCCAAAATTAACCATCACAAACTTCAGCATCCTAATTCGGCCAGAATCTGCTACTTAACTTGCTAGTAAACTTCACGTGAATTTTAATCATTATAACTAGGCTCAAACACATCTTTATTAAACAAAATAGGAACCATTACAATCAATACATTTTTGCCAATGGGAAATAAGTTTGTTTATTCCTGCAGCATAAAAATCCGTGCTTTGGGATTCCACGAATTCTTGGAAAGCATTTTCTGCATCCTGCTTGTTGTGGAAGCGTTTTCCCTGCAAAAAGTTGTCGAGATGCTTGAAGAAGTGGTAGTCAGTTGGCAAGAGGTCAGGTGAATATGGCTGATGAGACAAAACTTCGTAGCCCAATTCGTTCAACTTTTGAAGCGTTGGTTGTACAATGTGTGGTCGGGCGTCATCGTGGAGAAAAACTGGGCCCTTTCTGGTGACCAATACCTACTGCAGATGTCCCAGCTTTCGGTGCATCTCATCGATTTGCTGGGCAGACTTCTCAGAGGTAATGGTTTCGCCAAGATTCAAAAAGCTGTCATGGATCAGACCGGCAGCAGACCACCAAAGAGTGACAATGACCTTCCTTAGGTGCAAGTTTGGCTTAGGGACGTGCTTTGGAACTTCTACTCTGTCCAGCGACTGAGCTGGTCATTGCCAGTTGTTGCACAAAAATCCACTTTTTGTGGCACGTCACAATCCGATCGAGAAATGGTTCATTGTTGTTGCACATAATAAGAGAAGACAGCACTTAAAAATGACGATTTTTTTTGGTTTTTGGTCAGCTCATGAAGCACCCACTTATCGAGCTTTTTCACCTTTTCAATTTGTTTCAAACGCCAAACAACCTTAGAATGGTCTACGTTGAGTTCTTCAGCAACTTCCCATGTAGTTGTCAGAGGATCAGCTTCGATGATTGCCCTTAATTGGTCATTGTCAACTTCAGATGGCTGGCCACTGCGCTCCTCATCTTGAAGGCTCTCGTCCCCTTTGCAAAACTTCTCAAACCCCCACTGCACTGTACGCTCGTTAGAAGTTGCTGGGCCAAATGTGTTGTTGATGTTGTGAGTCGTCTCCACTGCTTTATGACCCATTTTGAACTCAAATAAGAAAATTGCTCAAATTTGCTTTTTATCTAACATCATTTCCATAGTCTAAAATAAACAGCAAGTAATAAGTCATTAGCAAAAAATCACAATGCAAGAAATACTCATTAAAATGATGTATAACATAACCACATTTATTTAAGAATGTATTCCAGTATCAAACAGCAAATTTCAACAGGCTTATTGTTAATATCCAAAAATTTACTTTTAAACACAGGTAATAATTCTAAATGTAACTTGAAACGGAAATTTCCTTGTGGAATTTATACTTTATCAGTCAGTTAAAGGGTTATGTATTGCTGCAAACATAAAATTGTGAACACTTCATGTTATATACAAAAGCAATCAAGAAAGCTCAGATAGCTAATTAAGGGAAATAAATTGAAACTTGTTGGGAGAAAATTCTTTATGAGTCTCTTGCTTTTCTGTGCATCTTGGAGACAGAAGCATTGAGTATTTTTTCAAGGATGTTTGTATGTTATAAACAGCTCTGGAAGATAGACACAGCATCTCCCTTCAGAGCAAAGGTCAGGTTTATCTAACCTCCAGTAAAACAAAGAAAATGTCTTCCTCTAGGGCAAAAGTCAGGCCAGTTTCCTTCCCATTATAAAAGATTCAGTTCCCTTAACTCAGGGTTGCTCAGCTGTGACACCAACTCACGGCGTGTGCAGCATGCACCTGGACCCCTCCGCAACACTCCCATTGCTGAGCCTCATGCTGCCTGCTGTGCTGTGAATAATAATGTCCTTTGTCTCTGACCCAGGAGTCTTGTGTCTTCTGCCAGGATCCATGAAACAGTGCAGGCTACCTTGTTAACTTACAAGTAGGATAAAAATCTCAGACCTTTTACAGTTCTTGACAACAGTTTGAATATTAAGAGAAAGTATGTCTTAGGTCAGGTTCCTTGGGAAGCTGGCTCTGAAATTGGAGAACTCCTCTAAGGTATTCAGGCAGGAGAGGTGACCCCTGGTCTGTCTCCCCAGGTCTGGGGAAGGCAGGCAGGTATAAAGCAGCCGGCGATGGGTGAATTCCCAGATGCTTCTGTCTGACCCAGCTCGTCTCCTGTTTCTAATCTGCATGCTGACCCTCTCCAAGGAGGGCCGTGATTAAACCCAGCTGAACACCAAGCCCTGGGGATGGGAACTCGACAAGTTCTGCACCCCAATTAACAGGCAGAGGGGGTCTCAAGCAGAGGGATGGAGGGCTGCCCAGGACCAGGGCTCAGACCTACTCCCATGGCTGAAGACTTTAGTCAAGGGAGTATGCGCTATTTTTAGCCAGGTGAAATTTGTGGAAAGCAGACAGCCTCCAAATGCAGCAGAAACCTGCTTTGAATTTACAGAGCAGACCTCCATGGGAGGGAGGGCCGAGGGGTGACTTGGGGGCTCCCTTTCCAAGCGGAGATGGAGAGAATTTGAGGAAAAGGTGGGGGAGGGCCCATCCCCACTGGACACCCACTGCGTGTTGGGTACAATGCTAAGAAAAACGGCATCTCAGCGTGGCCCAAACTCCAGTGCCCATCCTGCCACCTCCACGTGCAAGGACCACTTGTATTTTGGATACTGATTACAAATGCAAGCTCCGATCATCACAAGTAACAACAGCAATGGACTGAAACACATCAGAACAGTTTCTTTAAAGGGCCAGAGAATAAATATCAATATTCTGGGTTTGTGGACCACAAGGTCTCCGTTGCAACTACTCAACTCTGCCATTGTAGTGCAAAAGTAGCCGTAGACAATATGGAAGTGAAAGTGTGTCTCTGTGTTCCAACAAAACTTTATTTTTAAAAATAAGATATATTTTTCTTCCTCATAAGCTTGATGAGGCAAAAAAGTAAATAAATAAAATAAAACATATTTTATTTTGGACTAGCTTTGGCCCACAGGCCCATAGTTTGCCAAACACAAATGTCAAAGTAAAATTACAAAACACTGTATCCTATTTTAAGTATTAGTACTGAACAAAATTAAAGATTTTTAACCTCTACATAACGTAAGATATTCCCAAGATAAGTTTAGGACTTTTTAAAAATATCAATCCATAGAGCAGTATAGGCCAGGCAGATTGATAACAAGACAAGTTTCAAGTTTTGCCACGAAATTTTCTTCTCTTAATCCCATCAAGGTGGTTCTGGGCAGTATGTAGGGTGGCCAGGTAAAATATAGGATGCCCAGTTAAGTTTAATTTCAGATAAATAGTGAGTAATGTCTTAGTATAAATATATCCCATGCAACATTTGAGATTATACTTACATTAAAAATTATCTGTTATTTATCTGACATGTAAATTTAACCTGATGTCCTATATTTTTATTTGCTAAATCTGGTAATCCTAACAGTGTGTGTCATCTCATTTGGAAAGGCTGTTGAAAGGCTACCTCTGCGGCTCTTCATGATTGCAAGGCCTGGGCCAGATGAAATTGGTGTCCTTGAACACCCCCCACCACCCTACAACAGTCTTGGAGCCAAAGTAGAAAAGTCACTTTCTAAACAGAAAGATCTAGGCTCATACACAAATTGTCTGGCACTTAGCAGGTACCGGAGAAATTGTAGCTATGGTTTTTATTCATTTGCAGTTTCTTGATCTGTTTTATTATCCCTTTGTAAACACTGATACCAGTTGCATGACCCTGGCCAAGTTCTTGAATTGTTCTTGAGCCTTAGTTTTCCTGTGTGTAACATGGGGATAATGCCAGCACCTCCTTCAGGGATTGGTGATAATTAAATGACCCAATGGGCAGCAAGTGCTTAGCAACTAAGGTGCTCTCTATAGATTGTAACAAAGTCTGTAATAACTAGTTCCAGCTTCACATTCCTTCTTTCATTAAATCCTCAAAACAACCAGAGAGTGGGTATTAAGATCCCATGTCACAAACCAGATAAACTGAGGCTCTGAGAGGTGATGTCACTCAAAAGGAAGCAGCAGCGGAGATGGGATTTGAACCAGCAGTCCTGGCTGCAGGCACCTCAACAACTGGCAAGGCTGGACCTGCCACACACAACCAGCCATAAAAGGCAGACAAGGCTGCAGTTTGGGCTGCATAGACCTCACACACAAGTCCCTTCATCTGCTGAGCAAGCTCCCAGCTGCCCCGCAGGTGACATTAGCCTGTAGAACCGGCACATTTTTACCTGAGGCAGGAATATTACCGTGGGCAATCAGTTCCAGGTTGGGCCACTGGAATCAGACCACCCAGGTGTTACCTGGCTGTTGCTGAGCAGGCGGAAGGAGAACTCCTCTGCCCCTTCAAGTACACTATTCCCCCTGCCCTAGACAGGAGCCCTCCCTTGTGCCATGGGGCACCAAGGCTTTTGGACCTCAGTTTCCCCTAGGCATCTTCCCGACCCACTTCTGGCCTTCCCTGACCCCGTACTTGTCCCTACCAGCACAGGAAACAGTTAAAGTCATCCAGTCGATTATGGGTAATGATTTGCTTAGCGCTTGTCTTCCCACTCTGCTGGGAGCCTCATGGGGGCAAGACTTCATCTGTCCCACTAAACACTTGTCAAATGACTAACAGACGGAGGCAGCTAATATTTTCCAGGCACCACCTTCGTCCCAAGCACTTTGCCTTCATTTTCTCATTGCATTGCCATGCCAGTTCCTTGAGGGTGGAATGAGAGGTCCCATGTTACAGATGAGGAAACTGAGGTCCAGAGCCAGCCCTAGAAAGCAATATGATATGCAGTTAAGAGCATGGCCTCGCTGGCTGTGCAAACACAGGCAAACGCCCATCTGTAAGAAGGGAACAACAATCTTACCTACTCCAAATGGCTACTGGGAAGATTCAGTGAGAGAAGGATGGAAATCGCTCTGTGAAATCTCTGAAACAAAATTATTGCCCCCAATTGTTAGTTTTATTACTTTTGCCAAATCATACAGCTCATAAGTGCTGGTGCTGGGATCTGATTTCACTGTTCACTCCGCTACAGCAGAGAGAAGCAGGACAAGAAAAGAGCAGAGCTGGGGGCCCGGTCCCTGAATTGTTTTGGCCAGAACTGATTGCACACTGGACGTTTTCCTAAAAAGATAGGCCTGGCCTGGCTGCTCCTGACTCAGTGGAGCTGGCAGGGCTGGCAGGTGAGTGGGCTGGAAGCCCTGCCTCCAACCGCGTGCCTGAGTTACGCCACCACCCGGGCTGGGGTTGGCCAGACTGTGCTAAGGACTGAAATGGGATAGGAGAGAAAAGAGATGGCCCAAGGCCTGGACCGTTCTGCCCCCAGAATAGCCATTCCTCTCTGTTCTTGCCCAAACCGAGGATGAAACCTCTGGTGTAAGAGATGTAAGACTCACGGGGAATGCGTCCTCAGAAGGGAGCCACGGTCCCAGCGTCACCGCCAGCTCAACAAGCATAGTGGGGAACATCCTGACTCAAGCTGGACACACCCAAGGTCAAACCCCAGGCTTGACCCTGGGCAGGAAGCTTTAGCCTGGGGGGCCTCAGTTTTATCCACAAAGTGGGTATAAAAAAAACACATCATCCTGGGTTGCTGTGGGGGATGAAATAAAACTAGCCCAAGAAATGCACTTGGCACACAGTAGGAGCTCCACAAGTGTCCGGTGGTGTTCCCTCTGTCTCCCGGTCCCACCCCCTCTAGGTCTCTCTTTCTCTCTCTCTCTCTCTCTCTCTCTCGATCCAGCTCATTCCAGGGCAGGAGTTGGAAGGAACGAGAAGACCATCTTGGAGGCAAGCCTTAGGCTCTGCAGAAGGGATCTAGGGCCAAACATAACATCAGATTATTAAAAATGTGGACAGTAAACACCGGCACAACTGGCCAGAACACAGTGGCCCACAGACCACAGCCCAGCTGCTGCTCATGCCCGTGGCCACACCACCTGCTGCCCCTGCATCTGGGACAGACCCAGCTCTGCAGGCACCCGGCACAGACTGGCATGTTTTTTCTAAGCCGAGCCCCAGGGACCCGGCCAAGCCCTGTCCTTACAGTGAGACAGCCTGGGGAACCGCTGACAGGGTCTGCGCTCAGAGGAAGGGGCCTCACACCCAACCCCCCTCCTTGGCCATCAGACAGGCCCTGAACAGGTGACCAGAGACCAAGCCCCACAGGGACCCTACAAGCTCTGGCCTGATAGCACAGTGCTTGATGCAGCATACAGACCAGGATGGGAACCCCAGCACCCAAGTTAGCCTCTGTGTGAGCTTGGGCAAGTCACTTTACTTCTCTGAGCCCCCAGGGTCCTCATCCAAACAATGAGCATATTAAGAGCCACCCCTCTCCCCAGACTGTGCTGTGAGGGTAAAATGAGACAATGCATTTAAAACACAGGGCTTGGCACACTAAAGGGTGGGGCTGGGCCTCAGTGCACCCTGGCGCCCCATCCCAAGCTGGACAAGACCGATGCTGGGAACCAAGGTCCCATCATAACTGGGGTCCATGTGGTCACTGGAACAGCCACTTTGGTGAGCACCCAAGGGCGAGCAGCCTGGGTGCAGGGGTGAGTGAGCAGGCATTGGAGCCAAACAGTGGATCTGAACCCCTCTGTGGTGTCACAGTGTCACTGCCCCCAGCTGGGCCCCAATAGCCCCCTCTGTGAATAGGAATATCACCTACCTTACTACCTTACTTTCTCCTTCAAGGAATTATTGAAATTATTGTTGAGTGCTTTCATTGTGCACAGCTCTAGAACCCGTGGATAAATAGGGCTGGACTCCTGTCCTCAAGGCCACTGTAAAGATTCAGGAGTCGCTGTGTGGACATTGCCTGGCATTTGGCAAGCACCCAGTAAGTTGACTTTCCTACATTAATTACTGTGTCTCTTTCTCTCCCTTCCTTCCTCCTTCCCTCTCTCCTTTGGTGGTCCCTCCCTCCTTCTCTCCTTTCCTTCCTTCCTCCTTTCCTTCCTTCCTTCCTACCTTCCTTCCTTCCTTCCTTCCTTCCTTCCTTCCTTCCTTCCTTCCTTCCTTCCTTCCTTCCTCTGTGGGTCATGAATCAGACAGGGGCCCTCTGGGGATAATTACATGGAGAATGGGGTAGAGGGTTCGACCCCCTCATTCCCCAAGCAGGTGCCAAGCCCTTCCTGGCAGGTGCAGACCGGGGCCTGGAAGGAAAAGACAGAGCTGGTGGCCGCAACAGGAGAAAGGGTTTAGAAAAACAACCTACTCGAGTTACCTTCTAAACGACTAAGACTTTGGCCCCAAGACCTTCCTTACAGCCCTGAGTTCTCTGATCCTCAGCTCTGAGAGGGAAAGGAGAGGAGGGGCTGGATGACTCAGCGGCCCTTCGGGCAGAGTTTGTTCCAGCCCAGGGGCCCAGGGAAGTCCCTTTTGGGGAGGGGGAGATGCTGGTCACATACGTAAGCTGGAACTGGCCCTGGGACTCCCCACGTCACCCTAGGGTCATGACCCCACAGGGAATGGGGCTGCGGCACCCTCCCCCTGGCCGAGGCCTGCCTAGCCTGCCTGCCTGCCTGTGTCACCACCCAGCCTGGCTGAAACCCGAGCCAGAGAGATAGAGCCCGGCCGAGCCAGCCAGTTATGTCTTAATGTAATTTAGCTGTAATCGCAGCGTGTTTTCCCTCGCTATAATTAGTAAAATGTGGTTGTTTTCTGTGTTCCTGGAAGATGTCTGAACTGGAGCCAGCTCCCCGTAGCTTTTCTGACAACTCTCCCAAACAGGCCCACCAGCAACACAGTGGATTTACCAATACTGTTTTTTCCTCTTAACCTGAGTTCCCCTGATTCCTGAGTTGGGGCCTCTCCCTCCTGGCCCTGAGGACAAGCCCCAGGGTTTAGCACAGGGCTGGGCACGATATAGGTGCCCCAGAAATGTGAGTGGGCGATTGAGTGATCAAACCAACAACCCCAAAAAGGCATGTAGGGAACGAATTCCTCTGTTAGGATTTCTACAAGATCCTCAAAGAAATTGTGTGTGTGTGTGTGTGTGTGTGTTGTGTGTATGTGCTGGCAGGCGTGTGTGTTGTGTGTTGCGTGTGTGTGTGCTCGCAGGTGCAGCTGTCCACATATGATAATGTGTACCCATATGTGTACCCATGATAATGGGCACAGCCCGCTATGTGACTGTGCTTGTGACTCTGTGTGTGTGTGTCTGCCGACGGTGTGGAGACTGCGTGGGTTGAGTACTGTGTGTGTGGATGTGTGTGGTCACCCAAAGAGTGCCAGAACTGGTCCTGAACACTGCGATGACCGTGTGACAGGGCAAAGAACGTGGCACTCCGACTGTCCCTGTGCTGCCATCGTCGCTTGCATCTCCTGCCTTGGATTAGACTTAGGCACAGTCCTTCGTCCTTTCACTCAGGCAACAGCAAACATTACTTGGGTCCTACTATGCACTGTCATCTGTCACTGTTGGTGGCTCTCCACTGGGTCTCTCTGTAGCTTCTCACACCCCCGCGTATTCACTCATTCAATGAACATTCGTTAAATAATTGCATGGGGTAGCCTGTGGTTTTGTGTGGGGGGGGAGGGTTTCCATGAAAGATCAAGATTCACATTTTTTGCCTTTGCCAAATTCTCTCCCAGTGGGAAACGTATTTCCCATAGTAGGCCACTCAGCCAGGGGCAAGGACTCCCACGCCACTTACTGTGTGGCCTCACGCAAGCTACTTAACCTCTCTGAGGGCAGTTGAGATGTGCTTGATGTGTAAGTGCTCAATAAACATACATTTTTATGTTAGTAATTGTATGGGCTTTATTTTTTCAATTAATCAGCAATGCTTGGAAAGTGCCCCCACCAACCATTTCTTCCACCAAGCCCGCAGTTCCACCCAAGAAATCGAGAACTAGCCGAACATTTGCATCAGAGGATTCCGCACCGGAGGAATGCTGGGCTCGGGTTGGCTGAGTTCACCTGGACTCTGAATGTTCTGATTGGCTGGGGCATGAGTGGGTGTGGCCCATTCTCCAGAGTGCACTTGGCCCTAATTCTTAAGAGAGTGACGTCGGACCCAGACAGTGGATTTGACTTTTTACCTGGATTATTGTTCTTTCGATCTTTTCTCAGGAAATCTCACCAAATGTCCAGCTCTATGATTTCAGCAGATAAACGCCTCCAAAGCATATCCGCCCTTACAAAATGCATCAACCTTGTATTTGCCCAGCGGAGGACGGCCGGCCGAGGTGGGAACGCGCTGCAGGGCGGAGATGCGAGTTCCACCTTCTTAACCTTGGGCGGGAGGGTGTTAGGGTCTTGCTCCGGGGACTTGCGCACGTGAGAGCCTCCAGCTCTTGCAATGGGGCACTTCTCTCTGCTAAGCTCGCTTCTGGCAAGGAGCAGACAGAGAGTCGCTTTTTGAAAACTGTGGTTAAACACAAATAAAATTTTAGCATCTCAACCATTTTTAAGTGTACAGTTGAGCAGTGTTAAGTACATTCACGTAGTTGCGCAGCCAATTGCCAGAACTGTTTTCATCTTGAAAAACTGCAGCTCGTATCCATTAAACAGCAGCTCCCCACTCTCCCCTCCCCCCAGCCTCTGGTAACCACCATTCTTTCTGTCTCCATGAATTTGACTATTCTAAGTGTCTAATAGATGCGGAATCATGCAATATTTGTCTTTGGGCACTGGCATATTTCATTTAGCATAACATCTTCAAGCTTCATCCATGTAGTAAATGTCAGAATTTCCTTCCTTTTTAAGGACCAGATAATATTCCATAGACCACATTTTGCTTATCCATTTACCCATCAGTGGACATTTGGGTTGATTCCACCTTTTGGCTGTTGGGAATGATGCTGCCATGAACACGGCTGTACAAATAAATATCTGTTCAAGTCTATGCTTTCAATTATTGTGAGTGTATACCCAGAAGTGGAATTGCTGGATCGTATGGAAATTCTATTTTTAATTATTTTGAAGAACTCAACATATCGTTTTCCATGGCAGCTGCACCATTTCGCATTCCTAGTTCCTGCACATCCTCACCAATACTTGTTATTTTTGAGTTTTTTTTTTATAGTAACCATCCTAATGAATGTGAGGTGGTATCTCATTGTGGTTTTGATTTACATTTCCCTGATGATTAGTGATGTTGACCAAGAGACTCACTGGTGTTTTTTTTTTTTTTTTTTTTTTGAGATAGAATCTGTCACCCCAGCTAGAGTGCAGTGGTGTTATCGTAGCTCACAGCAACCTCAAACTCCTGGGCTCAAGCAATCCTCCTGCCTCAGCCTCCCAAGTAGCTGGGACTGCAGGCACGCACCACTACATGTAGCTATTTTTTCTATTTTTAGTAGAGACCTGATCTCCCTCTTGCTCAAACTGGTCTCAAACTCCTGTACTCAAGCAATCCTCACTCCTCAGCCTCCCAGAATGCTAGGATTACAGTTGTGTGAGCCACCATGCCCAGCCAAGAGATTCATTTTTGAACCATGAAACCAAATGGAGATTTTTCTCCACTCGCAGTACTATCTCTTGAGACCCGAAGTGGATGTGTTTTTTTATTTATTCATTCATTCATTCTTCACTCACTCATTTATTTGCCATGCCTTAAATGCTGTGCTAAGTTCTCCACAGATATTTAGAAGAGATACAACACCAAGGCAATAATACTGAGAAAAGATATGTGAAATGACATTTAAATGCAATATAGAGAACTACAAATGGCCATTGAATATGTGAAAAAAACCTCTTCACCTCACTAGTAAATCACAAAACTTGGAGATACTTAAACAAAAGATGACTTTTCCTTTTTTGCCTCATCTTTTGGTAAAGATTTTTAAAGTTGATATTAGTACTAAGAATATGAGAAAACAAGCCCTCGCATATATTGCCAGTGGGAATGTAAACTGAATTTTCATTTTTGGAAGACAATTAAGCAAGTTCATGTCTAGAATTTATCTTAATTTAAAATTGGGGCAAACGCACAAAGATGGGAATTTTGTTGTGTCATTTATAATAGCAAGGAATAAGAAACAACACAAATGACCATCGAGAGAGAATTGTTTAGTGAATAAATGATGGGATGGTATGGGGGAAGTTAGTGGCAATGAATGATGTTTAAAACAAAATTCTGCCCTCCACATATCCAGGTTCCACATCCCCAGGTTCAAGAAACCACAAATCAACAGTACAAAGTTCCCAGGATACGGAGGGCTGGCTTTTTGTATCCGTGAGTTCTGCAAAACCGACTGAGGGACTTGAGAATCCCTGGATTTTGGCATCCTCAGGGGGCCTGGAACCAAACCCCTCCAGATACTGAGGGACAACTGTAAGCTAAAAGGCAAGTTCTAGAAAAGTCTACGATGCATGTTAGCATAAATAAATGAATATACATATATATAGAAAAAATAGGTATATAGACAAATATTTTGTAAAGTATTGTGGGAAGATATATATGCTGCTCTCGATAGTGCTTCTTTTAGTTTTAAAGAGTATTTTTGCCTTTAATCTTTTGCAAGTATGCATTTTCTTTGGAATGTTTACAATGTATTTGCTCTGCTTATATAATAATAAGAAAAAAGAATATTTTTAAAGTAAATAAAAAGCAATAAAATGTGGTAAATGACAAAATAATGATATATTAAAATTCCAAGATGCACTTTTAATGTGATGCTTCAAAACATGATGCCTAGAAACCGGAGAAGAAATCATGTTCAAATCACATGTAAAGTAAGAGTTAACTAGCTCTAAGTGAGAACCCCAGGCGGGAAGAATCTCCAATGTGTAAGGAGTACAAACTTAATGGCTTTTATTTTGGCTGGGGAGACATCTTTCTTTTCTGATTTTGCTTCCATTCAAGTTGCTGTCTGTGTCCAGATACATGAGGTGCTGTTTTTAAGGGAAAAGGTTTAATCTGAGGCTGGAAACAGTTGGTGGAGCTTAGTCAGGATCAGGCAACCAGACAAGGGAAGAGGAAGGAGGTCTAAACGGGCTGGGGTGCATGGAAGGCAGAGAGTGGGAGAAGGATGGAGGGAGAAGATCATTCTCAGTACGTTCAAGCAGATGGACAGCTGCACCACACCTCCGGCCCCCAGAGCTGGTGCTAGGAGGAGAGGACCTCTGGGCTGCTTGTGCTGGCGGCTCCTGCCGGGGCCACACTCAGCACATGTCAAAGAAAGTCCCGAGGGAGTTCTAAGAGACTCCCTCCAGGTGAATCCCAGAAGTTCTCATTTCCCAAACGGGGGGCCTCCCCAGGTCTCCACCCCTTTCCCCCATATTAAGATTTTACTGACTCCCCATGTCCTCAGAATAATGCCCAAACTGCCCTAGCCTGACATTCGAAGTCCGCACCATGTGGCCAGCCCTCCCCAGACTCATCTCCTGACACTGCCACTGCAGCCACACCAGACTCCTTGAATGTTCCAGAACTTCTCATCAGTCCCCTCTGCCTGGAAGTCTTCCCCATACCCTGGGGTGAACTTGCAAATTCCTCCCTCTGGGCTTGGACAGAAACTTCTACCACACTGTTCAGCGACTTGAGGGCATTGTGTCTGCCTCCTCTCCACACCGTATCCCCTGAGGTCAGAGACCTGCGGCAGGATGTGCAAGAAACATGTTTCGTGGTTTGGAGTCGGTCTCCAGCCCCTGTCTCTTCCATATGCCCCCACGGAAGCCCTATCCGTTGCCATCACCACCCCAGGCCCGAAGACTGTAGGATTCAGCAGGTGGCAGAGAGGAGAGAGGATACACCAAACGACACGGACAGCAGCTCCCAGCCCCTGCGTGCTTGCCGTGTGCAGGGACATTCTAAATACTGTACTCATTGCATCTTCATTAGGAACTTCATAAAGTCGGCACCACTATGATCTCCTGTTTACCTATGATGAAATGGGCATTGCATAGGGTAAGTCTTTGCCCCAAATCATGCATGTGGGGACAGGTGGAGCCAGGTGTCGAACCCCATAGCCCACATTCCTGAGCACGAGACTCCATTAAGTGACAAAATAACCAAAAAAGATTTTATTTCTTGTCACACTGTGTGAAATGATGCTAGAGTACGTCTGGAAGGATCATTGTGAGGGAAAGGCTATGAAATATTTGAGAAAGAAGAAGCATTGGAGGGGAAGGGTAAATACTATCTGTGCATTATAGAGTCACAATACTTAAAGTTACAGAGTCTAATCTCATAAGCAGGTTTTTATAAGAATCAAAGCATATAATGAAGATGTCATTTGACCTCTGCAGCATCTTGCAAGATAGGTAGGGTGGGTGTTCTTACCAGCATCAGCATCACTTTTATGGCACGACAATCAGACCCCGTGAGGGGGAAGTATCTGAAGTCATGGAGGGAGGAACAACCTGGGGCAAGGGAACTTGTGAGCAGAGATAACCCATTTTCTTTTAGAGGCCGGAGTCAGCAACAGCCACCACCACTGCACCCTAAGGCGCATCTCTGAGGTTCAGCACAATATCCCCACCATTCCCTGTTGCCCTGCACTTGGCCCCCTCACTCATCCACCTTGCCCACCTGGCCCTGCATCCTGTGAGCTTGTGGCCCCTAAGCTGTTGCCCTCACCTGTCCCTGATCTGCCTTTGTCTCTCTAACAGGAGTTTGAACTCCTTGAGAGCAAAGCTGCACCTACCTCTGTCTCTCCAGGCTGAGCCCTATGCTGGCTCATAGCTGGTGCTCAACAAATGACTAGTCGAGAAAATACCTCAAAGCTCCTCTTCCCGCAGGAGGCCAAGACAAAGTATCTATAGCCCCCAAAGGACAGTGGGCACATTTCTGTCATCCCTCATCCAAGTTCCCCTGGATACTGGAAGGCTCACATCCTATCTTCCAGCAAGAAGAGAAATACAGCCCTCTGTATTAGCCAGGGGAAGCTAGGCCCTCTAACAGATAGTCCTGACTCCTCAATAGCTTAACACAATAAAAGTTTATTTTTCCTTCCCATGCTCTGGGCCAGGCAGCCCTCCATGTGGTCATTCAGGGCCCAAGCCTCTTCCATATGTGCTTCCATCCTTCTCCAGGCCCTCAGAGTTCTACCCTCTCAGCCAGTGGCCAAGAAAAGAGAAGGGGGCTCCCAGGATGTTTTTAAGGACCAGGCCCAGAAGCGGCATGAATCATTCCCACCACATTCCACGGCTTAGAAATCAGGCATATGGCCACACCTAACTGGAAGGAAGAAAAGGGAGAGCAATCTATCCATGTGGCTGGGAAGAACAAGAACATGGAGATGGATAAACATCTAATTCTCTCTGCCAAGCCCTCCTTGCCCTTCATTTCTGCTCAGAATCCTGGAGAAATGCTCCAAATTCACAGAGACTGTACCCTTTCAAGAGCAAGAAACTAAGAAGGAAATGATTTTCTAATCTCATTCTCAGCCTTACTCAGTGATTCCTCCCAAGTACTGTTTCAGTTATCTATTGCTGCTATATAACAAATCACCACAAAACTTGGTGTCTTAAAACAACGATCTAGGCTGGGCTCAGCTGTGTGGTTCTTCTGCTCCACATAAATGTCTGCTGAGTCTGGACCACCCAAAATGCCTTCTTCACTCACACATCTTCCACGTCGACACCTAGGGTGTTAGAACGGGTGGCCATCTCACTCTCTCTTTCCACATGATCTCTCCAGCAGGGTAGCCAGAACTCTTTATATGGTACCTCCAAGGGCAAGAGTTCCAAGAGACCAAGCCCCATTGTGCAAGTATTTATTAAGCATCTGAATGCATCATGCTTGCTAATGTTCCAATGAACAAAGCAAGTCAGATGGCTAAGCCCTGAGTCAATGTAAGAAAGTAGTACACAAGGGCATGCATACCAGATGTGCTTCACTGCAATATAACAGTCTACTGCAGATGCTTCAGCAGGGCAGAGTGAACAATGTGGGATCTTTGAACCCAACTGATCAGGGTACAAATCCCAGCACTGCCAGTTATCAGCTAGATAACCTTGTAATGCCACTCAACCTCTCTGAGCGTTTATTTACTCATCTGCATAAAGGAGATGAAGGCACAAGAGAACCTACCTCAAAGGGTTGTTGTAAGAATTCAGTGTGATCATGCTTAGCACTGGTCCTGGTCCCCACTAAGTGCTCAACATGCATTATTAGTTCCTGTGTCCCCATCCCCAGCTGGACCCACTTGACGATGCTTCCCCACTATAGGAAATTGGTTGTACATACTGCAGCTACACTTGATTATCCCAACATCACTGTGAACATCAGAAAATTCCAGAGATTTGACACCTACAAAAGACCAGGGTGGATCCCAGGAAGGACCTGGATCAGGAATTCACTCCATTACACCAAAAAAGAACCTTACACTGTGCAAGAACCACATCCCACCCTAATGTTCCCAAGTGGCACAAGCTGCCATGAGACCATTGATTCAATTCACATGACTGCAGACAACTGACCCAGAAGGGGGTTTGGGACTGCATGCTGCTCAGAGGTGAAGTAGGGGACTCTTATTTGGTATGGCTTGGGGAGGGATTGATAGAGATTATGGGGTCCCAAATATCTATCCCCCAAGCCATCCCTTGGCTGCCACTGCCTATGACAGTCATGTATCCCAGAGTCCCCGGTCAGGGTGGAAGTCTCCTAATCGGGGAAAGACATTCTTTCCCCAGTCACTGAGGCCAAGGATCAGAGCATCTACCCTGATGGTGGGACCCAGAGAGGACCTTGCCCTTACCTTGAAGTCAGTGCCACATGTAGAGTGAGCAGGCAGAGGGCTGTAGGCCAAAAGGCCTGGGTTCTTCTGCTCTAGCCTGAACCAGCTCTGGGCCCATGGGCAAGTCCCTACTCCTCTCTATGCCTGGGGTCAGACACATTCCATCAACAGTTTTCCAATTTTGGGCTGCTTCCATCAAATTTATCTCTTAAATATTGTGATTCTGAAGGAAATTCATCTAAAGGGAGAGAGGCAACATAGCACAGAAGTTAAGTGTCACAAGCTCCACAGGCAAACAGACCTGAATTCAAATGAGGAAGCTTGGGCAAACAGTTCACCTTGCTGAGCCTCAGTCTCCCCATCTGTGAAATGGAAATAATACCAGAACATATGCCCACTGGGTTGTTCCAAGTATTAAGTGAGATCATGTATCAGAACACTTGGCATTGTGCCTGGCACATGGTGAGCGCTCCATGGATGTAACCAACTTTTATCATTTTTAAAAGAATCTGCTCAGTGTTTTTTAAGGATTGCAACCCTTTGCTTTGGTGGTCTCTGGTCACGTCAGTCCTAGCCCCCACCTCTAGTTCCCGTCCCAGCATCATCCCCCACCACAACAGCTGATGCCGAGGACCACTGGGCCTGGGATTGACCCTGCTTGGACATGGACGCTGGGTCCAGCTCTGGGTGACCTTGAGTGAGTCATTTCACTTCTCCAGACCTCAGTTTTGTTATCTGTTAAGTAGGGGTGATGACACTGTCTACCTCCTAGGGTGTGGTAGGAATTAGTACAGCACCTGACATAAAATAAACACTCAATAACTGCTGTTATCAGTAAGTTTAATTGGGGTAAACATTTTGGGGGTTTGTTTTCTTAATCATGTTTGGGGGTGGTGGGTGCCCTCTAGTGGTGGAGCCCCCGCTGGTGGGGCATGCCTCAGCCTTTGGCCTGGGGGGAGGAGGGTGGCGAAAGGAGGACAGTTGGGCCTAGATCTTAGAGGTGGACCTTCTCGGGACTGGGGGTGAGTTCCAACCCAAGGCCACCACAGCGGGGTCTGGGAACAGCGATCTATAAGCTGGCTTGGCAGGGAGGACGGATTAGAGCCCTGGGTAACTTCTCTGCAAAGAAGGAATGAGCAGCGCCCGCCATGGAGCTAGGAGACAGGCACGAGAGGTACCGAGGCGGTTCTCGTGCTGCCTTCTACTGCCAGACGCACCTCGCCACCATCCTCCCGCTGCCTCGTCCAGATGGAAAAATGAGGTGAGGTAAAGAAAGGGACTCTCCTAAGGTCACACAGAACATCCAAGGCAGAGCACAGGCCCACGCCCGAACTCCAGGTCCGGTGCTCTCGGCCCCACACTGCAAGGTCAGCTTGGCCAGGCCGGGCGATGGGAAGCAGAGGACATTTCATTGAATCATAGTGAAGTTTCGAAGAAGGGGGAATTGCAGCAGGCGGAGTTCCCAGGGCTGGAGCCCTGCCCAGCCGGTCCCAGAGCTCAGGGAGGGTGGGAATGACGCAGCCCGGCCGTGGCGGTCTCAGGAGCACCATTGGCCGGGAATCTGCGCAGCGGCAGCCAGCAGGGCTGCAGAGGCTCTGGGAAGGATGGCTGAGCCGGTGGCCCAGGCTGACTTCGCAGGAGCCCCGTGCAGCAGGCACAGCATGCACTCGGGATGGCTCCGTGGCAGAATCCGAGAGGACCCCGCCCACCCACACACTCACACACGCAGGAAGGACGTGGGCCCGGCAGAGCCCGCGGGCAACAGAAGCCTCGTCAGCAAGGAAGGGGTCAGCCTGGAGCAGCGAAATCCCTGAAGACCCATGAGAGGGGCTGGCTACGAGCAGAAGGCCAGGCCCAGCTGTGGGCCGAGGCCGAGGGCCGGAGGCTGTGGACACAGCCAGCTCACTTCCCCACTCGGACGGGCCCCCTTCCTGTGCTCCAACCTGGGAGGCCTCGCCGGCTATGTGTCCTAAAAGCTTTCTCACGAATTAACAGCTCAGCTGAGACTCACAAGGCCTTTGTCGGATCATCCCAACCTACAGATGAGGAAGCTGAGGCTCAGGGAGGGGCAGGAGCTGCAGGGCGGCGGGGCCATCCCCACCCAGACTGGCCGTCAGCCCCTTCCACATCCTGAGAGCCGCAGAATGAGGCTAGTGGGAGGAGAGAGGAAATCTGCTCAGCCACCGGCCTCCAGGACCCTGGTGCAATGCCAGCACCGGCCCCTACCTGGGAGCCACCAGCCCAGCCCCTGGGCCCCAGTGGTTGTGCACTCCCAGGACTAGGTGCAGAAGGAGGCAGTGTGTGGAGACAGAAAGGAAGCTGGCTTTGGCACCTGGACCTGCGTTCAAATCCTGGCTGTGCTGTATAGTTACTGTGTGACCTTGGACATGTCACTTAAATCGCAGCTACCCAGTTTCCTGAACTGACAGAAAGGCATGATATCTTCTGCACATTGCATTCCTGGTAAAATCACAACTGCCATTCATTGTGCCCTTTGGGGCCAGGTACTGTTCTAATCGCATTAGCGCATTAACTGGTGTGTTCCTTTCAGCAGTCTCCTGGTGCCGTTTGACTGGTAGCTCCGTCTGCAGATGAAGAAACTGAGAAACAGCCGGGAATAGGCAGAGCAGGGATTTGAACTCAGCCCGTCTGGCCCCTGAATACTGGGCTACACTGCCCATTTATAACGTATGAAAAGTACATCCAAGATGTTAGATGCACCACGGGGCTGTGAATTTTGGGTTGAGTGGAGTGGCGAGGCTCAGAGAACACACTGACCAGGGAGTGCCTACCCCTGCCAGGGTCCACTCGGACCAACTAGATACGAGTCTGCACCTCTGGGAGACCAAGGGGAAACCGAGTCAGGGAAGGCTATGGTTGTGGTCTGGGGTCCCAGGTCACAGCCCCAACCTGGTCCCTTCATCAGATCATGTGCTCCTCAGTGGTCACCGAGGTGCCCTCTGGGCCAGGCTTGGGACTGGACACGCAGCACAAGGCAGATGAGGGCCTGACCTGGCAGCCCCTTGAGGGCAGGAGGCCCTGCCAGACGCCACGACAGTGGGGAGGTGGGAGACCAGGCCATCTCTCCGGTAGGGTGGACTCCCTACCTGGTGGGAAGGCACTGGGCCCGGAGCCCAGGGCGGAGGGATTGCGATCTCCCAGTGCCCCTCCCAGCCCGGGAGCTGCCCCTTTAAAGAGAGATGGGGCAAGGCAGTGTGCCCCCTCGGGCTGCAGCTGCAAGACTCCTGGCTTTCACACCCAGCCTGAGCCAGGGATAGGGATTGGGAGCCCCCTGCCCCTCCCTTGACCTCCCAGCCGCCTCTCAGCCCACCCCAGCCCGAGGTCCCCGTGCCTTGGTCCCAGCCCCTCGGCGCCCCAGCCATCCCACCCGCTCTTGATCTGTTCCCTGGCTGGGACTCCTGGCTGGGGCTGCGCGGCCCTTCCCTTCCCACTCCGTGCTTGGCAGAGGGGTGAGTGTCTGTTCTTGAGCGAGCGGGGCCCAGGGGGCCGGCCTAGGCCAGTGAGAGGAAAGGGGGGTGGAAGGCAGGGCTGTCTAAAGGGAACCCCCTTTCCCAAGAAGCCAGCTCCGCCCACCATGGGGGTGTGGGCTGAGGGCAGGCAGACAAGGCACCGGCCGGAGCTTGCGTGCTGGAGAGCATCTATGTGCGTGGAAGACCAAAGCAAGCGGTTCGGCTCTAGAAGAACCCATTAACCAAGGAGAGGCCAGACTCCTGCAAGGACAGAAACACCCTGTCTGCCTGGGCAGGCTTAGCCCTCAGTGGGAGAAGGGCACGTGACCACGCGTCCGGGAGAGCACTGACCCTGCACCCGGCACCATGCTGGGCACTTTGCAGGTCTGATGCCAGGTCACGCCCGTACCCGCCCCCCTTCCCGCCCGAAGCTCTCTCCCAACTAGGAGAATGAGTTAGAACCTGGGCTTGGGAGTTGGGCAGATGCTGGGTTCAAATCCTGACCCCACTGTTTGCCACCTGTGTGACCTTGAACATGTCATGTCACCTCTCTGGGCGTTAGTTTCCTCATCTGTAAAATGGTGGTAACAGTACCCACCTAGGGGGCTGGCGAGTGAATCGGGCATTAGGGGTGCTCAGTTGGTGCATGTTCCTTTTCGTGGGGCTGCCTGCCCTGCACCCCCACTCGAGTCCCATGGGTCCCAGTGGAGGCCCAGGTGCAGTGGGGAAGTCCCTCCCCTCGGCTCTGCCATCCTCCTGCCTGTGTGCAGCGGATGCCAGCAAAGGATGCACACAGCCGGGATGTGGCCTCTTGCAGAAAGAACTGCGGACTCTCACCACCAAGGCTCCTTGGGACCCACCCCTGCACTGTCACCCACGGGCATCAAAGTGAGGTAGAGAGGGAGCCACTGAGAAGTGGGGTCCTCCCAGATGTGCGCCAGAAGCCCAGGGGCCAGTCGGTGCCTGCCATTCCTTAGCAGAGTGGTCTTTGCCCTCCTGAACCTTGTCTTCTGTCTTGAGGTAGGGTGTACAGGAAGGTCCCCAGAGACTCCAGCGTGACAGCGCTCAAGCCCAGGCTGAGCAAAGCCAAGGGGATGCAAATGCAGCCCTCAAGGCTGCCCTCGCCTTTGTTTGCTTTATTGAGTAAAAGAAAATACTTTGAACATTTAATGGGGACTTGGGGAGGGGAGGAGGGGTCAGGGGGAGGCTTCATCCAAGAGAAACAGCCTCCAAGGAGCATCCAGCCAAGAAAACCCGAGGAGCTGGAGCAGAGGCAGAGCAGCCAGGGGGACGAGACCTTCCCCCACAGTGAGCAAGGCAGCCCCTGCCCCGCCCCCTCCCGCTCCTCAGTGCCTCCTTTCCTGCTGCCCCCAGGGGCCACCCAGAACCCCCAGCTCACCTGTCACTCCCCCTTGGGCATGTTCATTCACTCCTTCATGCACTCATTGACTCATTCATTCATTCATTCACCCAGGCAGTCACTTTTCTGTTCCTCTTTCATTCATTCCTTCCCTGGTTCATTCATTCACTCACTGAGGCACTTGCTCCAAGGTGAACAGTCAGGGGCCCTGCCCTCAAGGCATTCTGGGGTTAGTGCGGGACAATGGCCCAGGCAGGGAGATTGCCAGGAGCCTGCTGGGGCTGTAGGAGGCCAGTGGGTGCTCACCGATTGGCAAGAAACCCTGTTTCTCTAAGGTGAGTGCAGGGCACCAGGTGGTGCAGGCGGAGGGGAGGACAGTCCAGGAAAATGGCCCAGAGGTGGGTGGGAGCCACTGTGCTTCAGAAGGGGGCCAGGAGACCAGGGCAGGCCAACCCCGGTGCCAGCAGGGCACATCTCAGGGTCCCCCCGGGCTGCTGTGGGCCTTCCCTACTGCCAGGCCAGGAGCCCCTGGCATTCCCCAGCATTCTCCGTGGGCCTTTTCTCCAAGCTTCCCTGGGGACTTAAGCCAGAATCCTGCTGGGAGGCCTCCCATCCTGTGGTGAGTTGGGGGGTGGGGGACCTGGAGGGCACTTATCTCCCCCACCCGCAGGAAGCCCAGCACTTCCTACTGTCTGGGTCTGGGTCGCTGATCTGAAAATCTTCCTCCGGGCTCTAGTCTTCAGAGGCAGCAGGTCTTGAAATTCAAGCTTGTAGATTGCCAAAGCCACGCAAAAACTGCTGAGTATTTTTCTGAAGGAGCGGGAGGAGAGGTAGAAGTTGAGGGGAGAAAAACAGAGGACCTGGAAAATGAGCGAAGCTGGCCCCTCGTTGGTTCCTGTGGCACTGTAAGCCCAATGCCTGCCCGGCAGAGAGAGCTCTCAGGTGGAGTCCTTGGGGATTCCAGCGGCACCCTTAGGGTGTGACGTGGCTCCTCCACATTGGGGACACTGGTCCCCAGGCCATGTGTCCACCCTGAGGGTTCCTTTCCACCAAACCGGTGTGTGATGATTATGCCCCAGGGAAGTCACTCACGCCCTTTGCCTCAATTTAGCACCTGAAAGCATTAAAATCTCCCAGGTGACCACTCCCGCTGGGGGTGCTGGCTGTGACCCAGAACTGCAGGGGAAGGGACCTAGATGGTAACTGGCTCCCTACTTGCTCCTCAAGCACAGCAGAAAGAGGAGGTTCTGAATTCAAAGGCCATCTCCGCCCCTACTGAGTGACCTGGGTTCAGTCAAGCAACCTCTCTGGATTTCAGAGTAAATGGGGGCATAGTAGCTATAATAATAAGAAGAGTTACAGTTTTCAAGTGCTTAGTTCTTGCCAGGCTCTAGGCTCAACCCACGACTTCATTTAAGCCGCCAATTCTATGAAGCGGGTACTTCTATTATTGCCACTTTACAGATTAGGAAACGAAGCGAAGAGAGGTTAAGTAACTTGCCCAAGGTGACCCAAGCACAAGGGAAAAAGCAAGGATTCCAACCCACCCACACCAACTCCAAAGCTTGCAGACTTAATCATTATACTGCGTCTTGCAGTGTTTTCGTGCATTCATTGAACAAATAAAGGACATCTTCTTGCGCTGGCACTGCACGTAGAGAAATAAATGTTGTCTCTGCTTTCAAGGAGCTTCCAACCCAGTGGGTGAGACAAATAAGTAACCAAATAGAATGCGATGTGATTGTTGTTATAATAGGCGAATTATAAGATGCTGGGTGTATTAGTCAGGCTATTTAATGCCAGCTGCTTTAACAACTAACTCCAGCACCTCAATGGCTTAACAAGACACTTCGTGGTGCAATGCATTGGCAAGGGCTTCTGCTCCACGCAGCCACTATATGATCGGGCCTCCTTGGAGCCTTGTGCTGGAATCCTCTCCTGGATGTCAGCCAACAAGCAAGAGAGATGTCATGGAGGACTACACGGAACATGTTATGACCTGGCCCAGAAATCACATACCTCAGCTGCCCACATTGTTCCGCTAGAACCAGTCACGCTCCCCACTTAGCTGCAAGGGAGGCTGGGAATTGAGGAGATAACAGCAGTGAGTATCTGCAGGCATCTGCCACAAGGTGGGAGACAAAGGGGAAAGTGCCCCCATCTGGGTTGAGCAGAGATGCCTCCAGGAAGTAAGCATGAAACTGGGTCTGGTGGCGACAGGGGCAGTGGAAAGGGCGTTCCAGGGTGACCTGAAGTGGGGCTGGGGTTTGGCTAAGCACAATCAGTAACAAAGGTCCTACCCTCAGGGTCTCTATCCCTGGAAGCAGGTATTAATAGAATTGGGGAAAGTGCTGTGGACACAGAACCTGGGCTCCAGTCCCGGCTCTGCTCACTGTGTGAGCGTGGGCAGACCTGCAACTCTCCAAGCTCAGTGTGCTCATCTGTAAAATGGGGATTCCAACGTTAGCTTGGAGGTTAGAGATGGAGCCAGACACACACAGCAGGCGGTCAGTAAATGGTGACTATCCTTGCTGTTGGTGCTTCCTAAATCCATACTCCTTACCCTGGGGTGTTCTCTAGCAGTGTTAGTTAACACTAACAGTGGTGGTAGTAGTGGTAGTAGTGGTGGTTAGGTAGCACTAACAGTAGAAGGTGGTTTCCTGCATGGACTGTGAGGAAAATATTTACCCTGTTCCTCAGCGTATTATCTGATTCCCACCACTTCCCAGTCCTGAAGCCTCCAGGGGAAGGGAGCTCCCTCCATCTAAAGGCTGAACACCTGTCCCAAGTGGGAACTTTTCACCCAGTGACTTAAAGACCCAAGACTTTCCCGTCCCAAACTGTCAGAACTACAAGGCACCTAAAGGTGATTCAGGCTATTGTCTAAGAGATGGAAAAATTGAGGTCCAGAAAAAAGCAGGAATTTTTCCCAAGGCCCCACAGCCCCAAAAATATGACTAGCAAATAGGTTGCACCTCATGTGACCCATTGGTTGTGGCTGCCTGGAGCACAATGGTGAGATTTCTGGGCCTTTCTCTGGGCTCAGTGGGAAAGAATACCAGAATCAATCAGCCGTGCCAGTCATGGCAGGTTTGAGAGCGTATACAGTAGGTAACATCTACATTACTACAGCAGATGATGAAAAAATGCAATGGTCCTCCTCACCAACCTCTACTTTCTCCCTAAGAAGTTAAGCAACATTCATAGAAGGTGGTTCCTAAACATAATTAAAAGAACTTAGGGGACAAAAATCTAATGTCCAAAAAGAAGTGAAATCACTTAATAAAAGCTGGAGTGTAGACGCTATAGCAACTGTAACTCTTCACCACCACTCAGGCACAATAACCCGGGACTCCAGCAAGTGGCTCCGAGTCCTAAATTACAGTAGACATTTGATTTTGCCGTTTCCTCTTCCTAACAATGTCCCGATTTGTCCTGAGGAATTGCCTGTTCCCCCTGCACACAGTTTATTGCATCTGTTCCAGTCTCCCCGTCCCCCCACCTAAGCCTGGAATTTGAATCTTACGCAGAGAGACAAAGAGAACAGAAGTAGTTGAGTCTTGGTGCCCAGCTGTCCAGGCTCGGGACGAAGGGGTGGCCCCCTCATCACAGATGTTTTCACACGGCACTGCCACCATCTGTGTCTCCTGTGAGCCAGTAGGTTCCTTGAGGACAGACCCTGTCTTGGTCACTGATGAATTTCCAAAGCTTTGCAATCTGTCAGCATGTAGCCGGCATTCAGTAATTTTTATTGTTCTTGAATGAATGAATTAATTAATTAATATAAGAAAACATGTAAGTTTTGAATCAGAGGACAGAATTTAAATACTAGCTCTGCTTCTCACTAGCCATGTGACTTTGGGCAAGCCTGTTACCTCTCTGAGCCTCAGTTCTCTCATGTATAAAATGGACACAATTACACACACCTCCCAGGATTGTTGACAAGTTTAAACGAGATAATGGATGTGAGAGTGCTTTGTAGATGGTCAGTGATGTGCAGAGGACAATTACTCTCATCATCAAGGTAGGGAAAAGGTTGATAATAGGCGTGGATGTACAAATAACTAGCCCCTCCTCAGCAGATGATTGGATGAGGATGAAGCAGATGTTTTCTTTATCCAAAAACAGTTTGTGATTCAATGTCTATATCAAATTGAAAGTCCCATAAAACTTAATTCAAAACAGCTTCATCAATAAGGAGAATCTGTTGAATCTGTCTTAATCAAGGCACTGGAAAATTTGGGGGACTGGCTTCAGGTAAGGCTTGATCCGGTAGCTTAAATGATGTCACCAAAGACCTAGTTTCTAAGCACGAAAGAGTCAGTGGCTAAACACTTACAGGTGGCTCAGTTACTGAGCACATGGTTAGAACCTAGGACATTTTTGTTGAAAAAAATAAACAAAATTATCCTTAATCTGACATGCAGAACAAATATAAATTTTGATGACTCAGGAATCAAGGTCTTTGGTTACATGCAACAGAAACTAATTTAAGCAAAAAAAAAAAAAAAAAAACATATGTTGTATTGGAAGAAGTGATAGGGAGGTGTGGAAATGGACAGGAATCGGTGATTGGCAGGGCCAGACCAGGAAGGGCCTTGTAAGGCAACATGAAGAGTCCCAAGGTCAATGGGAAAGCATGGAGGAATTTAATAAGGCAGGAGAGTGACATGCTGCTGTCTGCATTTGAGAGAAATCCCTGGCTGCAGCCTGTAGGAAAGGTGGAGGGCAGAGACGGCAAAAGGAGACTGGAGGTGAGGTTGCTGCTGTGGTCCAGGTGAGAGGTGACAGACGCCCAGATGGGCATGGTCCTATAGAGCAGGAGAAGGGCTTGAGAAATGCTAATAAAGAAGAATCAACAGGATATGGAGATTGGATGTGCCAAGAGTGAAGAATGACCCGCAGGTTCCAAGCCTGGCAGCTGGGTGGGCAATGGCAGCACTCACTGAAACGGGGACTCGCAGAAAGGATGGCTTCCCCCCACTGGGTCTTGAGTGGGGCTGGTGCAGCCGGTGCCATTTGTCCTGCAGAAGGCCTAGGCCAGGCAGCCAGCCCAGGGAACTGGCCTGGGAGGGACGGGCTGGAGAAGGACGACCAGTTTGGTGTCAGACGTCAGGGTAATTCCAAACTCTTTTGGGTACAGGGTTGAGCCTCCCGAGCCAAGTTCTGGGATGCTCTTTGCCTCTGGCTTCCTGCCATAGGCATCATCTGCAGAGAATATTCAAAGATATAAACATGATGATTTCATCAAGGTCCGCGTGTTAGGGGACACATGTGCAGGCGATGGCAGCCCATCAAACCGTGGAAATTCTGACCCGGGAGGTTGAGACACAACAATGTGGAGGCTTCCCTCCCCCGCGTCCCCTTTGGCCTGGGCCCAGTTCTCAAAAGTGGTTAATTAATGTAATGAATTATGACAAACGTGGATGGCGCCTCTGATTTGCTGACAGCTGATACAAACAGAGGTGGTGGCCAAGAATCCCAACGCGTACATTACACACACACACCACCACCGCCACCACCACACACAACTCCACCAAAAATAGCTTGCAAATGGGTTTGTCATTCAGCGACTTTTCCATCTGTACTGGAACATGGCAAGAAACAACTGCTCTGCAGCAAAGGGTAAATGAAGAGTTGGAAATAAGTTGTCTCCCTATTTTTTTTTTATTATACAGACTTTCTTCTTCTCACCACTGCATCTCTCTATGACATACAGGCTTTTAGCCAACCCTGCATTCTATGAAGGAAGGAAGGGATTCACATTCACTGAGGACCTACTGTGTGCTAGGGCTTTATATACTGAGTCAGAATTCTTTTGGTTGTAAGCAACAGAACTCCAATTGAATCAGCATTGGGGAAAACAAAAGCAGGTGGATGTGGAAAGGACCTGGAAATATTTCATATAATCAAACAAAAATTGAATACCCACTGGGCGCAGCGGCTCACATCTGTAAATTCCAACACTTTGGGAGGGCATGGCAGGAGGATCGCTTGAGCCTGCGAGTTCAAGGCCACAGTGAGCTATGATTGTGCCACTGCTCTCCAGCCTGGGTGACAGAGAGAGACGCTGTCTCAAAAAAAAAAAAAATTGAATTCCCAAATTATAACAAGGACAAGGAGAGGCCGGGCACAGTGGCTTATGCCTGTAATCCTAGCACTCTGGGAGGCTGAGGCAGGAGGATGGCTTGAGGTCAGGACTTTAAGATGAGCCTGAACAAGACCATGACCCCATCTCTACTAAAAATGGAAAAATTAGCTGGATGTCATGGTGCACACCTGTAGTCCCAGCTACTGTAGTCTCAGCCACTCGGCTGAGGCAGGAGAATCCCTTGAGCCCAGGAGTTTGAAGTTGCAGTGAGCTGTGATTGCGCCACTGCACTCTAGCCTGGGCGACAGAGCAAGACTCTGTCTCAAAAAATAAAAAAATAAGAAAATAAAAAGGACAAGAAGGACAAGGAGATAGCTAGAGCCAGTGACTCAAACTCCATTAGAGCTGAGTTGCCCAGTCTCTCTCTCCTCTCAACATTTCATATTTATATACGTGTCTATCTATCTATCTATATCTATGTAGTCGATTCTCATTATTCAGATTCTGTGTTTGTAAATTTGCCTACTCACTAAAATTTCTTTGCAACCACCAAGTAAATATTTATGGCACTTTCATGGCCATTCATGGACATGCGCAGAGTGCTGAAAAATGTTGGAGTCACTCAATGCACATGCTCCCAGCTAAGGTCAAACAAGGCGATGCTCTGCCTTCTTATTTCCGCTCTCATTTTGTAAACAAATGTCCTTTTCTCGGTCCATTCAGTGCCACATTTTTCTCATTTTTGTGTTGGATAAGCTTCTCCCAGGCAGCAGTTATAGTGCTGCTGGCCACCCACTCAGTGTTAATTGATCAACAGTATATACAGAATAAGGTGTTTAAACAGAAACGCACAAACAACATTATGTATTGATCGGTTGGTGAAAATCCTGTGGCCAGAAGCTCGAAGGAACCTAACCCTGTGGTTCCCCTGGGAGCAATGGTTTGCTGTTCACCGATTTCATTTCCAGCGACTTTATAGAAGGTAACAACCACCGTTAACGAAAATCAACTGTATCTCCTATTTCTCCTTGTCTGTGGTAGGGCAGGGAACAGGCGGCCAACAGCTCCCAAGCCTCAAGCCTCACAGCCTCTGCCTCCAGAGAGGGGCTTTTCATGTTTGAAAAATCCCAGACTGATCAGCTGTAGTGGGAGTGGGGAAGGTTGTATGTATATTAATACATGGTGCCTCCCGGTGAAAACACGTAAAATTCAGGAACAGCAGTTCCTAAAAGAACAGCTTGTTCTCACGTGACTGGAAGAAGGACTGAGACAGACATGTCGCTCATTCACACACACATGCACATATTTATTGAATTCTCATCACACAAGTTTTACTATATCCACATACCACCTGCAACATGACCAACTAGTTTTTCTTAAATTAACTGTTTCTTTGCTTAAATGTATTTAAAAGGAAAACTTATATTTCTACCCTTATATTGGAAACTGATTGTCAAAATAAACTCATAATGTTAAAATAAAAAACAAACGTTAGACCACGAACCATCTGAAACCCTCTCACCTGAAGCTGACTGCACATTTAGAAACATAGGTTTATGTTTCATTCTCTGTCCTTAGGCTGGGGGCTCTGAGGGGACCGTACCTCATTCATGTCAGCCCAGCACAGGGACTGGTGTGGAGCTCTCGGTAAACATTTACCTCTAGGCTCAGGCTGCTGTTGCCTGCATTTCCCTCCCAGGGATTAATGCATTTGTAGAGGAGATGCTTGCAGAAGAGGAGCCCTCAAGAGGAAGGCAGGGAGAGGGAGGTTGGGGGGGAAGGGGTGCTGCCTAACTGGCTGAACCCTATCTGACCTCTTCCTAGACCTGCCATGCACTTACTGCGCTCCCTGGGCGCACTTTCCCTATTTTCTTTCTTTTCTTTCTTTCTTTTTCTTAGAGACAGTCTCACTCTGTCGCCCAGGCTGGAGTACAGTGGCCCAATCATAGCTCACTGCAACCTTGAACTCCTGGGCTCAAGCGAGCCTCCTGCCTCTGTGCCCAAGTAGCTGGGACTACAGGTGCGCACCATCATACCCAGCTATATTTTTTTTTGTGGAGATGGGGTCTCACTATGTTGCCCAGGCTGGTCTCAAACTCCTGGGCTCAAGCGATCCTCCCGCCTCGGCCTCCCAAGTGCCGGGAATACACAGTGAGCCGCTGTGCCCGGCCCACTGTCCTATGTCCTCAGCACCTTTGTGTGGGCTGTGTACCTCCCAAAAATGCTCTCTCCCTTCTCTTCACAACTCTTTCTTCAAACTCTACCTTCTCTCCTACACCCATTGGCAGCTTTCAGCAACACACAACACAAAACCCAGCCGTAAGAGACTTAACTACAAGAAAATGTTGTTGTCTCAGACAACGAGAAGGGCCCATACAGCTTTAGCAGCAAACAATGTCATCAAGAACCCAAGTTCTTTCTGTCTCGTCATTCTGCCATCCTGAGGGCGACAGCCAGCCTTCCTCGTGGTTGCCCGATAGCTGCAACTGCAGCCGTCACATCCTCACCGAAGTTCAGACTCAGAAAAAGGATCAGGCGTTCCTTGTGTCTCTTTTTAAGAGTTAAGAAACTGCCCTAGAAACACGCCCTCCCTCCACCCCCCACCACAGCCTCGTCCTCATAGCTGTGAGGCCAGAGCACGATGACATGTCCTTTCCTCAGCCAGTTACCGGCAAAGGGAACGCAGTCAGCATGGTGGGCTGTGGTGAGTCGAGACCCACCCCCGGAGGATGAGGAGGGAACAGAGCTTCCCCAAAATACCTGACCCCACATGGCAGCACAGAGCCCGAACCACACCTGTGTTCTGTAGTGAGAAGGCAGCCACATGCTTTTCCATACTTCCCCTTTAAATACCTGCCCTTCAGGACACTTGGATAAAATCTCTCTCTGGGCCATGGAAGCCTCATGTCTAATGGTTAAAAATGTCTCCAGTCTTGTCTCTTTTTCCAGACTCTTCTGCACAAAGCCCACGCCATCTTTCTCCCTTGTCTAGACTTGTGCAATTACTTTGCACTTGTCCCAGTGCAGTATAATTCATAATTGCCCTGCTCAAGCATCTGCCTTTGTCGCTGGGCTGTGAGATGCGTCTGGGGTGGGCCAGGATTGCCCTGGGACCTGAGAACCCGGCGGGTGGGTGCTGGGTGAATGCTAGCTGCATTGCACGGACGGAATTGTGACCGCGAAGGGAAGGAACAGGAGGAGGGTGCGAGAAGCAAGGAGGACACAGGGAAGAGGACAAAGCAGTCACTGAAATGCGGGCTTTGGCTGCAGACAAACATGGGTGCCTGTAAGAGCCACTTCACTAACAGGATGGAGATTCTATTGTGGGAAATAATCATTCCTTAGCTTAAATAAACCTTTTACCTCAATTGCATGTAACAGAATACAAAGGTATTGAAGGCAGAAGTTCAAACCCACCACCACTTCACTAGCAGGCACTAATTGCCCCGAGGCTTAGGTCAAAGGTTAGTGCAGGATTAAAATTGTCAGTGAAAATAAAAGCAAGGTCTCAACTCCTGAATTAGCTAATTGCTTCTCTCCTCTGTCGGCTTTGCCCTGGCTTCATTTCTAACAGACGTGCTCTGTGGCCGGCAGGTTCCTCTGCGCGACAAAGCCACTATTGCCACCCATCTCCTCGCTAACCTGAGCCTCATTACACCCGGCCCCTCCCCAGACTGTCTGGAGGGATAGAAAGCGAGTGTCCGAATGCATGGGAGGTTGGCAACAGGAAGGGAGTTAAAGCAACGTGGGTGAGTTCATTTGTGTCCTCAAAATACATGACATGAGCACTATGTTCCAGGCATTGTGCAAAACTGTGTTCCAGCTCTGTGGAATTTGTCTCTTTTTAACCCTTACGAAGCCCAAACACTTTCCACTATAAGAAACCGGGGCCCCTCGAGAAAGAGCTCCAGGCTGGGGGTGGGAGACGTACAACACATCGGGACAACCTGGGACATCTTGTCACACCTGAAAGCAAAGCACCCATCAAAGCATGAGGACAGTGACAAAAGGACACAAGAGCCACCGGCAGGAGTCCTCACCAGCCAAAGTAGTAATAATTTGACCTTCAAAAAGAATAATGACTGTCATGGATTGAAACACATTAAATAAGTTAAAAATCCAAAAGTTCATGGTGATACTTAAACAGTGCACTGCTCATCTTTGGAAGATATTAGTTAACTAATTATTCTGAAAACTGGTAGTTAGGGAAAAAGAATCAGGCACTTGTCTTTCTTGTATGAACTCTATCTTGGGGCAACTGAGTAGCTGATGGAGGGAAAGTTTTTTGTTGTTGTTGTTTGTTTGTTTGTTTGTTTGTTTTTTGAGACAGAGTGTTGCTCTGTCACCCTGGCTAGAGTGCAGTGGTGCTGTCACAGCTCACTGCAACCTCAAACTCCTGGGCTCAAGCAATTCTCCTGCCTCAACCTCCCAAGTAGCTGGGACTACAGGTGCGCACCACCATCCCTGGCTAAGTTTTCTATTTTTTGTAGGGACGGGATCTCAGTCTTGCTCAGGCTGGTCTCAAACCCCTGGCCTCAAGCAATCCTCCCACCCCAGCCTCCCGGAGAACTGGAATTACAGGCATGAGCCACTGCACCCGGCCTGAAAGTTCTTGCTTATAGAAGAATTCTGGTCAATAGACAGAGAAGGAGTAATAGAATTAGAAAATCACCATCTTGCCACCCTCCTGAAATAAGGGATGTGGGCCAAAGGTTTTCAACGTTGGCACAATTGACATTTGGGGCCAGATAATTGTTTGTTGTCGAGGCGTCCTGTGCATTGCAGGCTCCTCAGCAGCGTCCCTGGACTCTCCCCACCAGATGCCAGTAGCAGGCCCCTCACCCGCAGTTGTGACAACCAAAATTGTCCCGACACTGCAGATCCAGGCCGTGGTCCTCAATGGCTGCAGGAACCATTAGGTGAGAGCTGATGAGAGATGGAACCACACCTGAATCCGAGGCCACCCAGAGGGACGCTCGAGGAAGATGGTGCCAACCGCCACCATCAATCTCCATCAGCCCTGGCCCCAGCATCCCTGGCAGAACAGAAACCCAAGGCAAGACCCCAGTAACATTTTTCCCAACAAAGTTGCTGCTCCTATATTGAAATTATAAATCCTCCCTGGGCCCCTTTTCTGTTTGATTTCTGCAAACTGTTCTCTCTGTTAGCTAGATCTTTGCACATGCTGCTGCTGCTTCCTAGAAAGCTTTATCCCAAATACCCCTGTCGTCCCTGCCAATGCTTCCTCATTCTTTAGGTCTCAGCTTCGATGTCTCTTCCTCCAGGAAGCCTTCTCTGACTCCCCCTTTGTACTATCATTGCCCATTATATCACTTGTCCCAGTGTGTGGTTGTTGTTAACTGTCTCCTCAACAAGACTTGTAGGGCCAGACACTGTGCCAGATTCATTCTTTATCTCCAAGGAACTCAGTCTAGAGTAGGCACTTGGAAAATGTTGCAAGCAGGAAGGAGGGAGGAAGGAGGGAAGAGGGGAGGCCTGACTCCATGCTGTCACAGTGTTGGTGTGTGCATCTGGATGAGCATCAGCGTCTGAGTCCTCCTGCACGTGCAGAGCAAGTGCGTGTGAATGCGGGTGTGCATGCGCAGTGCGGGAGTGCCGTGCACAAACGGGGGCTCGGAACGCCACAGCCTGGGCTGTCTTACCTCCTCCCTTCCCGGCTTCAGCTCCCCAAGCTCCTGCCATGCCACATTCTGTAAACCTTCATCCGTTTTTGTGCATCTTGCCTTTGCTCGTGCTGTTCCTCCTTTCTCCTTGCACTTAAAGCTCTGCCCAGTCTCCCCGAGCCTCCTGACCCCTGGCTCTCACCCTCTCCCCAGCCGGTCACCTCCTCCTTTGTGCATCCAAAGCTCTGAGTCCTCCCTCTCCGCCCTCCTCTCTTGCTGCCTTGTGGGCCACCTGTTCGCAGCACTCGGCCCTGAGCTCTCCAAGGGCTGTCTCTCCACACGCTGGCTGTGTCGAGGCACCTCTGTGCTCCCAGCTGCCGAGGGCAGGCGAGCAGCCAATGCCCAGGAGAATGTTTTCCAGGTTAGGACTGTGCATCTGTGTGGGGGTAGGGCGTACAGGTGCACGGATTGGACTGGAACGGGGTATTCACATATTTTTGCTCATGAACCCCCCAAATAATTCTGAAAATTATATATATTTTGAGCAGAATCCATATCACATGCAATTAAGTTAATTTAAATCTGATACAATATATGTAACCTAAACATTTGTACTCCCATAATATGCTGAGATAAAAAAAATTAAAAAGAAAATAAAAATTAATGAAAACTGAAGCAAAAAAAAAATTTAAATCTAATAAATACTAGCTGAGAATAAGTACAGGAGTTGTGACAAGTGAGAGAAAATAAGAGATTTACACCCCAGCTCTTTTAAAATGCGGATTTATAGCAGCCAGTAATCTTTCTGCAAAAGTTAAATGAAAATATTTCCCCTACAAGTCTGAGTAAATGTTTAAGAAAATGTAAAACGCTAACTTCACTCCAATACAGGATCTTGTACTCAAAGATGACCTGTAGAAAATAAGTTTGGAACATTCCACTTCCTTCTCTTTTAAACTGGGCGAAATAGCCCTCAGAGACGTAAACCAAGGACGTGGTGGATGAGAAAACGCACCAGGCGCTTCCCCCAGACTCCTAGCTCCCAGTGCGCTATTTCCAAATCTTAATGTCGTAATTCTAAGACGGTTGGTTTGGTTGGTAGGTGGGTAGGTAGGTAGATGGACAGGTGGATGGATGGATGGATGAGAGCGAGGGGCAGGGCATGGAACTTAGCCATGAGTTTGTGCCCCTGAATAAAATAAGTTACTCCTACCGTCAATATTTCTCTTGCTACCACAAAACCCTCCCTTAGTAGTGAATGCATTCCAGGACAATATTTGGGGAATGAAAAAGACAGAGACAAGGTAATTCAAGTAAAATTCTCAATACTTCCACCATCCGACTGTACAATATACCTGAACTCAGAGTAGCCCAACGTGGACCAAATTGGGAGCCACATTTTGCCCTTCCAGGACAGATCAATATCCAAGAGAAAAGCGTGAGTCCCACCACGAATGCACGGCACCACAGTTCAGGGGAGCCCCCCACGCTGAGATCATCCCTATATTCCATGGTCTGGAGTTTTCTACACCCCAGGGCAACGCGTGCAGTGAAGTGCAGGGCAGGCGAGAAGTGTAACTTTCTGTGCAAAGTGCAGAAGGGACATTGTAGAAAGGCGGGTGGGAGGAGGGTACAGGACCGGCCACAGAGGCATTCTGCAACAGGTCAGTTTAGGAAAGAACACTTAGGAAAGCTGAGGATCTGTTCATTGATTCCCTTAAGTTTAGAGTATCCATGGACCTCTTAGAAAGCCATCGCGTACCCTGCAGTGTCGGTGTCCTGAGTCTGAAGGCCTGGGATTGGAACACAGCTCCTATGGCAACAGTGAACAATGAGGGTAGGAGCCTGGCCCCACAGCAGCAGCATCAGTATCCCTTGGGAATTTTTTAGAAATGCAAATTCTTGGGCCTACCCAGACCTATTGAAGTTGAACCTGTAGGGGTGGGGCCCAGCAATCTGTATGTTAACAAGCTCTCCTGGGGACTCTGATGCACACTCAAGTGTGAGAACCACTGGCATAGACTTTTCTTACTTTTTTTGATTACCCTTTCTTCTACTAATAACACTTCAATATCCCCTGGGGAAACCATCCATCCTCTACTTTCAGAACTTATAGCTGGGTGGAGTTGGCTTACCTCTTCCTCTCCCCAGCTCCACGACCCAGGGAGTCTGGCCCACGACCTAGACCTGGACAGTCAAACTATTCTATCTCCCAGATCACAGTGACTGGTATAAGAATATTCAAGAGAGAGAGTTGATCCAATCAGAGTCAGCCCTGGAACTTTTACTGGAGCCTGTGGGAAAGATATGTTCTTTTCCTGCTGAAGTTATTAATCCAGTAGGATGTAAGCCTAGAATAATAGGGAAAGCCTTCCTGAGAATAAAGCCAGCACAGCAGAAAACAGCGAGAAGAGACTGAGCGCCTTGATCCAGCTTTTCCTGAAGCCAGCCAGATGCCTGTGCACTTTTCTGTTACACAAGCTGATAAATTTCCTTATCGGCTTAAGTCAGTTTCCATGTGTTTCTGTCACTTATATCCAAAAGAATCCTGAATAACACAAACACAGAAGTGGAGGTCCAGAAGAAGACGAGAGGTAGGGTTCCAGAACCTAGTAAACCTAGTTTCAAATCCTGGCTTCACCACTTAAGAACTTTGTGACTTTGAGCAAGTCTCTCTGCCTCTCTGATCCTCTGCCCTTATGTAAAACAGGAGTAACGCCAACATTACTGGAGGGCGGGGGGGTGGCTGTTTTGTGGTGTAATAGTTATGCACAGGATTTGGGGAGCTCTGTCTGACTCCCCCAAATGACCTCCCTTCTCTTTGCCTCAGTTACCTCATCCGTAGAAAGCAGATGAAGATAACCATCTGGGAGGATGGTGGTGAGAATTAAATGAGAGAACTGGGGGAAATGCTCGCACCAAGCTGGTGTTCTATTAGTACGATGGCAATGAGCCCTGCGTGAGGTAGGCAAATGAGACTTAAGTCCAGGACAGTCTTTTTAAACCGGCCACCACCTCTGACCCACCTCAGAGGGTGACACAGGCCTGCAGCTGCAGAGTGACCAGCCTGGGAGACTGGAACCCTGAAGGAGCTGCTCCTTCCGCAAGTAGAAGAGCTGGGCAGAAATTCTAGCAAGTGCTAATTAGGTCCGTGAAGCTGCCCGAGGGAGGGGAGGGAATGCCTGATTAATGACCGGCTTGCTCACTTGCTCTGCAGGGGGCCACACACCGGGGCTACCTGCTGCCTCCCCTCCTCACCAGAGCTGGAAACCCCAGCCAGGAAGCCAGGCAGTCCCGGGACTCCAGGGTGAGCCTTGCCGCCATCTGGTCCCCAGCGTGGCCCGCCTAATGTTTGTAACAGACCCAGGAGCTAATTGCATGTTTGGGGAGCAGCCTTCACATCTTTAGCACCTAATTCACTATTGTTTCTTTGGAAGCCCCAGTCCTATGGCTGGGGAGGGAGGGTTCTGCCCCAGTTTATGGGGCTTTCAAGCCCGGGGCATCCCAGCCTGGCCTTGTTAGGCTCCAGCTGGGCAGGCAGCCGAGAGGGCATCCCCTCAACTTCCTGCGCTCAGCCTGGGGCTGCACCTCCCCACACCTGCAGGCTCACCTGGTTGGCGTTGGCGGCAACACTCCCCAAACACAGCCTCTGCTATTTGTCATGGGAAAGGGCCTCCCCACCCAGCCCAGCAGGGCCACTTCACTGCACCCACAGCGAAGGCAGGGAAGGAGAGAACAGGTGGGAAGTGAAAAGTGGGAACAGGGGGGCTTGGGTTCAAATCTCAGCTCTGTCACTTCCTACCATAGGACCTGGGACCAATCACATTCTTCCGTGGGCCTTGGTTTCCCCATCTATAAAACGGACATTCTAACACGTATCTTGCCAGATTCTTGTGCCAAACAAGAGCATAGTAATAGCTAAGACACCAGTAAATAATAGCCTGCTCTGCCCTGGGAGGCATGCACTAGGAGCTGCATGTATGTACATTACTGTGACCATCGAGGGTCCGCATAGAGCAGGAGGGGGAGGGGTGGCTATGAGGGAAAAGACTCTGGATCCAACCAGTGCCCAAGGGTAGGGGCGGTGGGGAGAGCAGCCTTGACTCCAAACCCACTTCTGTCCCGGATTCAGGGCCCGTCCCGCCCTTGCCTACTTGCCCCTTGGAATGCTAGGGCAAGGGCCGTCTTTACTCACCTCCGGCACCAGTACAGGGCTGCGAGGCAGAGGATGAGGGTTCAGAGCCAGGAGACCTCACAGCCCTCTCAGCCCTGCCTTCTGCTTCTCTGGCTCAGAGACACAAGTTTGGCAAGGATGTGAAAAGGGGCCTGGGTGGGCACTGAAGGGGCTTCCCGACCCCTGATTCCCCTCGCTCATTACTATCATTACGATCCTCTAATGGGCCTTGTCATTAACTCCAGGGTGACCTGGAGCAAATCAGCTCCCCTGTCTGGGTCTCAGCTACCCCCTCTCCGGAGTGGTGAGGTGGAAGGCAGATGGAGAGAGAAGACCGAGAGGGTCCTCGGCAGCTCTCACTGGGCAGGACTAATTCCCGGTTGTTTGCTCTGCTATCTCTTTCAAACAGTACCAGGTCAGAACGACTGCATTGATGAGAGACACCGTTCATAGCAAAGACGTGACTTGCCCAAGGTCCCACAGCTGGCAAAGTGGCCAAGTCATGACAAACTCAGGTGCTCTAGGTCCCATATCTCTGAGGCAGGAGCCATGACAGGGATGTCCTGGGGAGGACCCAGAGGGTGAGAGAAGGGCTGCCATCAGGCTCCTGGGAAGGTGGTCTGTACCCACCTCCTTCCTCTGGTGGGTTGGAAAAGGATGGGCACCAAGGCAGAATCAGGGGGTCAGAGAAGAACCCTGGACAGCTGCCGGGAGCTCCAAGCATCCAGACTTGTGTCAAGCCACAGCACTAGGGACAGACAGTCCTGAGTTCAAATCCCAGCTCCTCTATTTACTAGCTGTGTGACTTCAAGCAAGTGACCCTACCTCTCTGAGCCTGCTCCAAACACTGGTTAAGTGGATTTAATAAGCCTGTGCTTGGCACATAGTAGGTGCTCCGAAAGTGGTAGCTGGTGTCGTGGAGTTCCTCGCCCAGCTGGACTATGGAAAAGCTCGCCAGCCTCCTCCCTCGAGCAAGCGTTCCTAAGAAGACATCATCCGTGGCTGGGAAAGCTTCCTGCCAGCCCACTGTGCTTATCATTAACATATTTCTCATAGCTCGAGAAAGGTCCAGAAAGCTCTGTCTAGAATAAACAGAAGCTGGGCCCACATCTTCCAACGTCAGGGCCTTCTAAGAGGCAGAACAAGGAAATAACCACTGTCCCCATTGTCCCCTGGGGGTGGAGCAAAGGTGAGGTCCTGGGTGCAGAGGGTGCTGGCAGCCCGTGGGCCCAGGACAGAGGCTTGGGCTGTGCTGGGGGCCCGTCAGAGCGAGCAGTGGGCTGGGCTGAGAGCCCAGGCCACGGCGTTGGGACAGTAGCCAGAGCAGTCCCTTTAAGTGGAAGGCACATGCATGCATGGCTCCCATCTCACTCCCAGTCGCAGCTCAGGTCAAGGTCTGGCCCCTCCCGTGCTCCCCCTACCCCATTCGCTCTGCTTCAGCCCCGTGGTCCCTCCTCATTCCGTGGCAGCCCTCCAGGCTGTAGCACTCTGTTCCCTGTCTGGAATGCTCTTCCTCTCCCTCACGTCCTTCCAGAGGCTTCCCTGACCACCCTATCTAAAATAGCAGCACCATCACCCTACCCGCTCTCCTTGTTTTATTTTTCCTTATGATTTACAGGTACCTGATGTCGTATTTTATATCTGTTTGGTTTGTTGTTGATCTTCCCTAATAGAATGTAAGCTCCACGAGGACAGGGGCTCTGCTCAGCTGATGGTGGATCTCCTGGAACAGCGTCTGGCACGCAGAAAACTCGACACATATGTTTTGGATGAGTGAACAAATGATTGACTGAATTCTGGCTCCACAATTCGCTAGCTTGTACTGCTTTGGGCAACTCATTGTCCTTCTCTGACACTCCCAGTGCAACAGATAGGAAACACCCATCTCGTGGAGTTATTGTTCCAACTAAATAAAATGGCATAGGAGGAACGAAAGGAGCTGACATATAAGAGGTGCTCAGTAGATGACAACCAGAATGACTGTGATTATCACAAAGGTCTCAGGCTGTCACCTGCTCACCGTGGGGTCTTAGGCAAGGTGACAATCTCTCTGAGCTCAGCCTGTGGGTCTGTCGAGTGTGGAAGCAGAAGTACCCATCCCCACGCGTGGTGGTTTGTCGGACGCCCAGCAGTGTCCCTAGTAAAGCACCCAGCAGGAGGTCTGCACACAGTAGGCACTCACCAAGGGGAGCTGCTGCTGTCCTGGAGAGTCTAGGATTTGAATACAGGCCCCCCCCAACTTTCTTATTCTGTGATCTTGGAGAAGTGGCTTAATGTTGTCGAGCTCAGTCTCCTCATCTGTAAAACGGGGATAACAACAATGCCTTCCACACAGGGATCCTGAGGACACAGTGACATTGCACACCTAAAGGGTTTCACAAAGCCCTAAGGAAGTGTGTAGTGACAGGCAGGAGGGCAAGCCACAGACTGCAGGACGGGGCCCAGGGATAAAGGGAGGCCCCTTCCCGAGGCAGAGAGAGAGGACAGGAGGACCCAGGGCTGTGCTCCCCCCAAGCCCTGAGGTGGTGGCAGAGCAAATTCATATCTCCAGAGAAGCCCACTCCCCTCCTACCCTCACCCCTGCACCCCTGCCCCTCCTCTCCCTAGGGCCTCCTGGGGACCTGTCCTGGCCAGCTTTGGAGGGAAGTTTTCAAGGGAGGTGGGTGGCAGCCTCAGGACCCCAGAGGACGTGCCTTCTGCCCCTCAGTCAACCTCCCATCCTACCAGGAAGACAGACCAGGGGGAGAGAAAAGACCAGACACTTTCCTTCCCCAGCCTGACTGCTCACACCTGTGCAGCCCAAACTTCCGGGCACGGGACTCACGGACCTTCAATCTGCTTTCAACCCGAGACTAATCTGGCCTCTCCCCCACATCCTGGGGCAGGCTCTGGGAGAGGAGACCTTGAAGAACGGGTTCTTAGAAGTTACCACCACCAGGCTCCTCAAGCTCCAGCCCAGTGTGAGAGTTTGAGGGGAGAAACATCAGGTCCCACACTGACCTGGACCCTCCTACCGCATCCCTTGTTCAGTTCGTGCCTGGAAGAACACTGATGTGGGACACGCAGGCGACTTAATCAATTGCTCCCTAGACTGCAAGGTCCACGAGGCATGACTTCATGTCTGTTTTGTTCTTTAATGAACTTCCAGTAACTAGAAGAGTGCCTGGCACTTCGTAAGTGCTTAATAAATATATGCTTAATGGATGAATACATTGATAAGCCAGTGAATGAAGCAATGAATCAGTGAATTACTAGAAGTGAAGTTCCTTGTGGGCTGGAATTTTTTACCCGTGTGTTCTTTGATAAATCCTCAGGGCCTAGAATCGAGCCTTGGCACATGGGAGGTGCCAAGTAAAGGCATGTGAACAAATGATTGACTCAATCACTGAGTCAATGACTCATGAGAATGGAATCTCTCTAAAGGAAAGGATTTCTGTATGTTTTTAAGACTGCCTTCTCAGTGCCTAGAACAGTGCCTGGTACACAGTGGGTGTTGAAGGAATCCGTGAATGAATGAAGAAAGCATGAGCAAGACCCGAGCTCTCAGTGCAAAGACCACAGACCAAGAAGCATGAGACACAAAGGGGCCACCCTCAGCCCCCCTGCCCCAGCCAGCACTCGCCTCATGGTGTTTTAAATAATTTGTCTGTTGTTTTTAATTGTTGAGGCAGTAATACTTGGTTCATGAAACTGCAATATACAGAGAGGTGAAATAAATAGCTTATATATATATAATATATATAATATAGCTGGTTTTAAAATATTCCCTTATCATTGGTGTACTAGGTCACGGGAGTCACGGAAGGTCGATAGCAGCATCCTCCAGAACTGTGAGCAATGCAGGGTCACCACGATTGGACGAGGCCGTCTGTCGTCGGGAGGTCGAGGCGCGGAGAATTCCCAGGGGCACGCCTTCCCTGCGCGGTGTCTCGGGACAGCTTGCAGCAAACAATAAATAAATGACTGCAAACCAGAGAGCAATTTTTGTTGGAATTTGGGACAGGGATAGGGATTGGGAGAGTGAGGAAAGTTTGGGGTGGGGGGTACTACTTTCTTTGTTTTACTTTTTTTTTTTTTTTTTTGCTTTCAGAACCTTTGGGAAAAAGGACTTTGGTTTCTCGGAGTGTTGGTTTCCTCATTCAAGTCCTCCTCTGGGGACGAGTTTAGAGTTGTCTGTTCCTAGAGAGAGACAAGCACCTGTGGGTTGACAACAGTCCCTTTGTGTGAGTCTTTTGTCATTGGGGGTTTCAAGTCAACAATAAAATCCTCATCACCCCTCCCCCTAAGAGTTTTGGTTCAGTTTTTGTCTTCTTTTAAACACAATGTACAAAAATAGAGCTTCTTCCTTATTTTTCATGTAAAAATATTCCTCTGATGCAGTTCTCTGGGAGTGTGAGTGTGGGCCAGGGCGGCCTCAGGGTCTGCGGTGGGACGGCCTAGCCGGGGTGCGTAGGGCGGATCCGACGGGACCTCTTGGTCACCGTCGTGTACTTGAAGGGCTTCTGCAGCTCTGCCTGTCCCTTAGGGTAGCGCTTCATGAAGTGCACGTCCTGCTGGTTCTCCCGGGTCTTGGGGCCCTTCCGTGGCCGCCCCTTCTTGGTGAAGCCCACGTACCAGCCAGAGTACTTAGCTGACATCAGGGCCGTGTAGTTGTTCTCCAGAACCTTCTCGATGAACACACACTCCTTGCTGGTGCCATCGGGCTGTAGGGGAGAGAGGAGGAGTGATAAAGGAAAAATTATTCAATGATACTTCCTAAGGCGTGGTAAAGAAGACTTCATTGAGGACCACTGCAATAGGGACAGGGACCACTGCGGTGGGATTTTGCAGTGAGGCAGGGAGTTGGGCTCAACTCTGAACACAGCACAGCAAGTGGGAACTGATAGCCAAGGAGCAGGGTGGCGTCAGTGGGTGGAAAGTGACTAAGAGGAACATCAGGAGTAAGAGGGATTCTTGCTGAGGACAGGCCAGGAAGATCAGACGTCACCTGGGGGTGCTGGAGGGTGAGGAACCTGATCAGATATTGAGGGTGATCAGACCTCAAGGGTAGAGGGTTCCTACTAAACTGACTTAGCAGGGTTCTTACTAAACTGGATTCTACAAGGAAGCGATGGGCCTAAGATAAGGTTCAGGAGCCTCAATGAAGTTTGGCCAAGCAAAGACTCTTTGTCAAGAGAAGGTGGGAAATGCGACCACAGGTGTGAGGGGCAGAGCACTGTGGAGAGAGCATGGGCAGGTGGCCCTGGCTGGGGCAGCACAGTGAAGAGGGCCTGACTTAAGCCTTTCACTTCCTGGGTCTGTGGAATAAACTTTTGTTATCAGCCCCTGTATCTTTTTCCATTCTCCAGTTAGGGAACAGACTCCCACTATAATTCAGGAATCTGCTCCTTCCTCACTCTCCACCCTCACAGCCACCTTATCCATACTAGAGCAATAGAACCAGACCTAGCCAATCAAAACAGTACTTCCCCTTAGTCCTCAGCGATTGGTTCACAGGGGGGCATGTGACCCAAGCTATCCAATCAGAGTATTCCTTGACCTTTTCCTAGGCGACCCCAAACATACGTGGATTTAAACTCACAGAGTATGTAAGGCTGAAGCAGAGGCAGCCATTTTACCACCATGAGGGGAAATCCTGTCTGACAGTGAAGCCAACACAAATGAAGCACAGCCAAGAGGAAGAAAATGAGAGAAACTAAGTCCTGGTCACATCATTTGGGCTCTGAATCCAGCCACATCCAAAGGTCAAGTTACCTCACCATTATATGGACCAATAAAGTCTCATTTCCTTTAAACCAGCTGATGTTATGTTCTATCAGAAATGAGTCCTGACAGATTTTCACAAAACCTGACATTAAGTCAGCTACTCAATTGTAACTCAACTCCACTGTGATATAGTTAAATGTAAATTACATTTCATGTGGGATGTGCTGCATTTTAATACTTGGTATGAAGTGGGTGAGAGCCTCCAAAAATGAGATTCAGCATGGCCAAACTCCAAAGCCCATGTCCTTGGTTCTGGGATGTCAGGCTCCCAGGAAGATCTATGACCTCCTTGGGAGACTAGGTATGCCAGGCAAGAAGCACCAGATTTCGAGTCAGAAGCTGAATGATCTCTAACACTTCCTTGTGTAACCTCAGACCAGTTAATTCCACTCCCTAAACCTCACATTCCTCACCTACCAAACAAGAACAATGACTTCTTCGTCACAGAGATGTTGTGAGGAATGATGCTTATAAGTGAGTCAGACACACAGTAGGAATTTGCTAGATTATTTCTAAGGGCAGATGGTCCTGACAGGATCTGACCTGGATGGAGGCGGGTGGAGAGGCAGGGCTTTGAATCTCCTCCCTGAGATGGCCGAATTGCTTGATGGGGAAGAGTAGGAAACACACAAAGTTGGAAGGCCTGAATTAGCTGCATTTGAGTTTCCAACTAACATCTCCAAATTTAGGCCGGGCCCACTCCTCGTTACGGATGGATGCCCGGCCAAGTTGGAAGCCCAGCGGTCTGGCTGTGTGTGGAGACTGAGGTGCGAGTTCCAGCCTTTTGTTTGAAGTGGAAAACGGGCTGGAGCTTCCAGGAACGTTCACCTTTGAGTGGAGGGCAAGCTTGGGCCCTGCAGACAAAGTGCTGAACTTTGCAGAGAGGAACAGGCAGGGTAAGAAAACACTCTCCGGAGAATGAGATCTTTCGAGGAGGCTGCAGAACAGACAGGAGTGGGCCTGGGAGACATATGTGGGACCCAGAGGAGGGTACAGATGGGGTGAGGGATTATTGTGAGGGAAGCCAGGGCAAATGTGCAAGGCAGGTAGAAGGGAGTGGTCTGGGCTCTGGGTCCCCTATGGAAAATTCTGGAAGCTGCCTGTCCAACCTGAGTCCAGATTCTTCACCTGGTCTAAACAGAACAATCAAAGAAAACTGAACAAAAGCTACATCATGCTGCATCCCCACCCCAGAATATCTGCCACTGCCCAGAAAACTGCTTTCATCCCTCAAGGTTCAGTTCAGTAACTGCCTCCTCTGGGAAGCCTTCCCTGACTGCCATTTATCTCCCTGGGAAATTCCTCTTCTTCCTTCAAGACTCCATTCAAGGATCAAGCTTTATTGGGCTTACATATTCCATCTTCTGAACCCCATTCCTCCCCCCACACCACAACAGAGCAATTCTGCATCTGCCTGCCTCCTAATTAGCCCAGGAGCTTCTTGAGGTCAGGACTCCTTCTTAGCTGCTCTCGCAGCTGAGCACAAGCCTTAGCCCAAGACAGGGGTGCCCTGAGCATTTGGGGTTGAATGGATGAGAGTTTCATTAGGATGGAAATGGTGGGATGACACACTAAAGGGGTTTCCTCCTAAAGAACACAGACTCTGTCTCCCAGATTCTTCGCGCATGTCCCAGAGACAGTCATGAGCTCTGAGAGGCCCCTCCTGGGGGACGCGCTGACTAGGGAGACAGTGAATGGAGGGCTGTAGATCTCTGCCTGGCCCACCTGGTCTCCTTACTCATTCATTCACTCATTCGCTATTTATTGATTACCGACTACAGGCCAGACATTTCTACATCCATTATCTCATTGCATCAACTCTACCTGGTAGAACAAAACAGAGCTCAAAGAGGCAAATAGCCTTGCCTAAGGTCATGGAGCTTGTAAGTGGCAGACTTGGGGTCTGAACTTGTACTAGGCACTTCAGCTCTCTTCTCTGCCCAATTCCAGAGAGATCCTCAAGGAGAGAGGCTGAGGATGAGCAGTAGCTGCCTGTCACACATCCCACCTCCCCCATGCCCACGTAGCCGCCACTGGCACAAAGCAAGGTTTGGGATGTGCAAGGAGCTACCCAGTGCCCAGCACACAGGCTCAGTGCATGTCTGGATTTCCTTAAGAAGGGTGAGGAGCTGGGCTTTGGGCTAAAATTTACCACCCTTGGGAACCAGCCTTGGGGCTTATGATAATCACAAGTTCTGCTCCATGACCTCAGGCACAGCAGGCTGCACCTGGGCTTGACCTTGCCTCTGTTCCTGACTCCCTCCGTGGCCCTGCTCATCACGTGCAGAGGCTTCAAAATACCTGTGCTTGGGCCCCACCCCCAGAAACTCTGACTTGATTGGTTCAGGCAGGGCAGAAGCATCAGTATATAGAGGGTGAGTGAATATCCCATCCCAGAGCCCTGGTGATTTAGCAGAATTTGATCTTCTCTCCCCTACCACCTCCAACCTCCTTCTTCCCAAACTGGCGTCCTAGTCCTTTTATTTGAACTGAAGACTGAATCCTGATGACTTCATTGGGCCCCTAGATCCATGCTTACCTGCAACCAGAACTACTCCCTAGACTTTTTTAGCTATATGAGCCCAGAATTCCCTTTCACTTAAGCCAGGTTTCAGTCACTTACAACCAAAGCCATCTTAACAAAGATGTGCTGGTGGAGAGGGCACTGCATGCCCTGCAAGGGTCTGTGGCTCCATGTTGCCCCCAAAGGACTCATCATCGATCACAAAGATGGGGGCAGATGAGAAAAATGTGATTCGGGCTGAGTCTTCAGAGATGGGGAAATGCCTGGCACATAATGCTAGATACTCAACAACCGTTTATGGAATAAAAGGAAGCGCTGCTTCCTAGGGCAGGTGGGTGTGGGTTCCAGAGAGGTGGCAAGAAGGGGGGCCACACGGGTCTGCAGGGGCTTGGGGACAGAGCTTTGGCATATGACAGTACAACGCAGCAGAGGGGTAACTATGGCCAAGGGTCTGGAAAGGCTCTGCTGAGGGTTCAATGTGGGTGCCCTGCCGTGGCCAGAGATGTACAGGGTTGGCACCCAGGAACAAATAAAATAGCCCAAGGAAGACGACCCACTGAGCCACTCCAAAGGAGCCAGAGCTGAGGCCAGGGGTTCCCACAGGTGAAGAAGTGACTTTGTGACCTGGCTTCAAAGTAGAAAGGAACTAACATTTAACAAGTGCCCATAGCTAAGGGCCTGCGTTATCATCCCATTTTACAGGTGAGGACACTGAGGATCAGCGAGGTCAGGGCACTTTGACTTGCTTGGCCTGATGTGGATAATTCTGGCTGTGGGGTAAGAGTCGATCCATGGAAAGCAAGAACCATATTTCTATTTCTTTGGCGCCCCTGTAGCCCTATGGCCGGTACACAGAGCATAAACAGATGGATCCAGAATCTGCCCTCCATGAGCCCCCAGACTGGTGGGAGATGCAGGCGCAAAGACAGACAGCGACAACCCAGGTTAGCAGACGGGCAACTGAGGGCTGCTCAAGGGACTGTGGGCTCTGGGTGGGTGGGCAGACAGTGGGGTCAGGGAAGGATGAGCCGGGACTCAGGGCAGATGGACAGAGGGAAGGGCAGTCCCAGCGGAGCAAACAGCACATCCCCATCCAGGCAAGCGTGGTCCACGCTGGCGAGTATCGGGGCATACGGAAAGCTCCCCAGGGCCTTCAGCGTCCCATATCAAGGGGTGGGGGAGAACCCGTGGGTGGGTTTTGAGCTTGGTGGCGGTTGGAGGGCAGGAGAGACCCGATCCCCTTTGTGCTTTAGAAAGTGAAGGTGGGCAGTGGGGAAAGGCCTGGAGGTGGAGCCTGTGGCTGGGAACCCACAGGTGAGGTGGCCGGATGACAATGTCTAGAAAGGTGGGAGGCCAGACAGTGGCGGTGGCAGGCAGTTAGGGCAGGAAGGGACTCCCAAGACCTAGGGCCTGACTGGGCGGGGAGGCTGCGGATAGGAAGGCAGGACGGACGGACGGTAGGACAGTAGGACGGCATTCCTGCTCCAGGGGCCTGAGCGCAGGGGAGCTGGGGAGGCGGGCGGAGGCCCGGTCTGGACAGGTGGATTTGGGGGCGTCCTGGGAGCCCCGGGGTCAGCCCAGAAGAAAGGCGCCTGGCAGGGGCTGGGGGCGGGCGAGCGAGGCCCGGCGGGAAGGAGGGGAGGGAGGCGGCGGAGGGGCCGCGCCGAGCGCCAGCTGAACCGTCCCCAATATTAATGACGGGAGAGAGGGCGAGGGGGCAGGAAATCGGAGCCGGCTCCTGTGGAAGCGGTGACTCAGCGGCCAGCCCGGCGGGCGGAGGGCGGCCAGCGGCGGGGGAGCGGCCCAAGGGGACGGGGCTGCTCTTTTGACCCCGGACGGCCCTCCTGGGTCACGATGCCGGGAAGCGCGCGGGCGGGAGAGGGCGCAGGCCGCGTGGGCACCGGGCACGGCGGTGCCGCCGCCCCTCCTTGAGGGGAAAGGAGGAAAACGGGCCTAAAACTCAAAGCAGGTTGGGCCTGGGAGGAGGCCCGGGCGGGCAGGAGAACAAAGCGCCTGGCGCAGGGCTGGGCCGCGCCGCCACAGGAAATGGCCGGCCAGGCCAGGGGGACCGGCCAGGCCAGGGGGACCCGGCGCCCGCGGCCCCCAGCCCCGGCCCGACCGGCCTCGCGACGGAGGAAAGTGAATCACTAATTAAAACCACTCCTCGGCATCCCGGAGCCGCGCTCTTTGGGTTACTATTATTTTGCTCTTTGAGAAGCTTCAGTTGGTGTGGGCAGTGCGGCTGGAATCTTTTCCTTCCAAATTGGTCTTTGAATCCTGCCTAGCTCTAGCGTGGGACCTGGGACAAGTGCCCGGGCATGGCCAAACCCCAGCTTTCTCATCTGAGAAACGGGATGGTAGTGGTACCGGCCTCATGGGATTATTTGGGAACGTTTTTGCTCAGTGCCCGGCAGATAGTAGGTGCTCAATTAACGGAGGCTATTGTTGCTGTTATTAACAAACAACAATGCAACAATACCTGGCTTAGGTCCCCGCCTGTTCCACTCTCCCCAGCCACATGGGCATGGGGAAGGGGGAGAGGAATGAGAGTTGGGAGAATTCAAGAAATCAAAAACATGGCTTGGACAAGACTGTGGTCATCTCCCCTACTCCCAACAAGCTGTAATGAACCTCAAATAATCAGCCAGGGCCTTGCCACCAAGCAGGAGGGGCCCATGCCCCTTGGGATCTGACTTTACCCTCCATCCCAACTCTTCCTGTCTGGGCAGAGCCCTCCGCCCCTGTTATATGAGTTGGATATGGAAGTGAGTACAGTCCTTGCAGAGAGAAGAGGACAGAAAGCATGAGTCTGTCATAGCACTACTGCCAGAAACACCTTCCATAGGAACACCCAAAGGCAGCAAGTGCATGACCTTCAACAAACAAGCACACCCAAGAAAAAAAGAAGGGTGCTGAGAAACAGCTTCGTTGGAGACTCAGAGTCCCCAGCACTTGGGTCCACCCCACCCCTGCCCTAATTTGTTACATGCAGCTCCCTTGCCCGTTCCAAAGTAATAAAATCTTCCTGAAACGCTAGAACCATGAGGCCCAGTGCTGACGAGTGGCCGGGTTCCGGAGGCCGCTGCTGCACACAGCTGTAAACCCCTGCGACTGTTAAAATGATCGCTGCAGCCACAGCTCTTGGCCTGCCGGTTCTCTGTTCCCAGACGTCAGGGAGTCAGGGACATGTAGGCAGGGTGCCCTAGAGCACCTTGGGGGTTCTCCCACTACTGAGCGAGCCAGAGCTCCACACCCACCAGGAGAAACCAGGGCCCAGTGTGCACCCTAAAGTCGCAGCCATGGATACCTCGGCCTGGCTGGCCACAGGTGCAGGGCAGAGAAGAGTAGGTGAAAGGAAGAGATTACAGTGGGCACTCGCACTCTGTGTGCTCTTTCTCTCTCTGACACACACACACACACACACACTGGGGCTGACAGTGCTCTGGACACTTTGTTCCAGCCCTCCAGAGCTGCCAGTTGGGGACCCCCAAGTTCCCTGGGAATTCCAGGCCATCACTCACCTTCCCCACGAGCTTGCCTTTGCGATTCATACACAGGTAGAATTCCGTCTCCTTGCCCTTGATCCGGACTTGACTACCGAAGGTGTCTGTCTCCACTAGGAGCTGGGCTTCGAAAGGCAGAAGGAGAACAAGACACGTTTTTTTACCAGGGGGAGTGGCTTGGTCTAAAGGCTCAGCAACATGGTCCCTGACCCTATGCCTGGTTCCTCACTGCCCCAAAATCAGGCATGGGGAGGCCTCTGACAGCTCCCATTAGAGTACCCTGCCCTTCAGGCAGGAAGATGGAAGCTCCCATCACCTGTTCCCTTCCCTCCAGCCTCCCTTGGCTCCACTTGGGATCCAGATGGCTCCAGCCAGAGGGCAGTTCTGCCCCCGATAGCTAAATACCAGTGCGCCCTTCTCCCCCTCATCACCCACCTCCCCCGGAGCCTTCAACTCCATTCCCCAAAACAGGACAAACGGCCATGCAAAGAACCCATTCCCCAAAGCAGGACAGACGGCCATGCAAATAATCGCAGAAGAGGAGCAGGCTCTGGGCCAAGGGGTGGACAGATGTGTGTGCATGTGCACGCACGCACACACACACACACACACACCTGTCCTTTGGGGACGTCAAGCTATTTCCTCCAAAAGTTAGGTCCGAGGCCCGTTCCTGCAGGGCAGACATCCCTGCTAGTGCCCCCGGCACCTGCCCTGGCTATGTGCAGCAGGGAAGGCATGGGCAGTGCAGTGGGGAGCCCCCTGGGAAGGGCTGCTGTACTCAGGAGATTCCACTTCCCTCAGTGGAGGCCTCCAGAACTGAAGGCCAACTAACTCCCAAGAGCCCAGAAGTCCCGATCAGGACCCGATTTCCCCTGGTCCAGGGTGGGAGACCCCATGCTAGACCATCCGTGCTCCACGAGGCCTCCCTCAGGATGGGGGAGCTGATCCCTTAAAGCCCTAACTGAACAAGGACATCAAGTGGCCAGAGGGTGACTGTCCCGATTAGGCATGCTGTGCCCAAACCCCTCCCTCTCCCTCTGCCAGTCCACACCTTCTCCCCAGTAGGCTGCTGTGTGACTTTAGGTAGGCCATGCACCTTCTCTGAGCTTTCTCTCCACTCTGGTCTTGAACCCTTATGCCTGGCTCCCCCTAGCTCCCCCCTTCAGCTGCTTTCTTTGCCTGTGACCCCCAATTCTAGCATTCCCTTCCCTGACCCTTTGCTTCCCAGCACCCACCCTCCCTCACCCACAAAAGTTTAATTTCAGTGACAAGGGACTTCCTTCTCCATAACAAAAATCATAGCCCCAAATTCCTGAGTACAGTATCCTTGGAGCCACAAAGAGTGTACCTCAGTGCCCCTAAAATACACTAGGTATGATTTTAATAAAAAAATTTACAAATATAGACCCTGGTGCCCTGCTGTGAGAATTAAAACCATCTGGAACTCAAGATTTCCAATAATTAATCTAGCCCTCCTTTGACACCACTACTAATTAAAATATGATACCCACCTTTCCAATAGAGGGGGAAAAAAAAGAAGAATTTACATAAAATTTAAAGATCTAACAAGAATTTAGTAACTCTAGAAACAGGGGAGGCACATTCTTCCCTCCACCTTCCCCCAACCCTTTTAAACACTGAGTCAGGAAAATTAACCAATACCGAGATGGAGGGGTCCAAGCCCTTGAGCCTCCCTGTTCCCGTAATTTCCTCGGTGAGCCCCTCCCCAGGCCAAACACCACAGCAGACTTGCTCTCTCCACCTCTGCATAAAGCTCAGGCCCCCAGCGGGTGGGGATGAGTCCAGGTACTTCTGATGAGTGGAAATGGTGAGAGCTTTGGCATGCACAGATCTGCATGTGAATCCCTGGTTTCACTTGCCAACCTCCTGATCTTGGGCCTCAGTTTCCTCTCCTGTAAAATGGGGATAATCATCCTTAAACGGTTATTGTGAGAACTACATCAAGTGATGCTGTCAAGAGCTTAGCACCCTGTTCTCAGAGGTCAGGGAGGGTAACTCAGTAACCATTGTTTAAGTTTCCTAAAAACTGCAAAACCAAACCATTTTCCCAAAAGAAAAAAAACCACAGTGGCAAGAAATCAGATGTATGAGCAAGAGTAGCGGTGGGGCAGAACTTGCCTCCCCAGGCCTTGCGCTCTGATCTGAACTTCCTCAGCATCCTCCAGGGTTACCGGCGTCCCACACCAGGAAGTGCAGCAGAAAATGCCCGGGCTTGGAACTCACAGGGTCTGTTTCTGTTTCTGGCATGGCCATCCTAGGCTAGGTGACGTTGAACATGCCACAGCCCGCTCTGAGCCTCAGGCCCCTTGCCCGTGCAAGGGGGAAGGGCTCGACCCTATTTCTGGCTCTCCCTGGGATTGGTGGGAGTGGGGAGTCGGGTCTAGGAGAGGAGCAGGGAAGGGTGAAGCCACAGGGCTGGGGCCCAGGCTCCCCAGGTGGGTGCAAGGGAAGACTGGTCTTGGCTGCCCCCTCCGGGCACATGCCTGGGCCTCTGCCCTCAGAGCAGCTCCTGCTACGCACCAGATCTGGCTCCTCTTGGAGCCCACTGAAGCCACCATCCCCATGAGGTTGGGAATCATTGTCCCCATTTTACAGTGTAAAAACTGAGGTTCAGAAAAACCACCCAGCAGGAGGGGCTGACATCAGGACGTCCTGCCTCTTCTTGCTGAGTTCTGGGCTCCAAGGGGGAGAGACAGGCTCCGAGCACAACCCACCACTCCCCCACCAGGGCCACGGCAGGAAGCCCTGGCTTTGGCCTGAGCTGTCCAAAGGTCCTGGGGCTGGGATGGGCCGAACCACCACCCCCTGCAAGCCTAGCCACCCCCACCCAGCACAGGGAGGGTCTGCGCCCGGCAGCCGCGCCAGGGGAGCCAGAAGTCTGTTCTCTCCCCGACCACAGCATGCGAAGGAGTGACCTAGACTCCACTCAGTGCATGACATCATGAGGAGGGAGCTGGGCCAGAATTATGTAAAGTCTTTGGGGAGTAATAGCAGCAGCAGTTCTCAGAGAGAGAGAGGAAGAGGAGGGGGGAGAGAGAGAGAGAGAGAGAGACACCGCTCAGGCCAGGTTTGCCCCAGAGCCTGCCGGGCCTTCAGCACCACGTGCCCCCTCCCATGACCCAAGCCCCCGGATGCAGCTCTCAGGAGCTAGAAACCTCATCTCGGCTCAGCTCCGTTCATGGGGCTGCACCAGGCCAGGCAGAGCAGTCGATGACATCTCGCTCTACTCATCAGACTCCTCAGCGCCCTGGCGGGGCCACCATCCCCCAGCCTGCACAACCCAACGGCCCCTCCCCCTGCCACTCTCGCCCCCACCCGTCTCTCCTCTACATGGCAGCCAGAGGAATCCTTTAAAAACATAAATTGAATGATGCCTCTTCCCTGCTAAAAACCTCCTAGGGATCCCCAACCCGCTTAGAAGAAAAGGCAAACTCTTCACCAGGACCAAGGAGGGGCACCTAATCTGGCCCCTGCGACCACCCCCACCTCCCTTCCTTGCTGTTCTCTCTGACACCCCAAGCACGCTCCTGCCACAGGACCTGTGCATTTCCTGTCCCTCTGCCTGGAGGTTGCTTTGCCCAGGGCTCCCCATAGAGGCCTCTCATCTCCTAAGTAGCCACTCAGATGTTGCCCTTCAGGGAGGCCTTCCTGGACCACGCTGCCGAATGTGAATGTTGGCACCACCCCCGCCCCCCTAGCCCAGCCCTACCCCATGCCTCCGCTCCATTTTCCTGAGAGCTCTTCTCTGAAACCTGTCTTATTTTTATTGTCTGTCCCCACCCAGCAGAATGGAAGCTCCACGAGGACAACAACTTGTCTGTCTGATTACCCACCGTGATATCCAGCACCTGTCCCAGCCCACGCCTGGCTCTCGGTGAATGACCAGTAAGTCAGTCCTAATAAATACATAAACAGCCTTGCGATGTAGGGACCATGAATACCATTCGAGAGTTACAGAAAACTCACTTTAGCTCTTGATTCAGAGAGGGGAAGGGGCTTGCCCAAGGGCACACACCTGGAAAGAACAGGGGACGGGTCTGAACCCTGTCTGACTCCACTGTCAATGCCCTCAGCCACTCTGCTCCCTCCTGCTCCCGCCCACCAACCCCCAGTCTCAGTGACAAAGAGAAAAGCCTTGTCCCTCTCTAGGCCAGCACTAGGTAACCTCTAAGGTCTCTTTAGGAAGTATCGGTAACTCACATTTATCTAGCATTTAAGACATGCTGGGCACGGGCCACACTACCTTTTATGCATTATCTCATTTAATCCTCACCACCACTCTGTGAGGCTAGGACTGTTGTTATCCCATTTCACGGGTGAGAAAATTGAGTGCCAAGGTCACACAGTGATGGAGCTAAGATTCAACCCCAGAAGGGCTGACCCAGAAGCCTTGGTCTCTATCTACCCAAGCCCTCACTTCTCACCTGCCCAGTCCCTCTCCTGGGGAGCGAGTTTGTGAGCACGGAAAGGGCAAGGAGGTCTCTGTAGCCTCACTCTCCCGAAGCAGAAGTCAGGGGAGGAGATGCCCACGGAGCACAGGGTGGAGCCCAGCCCTCCCCAGCTCCGCTTCCAAGTGCCCTTGAGAGAGGAGAGGGTCCCCTGGGTATCGGCCTGAGGAAGACACCTTCGAGCTGATACTGGGAGATGGGAAGCCCTTAGAAGCACCTAGGGCTGGGCTCAGGCCACAGGCAGAGAGGCAGGGAATGTTCCAGATCTGGCTGAGGGGAGGAAAGGCTGCGTGCAACCAGAGGAGAGTGAATACAGGTCGGAGAGCCCACAGAGCCCGTGTCCCCAGGGCAGCACAGAGCAGGAGCCTGGCGGCCTCCAGGAGGAAAAAGGGCTCGAAGGACCCCCTCCCTCCTCCAGCACCCACAGAGGAAAACAGAGAAGGGTAAACGAGGGTGTACGAGAAAGGAGGCTGGAGAGAAAGCTCTTTCTGTAAAAACTCACACTGTCCCCCACCTCGCCACTTCTCTTAACTGCCTGAAGTAACAATAAGTAAAAATAATGATACAGTTACTACTGACATGAGCCTCTGCCGCGTGTCGGGCCCCATGCTGACAGCCCGAACCTGGCAGATCTCACGTGGTCCTCGCAGCAAGCCTGCGAGGGAGGAACTGTCGCGCCACCATGCAGGCAAAGAAACTAAGGCAGTTACGCCGTGAACCGAGCAGTTGAGTCACCTGCCCGGGGTCACACAGGAGGGCCAGGATTTGCACGCGGGCAGAGTAACTCCAGAGCTGTCTGACTCAGAGATTCAGACTGAGGTATGTAGGCAGCGTGGGGACAGACACTGACAAGTCTGTGGCCATAACAGAAAAGAGAAGTGGCATTGATTGATTGACTGATTGGCTGACTGATCCCTGTGTCATTCCCCAGCTGGGCTTCCCAGGGGTGATTGGGCGTCACGTCGACTTTGGGTTTGAAGGGTAGGAAACAGCAGAGAAGGACAGAGAGAGGCAGCCAGAGACCTGCAGAGACTCACAGAGTCAGAGTGGAGCACAGAGACACAGGAGATAGGACCCCAAGAGCAGGGGCCTGCGAGGACAGAGCTGGAGAAGGGGTGTGTTTCGCCCAGGCCTGGGGTGAATTCCCCAACACCTGCCAGTGACAGGCTGGGCAGAGCGGCCCCTACTGGGCGCCCCATGAGGGGGCAGCAGCCGTAGCAGTCCCGGCGCTGACAGAGCTGCTGGCCTCTCTCCTGGTGTCTTCCACCACCCCCGCCCCTTGTGGGCAACGTCCTTGCCACAGAAGGTGCTGGAAGGTCACACAGAATCAGCTCTCCCTTCCTCCCTGTGAAGGTGGACCAGGTCACAAGGAAGGGAGAGAGGGGAGGGTTGGGGAGAAGGTATCCTTTCTGGAGATGTTTCCCCATCACTGTTACACACATGGAAGGTATGGCCTTTTCTCCAAAGGTGCCCACAGTTTCCCTTCTGAAGTCCCCTGAGGAGGTTTCTCAGGCCATGTGGACTCACCGGAAAGGAAGAGGGGAAAAAATCAATAGGATTGATCAGGAGCTATATTTAATCCCAGCTGTAGCTCCAGTGTAGCCATGTCAGCAGAGGGGACGGTGAGGCATGGGTGGCCACTCCTGCCTGGGGACAGAAGTTATGAGGCCTGAGCTCAGAGGGCAGGGGGGCTTGGACTGAGATAGGAAGGCCCATTCCGAGCTAGGAGAGCTCCCAGGGGAAGCTGGGTCTGTCACAGTGCAGTGCTCGCTGGCTGGAGGGGGCAGGGAGGGAGAGAGGAGGCGCTGATTTGCCAAGTGCCCGCTGTGTGCTGAGCTCTGTGCCAAACACTGTCCCTCTTTGCCCTGATGCCCTAGGGGGAATGAGCCCTGTGCACGCCCCCTGGCACACACGTGGCGTTGTCCCTGCATTCTCTCGCTCAAGCATCCACTAAGCACCTCTTGGTGGTTGGCTCTGTGCACTGAGATTGCAACAGTGAACAAATACACAAAAACCTCTACCCACTAGCAGTCTGCATTCGAATGCGAGAGACACTGAATAGCTGAGTGTCTAACAGAAGGTCAGACAGCGATGGGTACTAGGAAGAAGAATGTACCTTTGGGGGGACAGAGCGGGGGACTCTCCGGTGAAGCAAGGGAGCAGGCCATGAGCACACGTGGGAGAAGAGCCTGCTCGGGTGGAGGGACGGCAAATGCAAAGGCCCTCAGACGACTGTGCTCGGCATGTTCAAGGGACGCCGGGAGGCCGCTGTGGCTGGAGCCGCGTTAGGTTGGAGCAGGATCCAGGCCAGACCCTGCCGGCTCAAGGACGTGGGTTTCACTCTGAGTGACTGAGTGCCTCGGAGCAGGGCAGGACACCCTCACATTTTGGGCTGCACATGGGGAACGGACCCCACGTGGGCTCAGACTCAGGGACTAGAGGGCCCTGCTGCCTCAGCCACCCAAGCCAGCCCAAAGGGCCTTGCTCCTTGCTCAAACACAGCCCTCCAGCAAGTACCAGGAAGATGGACATGGGGACATGGCAAGGAACAAGACAAGGTCACTGCTTTCACAGCTCACATTCTCTCAGGGGAGCCAGCCCTGTCCACAGATGGTTCCAATACAGCAGGATCCTTGTGGGGACAAGGGTGAGCACAGGGGCACTTCAGCCAGGTGGGGGGCTCAGGGAGGCTGCCCACAATTGGAGCACACCAACTGCCAGTGACCCTGGAACCACAGGCTCACACCATGCCTCAGCTGGAGCTAACTCCGTACCCTGCACCCTACCCACGTTACAGGTGGGGAAACTGAGGCCCAGGGAGGGAATGAGTGGGCTCACAGTCACATGGGCAGTTAGTGGCCTACATTCTGCCTACTCCAAGTCAGCCCCTGGTAAGGAACAGGGAGCTCTAGACCGTGGGCTTCTTGCAGGCTGCACCATGCACGTTTTACTCACCACTGCGTCCTTGGCACTCGGTAATCTATGTTGTACGAGCGAGGGACCCCAGCGTCAACTGATAGGAGACAACACCACACCCAACAAGAGGATCCAAAGGCCCTCCTTCCTCGTCTGGCCTGCTGCTCAGGGTTACATGGGAGAAGCCTCTTCTACTTGCCTCTGATGTGCCAAGTTCCCACCGATGGAGACAGGCAGCTGCCCTTCTTCCTGGGGCCCCTTCTGGAAGTCTCGGGAAGCAGTTCCTGATGGGGAACCTCAACCTGAGCCATGACAGCACCCCCACTCCCCCAAACAACAGTAATGAGTCCAGGTGGTTATTAATATTCTCATTTTAATTATCATGTGCTCTTTGGGCATACAACTCTTTCATTTCAATGACTCCACTTTGTAGATGAGGAAACGCGATCAGAAGGGCTAACTCAGAGTCACGGTCTCCCGGTGCGTAAGTGCTGGAGCCAAGATTTAAACCCCATCAGACTCCAGCGTTTACATGTTCAACGCTGGAATCACAGTCCCCCTCACTAGCACAGCCCCCGCGCTGGCCGGCCCCAGCCTTCCTGGACACTGTTGGTCCTTGGAGGCTGGCCTACCGCAAAATGGGACATTTTTAATCTCTTTTTTCTCAAGCAGAGAAACCCATTTTTCAAATGAAATCAGGCAGGAATATCTAATCACAAAGCCTGTGAAAGCAGAGTTGCCCCTCCACGCTGGGGCCCCAGCACTCCCAGCGCACGGGCTCCAGCCGCCCAGGCTCTGCCCTTCTGAGAGCCCAGCCCAGTGGCCCAGCAGCCCTGCCTCCTGCCAGAGGAGCTGACACCTCACCTCGCTGTACACCCCAGGCATGGAGGAGAGCCCAGAGCTGGAGACACTGGTCCCAGGCTCTGCAGGACGCTCAGTGGCAGAGCTGCAACGGGAGCCCAAGTGTCCTGACTCCTGGTCCAGTGCTGCTCTTTGAGGTTGCAACCGCCTACAGGACAGAAGCGACCAGGGCCAAAAGCAAGAAGAGGGAGGCTGATACAATCCCAGATGGGCAGGGTGACCCCCCAGCAACCTCCCACCTGCCAGGTATCCCACTCTGTAAGCCTCCGGTCCTCGGGCCAGCTCTCCTCTCCCTCCAAAGCCCAGGCCAAGGCTAAGAAAGCCCCTCATTCCTGGAGCAGCCCACTCTCAAGGCTCCTAAAGCTTTTCAGTGCTGGAAAGCTTCAGGGGGCCACAGGGAGACCCTCTTGCGGAATGGCGAGGTGCAGAAGGCCCACTGACAGCTACGCGGATGTCATCGAAGTTCCACTCAGTGCTCTGGAGCAGACCAAGAGCCGCTAGGCAGGGCGCCCAGGCAAAGGGGGCCTGCACCTCGAGTCCACCCCCACCGCAGAGCCTGGCGCCTCAGGATGCCAGCCTTTTACAGACGCAGATCTGAGATTCCCAGTGTTTGTGGGGATTCCAGATTCCAGGTGTTTACAGGGATTCTGTTTATATTTGTTACTTGCTGAAATTCAGAGACTGCAAGTTAATAAAATCATGTGATTCTTACTAAGTGTATATGACAAGTCTCAGACTGCATGGTCCTTCCAGCTGGACTCAGCCCTGAGAAGAAGGAGCAGGTCCCTGGGCCGTCCAGCCCCAGCCGCCCCTCCCCCGCAGGCAGGGCAGCCCCGAATGCAGAGCCACGGAGCAGCCTCACCCTCCTGCCTGGCCTGCCCACATAAATCACCCTCCCAATAATATTTGTATTGATTATCTACATTGGAAGCCTCAATTGGCTCCATTGTCTCACTTCCTCTCCCAGGGCTCACAGATGGGGTCCCTCGGCCTCATCTGCGTTTCTAATGTGACATTTAAATGGAGTGGCAGCAGCCAGCTAGTCCCCTGCCCTGGGTGCTGGGGGGGTGGAGGAGCACACTAGCATATTCCTTGAGAGAGGTGATTAAATCCTAAAGTGTAGAGCAGCAGAGAAGCCAAGGTGGGCTGGGCCCGGGACACTCCAGGTGTGGTCCTGCTGCACCACCTGGGCGCTTGCTGGAAATGCAGAAGCTCAGGCCCCACCTCAGACCCCTGAGTCAACATGGGCATTTTGACAAGAGCCCTTGGTGATTTGCATGCACGGTAATGTCTAAGACGCACCACTCTAGTCCATCCCTTGTATTATACAGAAGAGAAACTGAGGCTCAGAGAAGGCAAAGGGCTTGTCTGAGGTCACACAGCAGGTAAGACCCCCTGAGCTCCCAGTTCAGGCAGAGGGAATGAGAGGGCAAGTGGCTTCTGGGGTGAGGGGGCAGCCATTTCTGGGCTCCCCTCCCTCCCGAGCTCCTGCCTCCTGTCTCAGGGTGTGGACAGATGGTTCAGACCAGAGTCTGACCCCCCTGTACTCTCCTAGCCTGGAGGGGCCAGCAAGAGCTCCGGGGACTCCCCAGGAGGGCACCTCCTCCCGCCCTGGCCAGCCAGCTGCCCCTTCCCTGGCAGCAACTGGACAGCAGATCCCAGGGAAAACCACCACCTGGGGCTGCCCAACACAGCCAGGCGTCCGCGTCCGTGGAGGGGGGCAGGGAGAGACGGGAGGCCCCGGAGAGGCGGCCAGCAGAGGGCCTGGGAGAGGTGGGCAGGAGGAAGCTGCGGTCAGAGGGAGGGAGGCAGGGAGGAGGACAGAGGTGGTGTGGAGGGGAAGACAGAGAGATGGACAGAAACAAGCGGGGAAGGGGTGGAGGCAGTTACCTGACTACGGACAGGGAGCAGGGGGGAGGCAGCTGGGCAGGAGGGGCGCAAGCCCAGCGTGGCCCGGCCCTGCCCAGCCCAGCCCTGCCCAGCCCCCAGTGACAGTGCAGCTGCCACGCTTGGGCCCTACCATGAGGTCAGTCCTGCCCCGGGGCTGAGGGAAAATAAATGGTGTCCAAGATAAAAGGTCCAAGAAATTATTTGTCTTGTTGTCACGTCCTGACTGCCACGGGCAGGGGCTGGCAAGCAGGCGGGGCACCATCCCAGACACGCCTAGGCTGATAGGCTCAGCCCTCGCAGGGGACCACAGTCCCACCGGTGTCTTGGCCACCCACCGCCCCGGCTCCCCAGGCCCAAGCTGGGGTCTGGGACGCCTCCCAGAACCTGGGGCCGGGAAGGCAGCAACGGTGGGGGCAGGTGCTTTCCTGGTGAGGCGTGAGGACCAGGAGGCCTCGCAGCAGCCTTGGCTTTTCCTGCCCAGCAATTTTAAATAAATAAACTGCGTAGTAAGTATTTGCTCAGCGTCTGTCTCGGCCAGATCCCCTCTAAGCTCTGGGAAGGCGGAGTCCTGTCTTTTCCTGACTACTGAGCACCTTTGTGGGCCGGGGACTTGGGGAGGGAGGGAGTCAGGGTGTCTCACTCCGCCCAGCCCTTGGCAGAGGCGGCATGAATGGGGGGAGGGGAGAGGGTTCCCAAACACCCCAGAGGAGGGTTGGGCAGTTCCAGGGTCAAGGGCAGGCCAAGGGGACCATGGCCCAGGGTGCGGTGAGTGCCCGTGCAACACAGGTGCACAAGCTCAAGCTCAGAGCACACACGCACACACATACACACAAGCATATATGCACATACATACACACAAGCACCAGGCCTGTTTCTACCACCACCAGCATCTAAAAAGCACCAGCCAGAGGCTCCCGCCCCTTGAAGTATCTGAAACTGGGGCAGTGAAGCAATGGCTCAGAAGAGCAACCACCTACTTTAGGCCATCCCTAGGCAAGGCACTGATGCTACAACAGCTGCCATTTAAGGAGCATTTACCAGCAAAAGCACTTTTATTCACGTCTTCAGTTAGTACTCCTAACAAGCCTCTCAAGGATTCACTATGGCATCCCCATTCTACAGATCAGGAAACTGAGGCTCAGAAAGGATCAGTACTAGGCCCCAGATCACATAGCCAGGACCCCGCAGAGCTGGGATTTGAACCTGAGGTCTCGGAGGCTGGGAAGAGCATGTGCATAGGGTGGGAGAAGGGGGCTGGCACATACCATACTTGTCCCCGTCCTCGCCGCGGGCACTGATCCTGCGGCCCAGGACCTGGATGTGTTTCCCACTGGTCCGGCTGTAGAGCTGGTACAGCCGTAGCTGCTTACGGCTCACATCGTCCCGAGCCCGCGTCTGGTTCTCCACGTGGATACGGAAGTCCACGTTCTCCTCGGCAACCAGCACCTGGGCAGGGAAAGGGGAAACAGTGAAGCCATCCCGGGAGTCCCAGTCCCCTGCATGCAGGAGCCAGCCCCGTCCACAACAAAGAGCAGGGGCCTCCTCTCCGCCAGCTGTGGGCCGCACCATGACACCCCCATTTCACCCCCAATGGGGCAGATTCTGCTGTAACTTCACCCCCCATCCCCCAGGAGTGCCCGTGCTCACCTTAACCAAGCATTTGCCCACATCCCCGGCCCCTCCTGGAGAAGCCTTTGCTTTGCACCTGCTGCAGAAATTCCCTGTATCCCTCAAGATTTAGCTCCTGCCTGTCCACATCCTCCAGGAAGCCTTCTGTGGTTCCGCCAACACACATCTCCCGTCTCCTTCCCCAGATGTGGCCTCTCATCTGGACAATTTGCATGCACCTCCTCGCTGGCCTCCCGCTGCCACTCTCACCCTCTGGCAGTCTGTCCTCCACCAAACCCAATCCCCAATCCCCACATTCTGCAGGGCTTCCCTTCACACTTTATAGATAAAGGTCCTCTCCATGGCCTCAAGGCCCTGCGAACTGAGCCCAACTGCTTTTCCACCTTCCTCTTCCACCATTCCCTCCCCACCAGCTGCACTAGCCACCTTACTGCCTCTGAGCATTCCAAACTCAAATACACTGCTGCCCCAGGGCCTTTGCACTTACTCTTCCCTCTGCTTTGATGCTCTTTCCCAGATCTTCACCTTTTGGCCCCTCTAGTTCATTTGGGTCTCTGCTCAAATGTCACCTCCTCACACAGTCCTTCCTGGGCCCTTTTCTGAAGCCACCCCCACCTCTGTCGCTCTCCCCCCCTCCTCCATGCTGTGTGTTTCTTTCTAGCATGTATCAGCCTGACATATCACCTACTCATCTTGGTTTTGTCTGTCTGCCCCAATAGACTGGCAGTACCATGGAAGATGGAGCTGTCTCTTTCATGTTTGTCCCTATATCCCCAGCACCTAACACAGTAGAAACTTTTTTTATTTTTTATGTTTTAGAGGTGGGGTCTCACTCTGTCACCCATGCCAGAGTGCAGTGGTGAGATCACAGCTCACGGCAGCCTCAGACTCCTGGGCTCAGGCATCCTCCCACCTCAGCCTCCCAAGTAGCTGAGGCACACGCTCAGTCACATGCCGCCATGCCCAGCTAATCTTTAAAAATTTTTTGTTTACACGGGATCTCACTATGTTGCCCAGACTGGTCTCTAAACTCCCGGGCTCAAGTGAGGCTCCCGCCTTGGCGTCCCCAAGCGCTGGGATTACATGAATGCTGAAAAGACCTGGAGCCCTGTCATGCCATTCAGCATTAGATTAGGTTTTCCTACACCCGGCTAATTGTCCACATGTCCCATTCCACCTTAACCACGAAGCCGAACAGTTGCTGAAAGCCAGACGGCATTCTGGGTTTGTTCTCTGTGTGCCCACAAAGTCTGGCGCGATGCTAGGCACGCAGGACCCCACCGACACACCAGTGCAGCCCCACTCAGCCTCTGGCAGAGCTCTCAGGATCCTGGCTGCCCAAGCATCCGCCTCGCCCTCCAGCTGTGAGCTCCCAAGGACAGGAACTATGTCCCTCATGTGCTACAGCTCACACCCAGTCCAGGATCCCTGCCCCCAAGCTGACCTGCACGTGTCCTCCCACCTGGGCCTGGGCCCCACAGGCACCGCAGTGGGACCACATCATTGAACCCTCACAGTCACCCTCAGCTTGGAAGCATCATCCTATTACAGGTGAGGAAACTGAGCTTGACCGGCACAGCTTAATGGCCAAGGTCACAGAGCGGGCCATGCAGAGTCAAGTGTACCTTGCTGGGCCAGCCTGCCCCCTACCCCACCGTGCCATTAGGAGCTGGCCCCAGGTTCAAAACCCAGGGCATGCCACTCTCCAGCTAAGGGACCTTAGGCAAGTTACTAAACTCTCTGTGCCTCAGTTTCCTCACCTATAAAATGAGAGTGATGATAATGGCGCCCACCCCAAGGGTGGCTGTGAAGATCAAACACATAAAGGAAGACACAAAGTGCTCAGGACAGGGTCTGGCCTGCAGTAAGCACTTGGGAGAGATGACTGCTGATGGAACTTACCAGAACCCTTTAAGGGCTCTAAGGGAAGCCCTGCAACCCAGATTCCCATTTGGGAAGGTGCTATTGCTTTTGATAGTCCTGATAATCCCATGGGAACGCGTATCACCCCATTTAACAGATGTGGAAACTAAGGCCCAGAAAAGTTAAGCCCATTGCTGCAAGCCACACAGCCTGGTGGGGCAGGGCCCGGCCTGCTGGCCCGGCACCACGCACAGCCTGGATCTGACACGTGGGCCCACCTCCTCTCACATCCTGCTGCTCAGGGAAGGACGAACTCCAGTACCTCTGAGGCCCACACCTGGCAGGCATTTGTCCTGAAGACCTCCTACCCATGGCCTCCGACCTTCCTGGAATGACTTCCGGAGGTGGCTGGCCCTGTCCCCTCCCCCAGAGTAGGCCTCCAGTGTCCCTCCCTATCCTCCAACTCTCCTCCTGCTCACAGGAGACCTTATTGACCAGAGGTCAAACCAATCTCCTTACCCCAGGTCCCCGAGGGCAGCTGTCCTGCCCCAGAAGCTGGCCTCCCGTTAATGATTTTCTCCCTGGCCCACTGGACAGAGGCAGTGTGGGTGACCCAGGGTCAGCAGGGGCTATCAGGTGGCTCTTCCCCAGGATGTGGGGGGAAACAATCCATCTTGTCCAGCTTCCACCATTTAAGCCACACTCTGTGGCCAGATCAATCCCGAGAGAGGTAGTGGGGGTGGCCTCTGACATGGGAACAGGGTCTGTCCTCCTGAAAGGCAGGAGGAAGTACCCCTGGGCTTCCTGGGCAAGACTCCTGGTGAGCTCCAGCCCTTTGCACAGGCTGGGTCCTCCACCCAGGGCACCCTGCCTGCCCCCTCTCCCTGGCTGTCACCTGCCTTCAGGGGCCACCTCTGGAAGCCATTCCCGGCCTCCACCTCCCAGGCTGGATTCGGGCCTCAGGTCAGTCTACTGCAACGGCTTATTGTCCCAAGTCCAGCCTGTCTGGTTCCTCCCTGGGATCTCAGCTCTGCCCACAGGAGGCGATCATCAAATGTTTGCCAAAAGGCTGTGGCCGAAAGTGAGGGGAACCTGGAGGCCGATACTGGCCCCGCCACTTACTACCCGAGCAAGCAGAGCACCCAACAGAGGATGGCAAGGGATGTTTTTAAAGCTACTGATCACTAAGCTTTCCTCTGCTCCAGGCACTCTGCTAAGAAGCCCTCTAGACACGGAACCTCCTCTAATTCCCTCAACCACCCACGGAGGTGAGCACCCATTTCACAGATCAGACCACTGAGGCCATCGCTCCAGGGCCATAGAGCTGGAGCGTGGGTGAGCCCAGCTCCAGGTCAGCAGCCGGAGCTCATGCAAAGCGGCGGTGCCTTGGGAACCTCCACTTCTCCTTTCCCGTCAGCTGGCTGCCCTGACAGGGGGCCGATCTTCAAGGCTTTCCCAGTACGGTCAGAGCTGCTGTCAGCCTGGCTAACGCCCCCACCCCCAGGTGCACAATTGTCAGGGGGGTTGAAAAGCTGTGGTGTGAACAAAATCAAATTGCTTCGGCTCTCTCAAGGCGAGAGCGGTTGGCACACAAAGCATGCCTCCTTCTGTAGAGGGAAGTGCCTCTGTCGCTCCACCATCCTCCCAGCCCAGACACATGGATTATCGCTGGGGTCGAAGAGGCTTTTCCCACGGCAAGGTGGCTACCATCCCCCTGCAGCCGGAGACCCCAGTGGCCCCCAGCCCACCTCTTCCCCTGCCTGCGGGCTTCGACTCTGGTGGAAACATTGACTCCCCACTGCACAGAAGCAACAAGGAGGGCCAGACAGGCTCACACCTCCCCCAGGTCTGCCAGGTCCCGGGACGAACATGGCACTGAGTGGAACAGAGCCGGCCCACCCACCACGGTGCCCCCACCAGGGCATCCAACAGCCACTGTCACTCCCTGTGGCCTGAGACGTCAGCCTCACCGGCCCACTACGGCTCTGGAAAGCACGTTAGGGAGCTTCCTGTTTCTTCCTGGGCCCTTTCCGCCTCCCACAGATGCCCCCCATGACACCCCTCCGACATGCACACACTCAACGACGGCGCAGTACCTAGCACTGACTAACCTTGGGTGTCACCTGGCTTCACCCGATCACCAACTTACTCGATTTCTTTAACCCTCATTTTTCTTATCAGCAAAATGGGGATTGTTTACCATATTTACCTCTGAAAAAGACTGTATTAGTAACAATAGCCACTGCTTTCTTTTTCTTTAGTTTAGTTTGTTTTTTAAAGAGCCCGTACTTGTGGAACACTTCCTCTGTGCTGAGAACCACCTGAGGTCAATTTTCCTTTGTAATACCCAGAGCAACCCGACAAGCTGCTATGATTATTATCCCCATTTTACAGATGGAAAAACTGAGGCTCGGAGAGGTTACATCGCTTGTCCTACGTCACGGAATTGGCAACAAGAGGGATCAAGATTCGAATCCAGGCCAAGCTCTCCACCACTTCACCCTCCTCTTCCTCACTCGCCTCCTCTCCCCTCTCCCAGGATGGCAAATGGTTCAGGCCAAAGGCCACAGCTGGGGGTGGGGGTGGGATACTGGAGCTCTCTGCCCTCACCCAAGAGGGAAAGATAGGGTCATACTGCCCACCTCACCCAGGTGCCCAATCCTGGAAGCCTCATGCAATCTGCCCTCCTGCCTCCAGGCGGCCTGCCCAGAAAGGGAGGGTCTCCCTGGTCCCAGAAGGGGCCCAGCCACATTCCACCACCGCCTGCAGCCACACAGGGCGGGCCAGCTGAGGCTTTCAGAGCTTCTCCAAATTCTAGATTCAAACCTGAGATCTTCACCCCCCTCCAGGGGTGGTCCTTGGTAAAGACGGCCTCTCTCTCCACCTGAAAACACAACTCCCCAAACTCTTCCTCGAGAGCGGGCTGGACCTCGGCCCGGGAGGTGCCGGACGGATTACTGCCCCGGTGACAGTGAAGCGCACCTTGGCTCCCATTGACCCGGCACTCGTGTCATGCCAGGGCCCAGGCTCAGCACAAGCCGGGCACCAGCTCCTCAAACAACCCAAGCAGGTCGAAACTATTACTATCCCTGTGTGCCAGGTGGCAACGGGAGACACAAAGAGGCCACGGGACTGGCCCAACTTGTACAGAAAGCGACAGGCCCCAGATCTGAACCCACTTCTGGCCCTGAGGCCCGTGAATTTCCCCCAGCTGGCACCTCTGGACAGAAAAGGGGGAGGAAGGCTGGGCCCACTCTGAATCTCGGTGTGGCTCAGATGGGCACCCCCACCCCTCAGCCCAGGCTTCTGGCCCCTTTCCTGTCACACCCTGCGCACCACGCTCAGCGAGGACAGACAGGGATACCGCGAAGGGCCTCCCCACCCCCAGCCTGTCCATTAAGCTCCCAGGGCTATCAATGTATTGATTGGCAGGGCTGAGCCATCAGCATGGGAGGGGGGCTGCAGCGTGGGGGCTGGGCTCAGGGTTGGCCTCCCTTTCCCCATACATCAGCCTTGTCTGTACAGCTCATCGATATGGGCGCCGCTGCCGCCGAGAGTCAACCCTGGAGCCGGCCTGAGGGTGGGGGCAGGACCTGGAAGACCCACGTCCCCTTCTCTCCCTCCCTTTCCCTTCCCGCCAATCCCTGCTTCCATGCCAGCTCCCTTACAGCGCTTGGGCCGGGAGAGTAGTCATGCATGCCTATGACACAGCAGACAGCCCTTTATTCCGGCACTCACGCCCACTGTGGCCTTTCCATCACCCGCATTCCTGGAACTTGACACTTCAGCCACCTCAATCAGTGCGGGGCTCCCTGAGCACACCAGGCTATTCCCTGCTTCCAGGTAGCACTGTTCCATGTGCCCACAAGGCTTTTCCATACACGCACACACACGCGCACACACACACAGGCTCACGGTGTCCTCTTCAAGGTTCAAACGGGGTATCTTCCCCAGCCAAATGCTCTTACCTGAGAGGCTGATTTCAGGGCCCTTCATCAGAGCACCCACTGCACCCTTGAGCCTTGCTCCCTAGCACACATCCCTGTTTTTCTCAAGTCCCCAAGGGCTGAGACAGAAGCTGACACCTGTCTGTGCTCAGCACCTGGCACCAGGAGAGTGGGTGGGGGACTCAATCCAGGTCCCTGGCCCCCAGAGAACCTCTCCCCGGGCCCTCCACTAACACACCCACTTGCATCCTGCATGCCGGGCCTGTGCCGTCGCCACAGTGCCTGCAGCGGGGGTCAGACCTCCCCTAGACTTCCGGGAACCTGCGAGCTGGTGGATATCCCAGAGCCGGATGCATCCTGCAGCTCACGGTGACTTAACGCTTACAATGAGCTGGGCACCGTGACAAGCGCTTCCCCCAGGGGACCGCAATTCACCCTCCCAGCAACCCCAAGAAGCGGGTTCCATCCCAATGCCCATACGAATGACAAGCCGCAGAGAGGTCAACCAAGTCTCTCGATCACACAGCTACCTAGCAGGCGAGGTGGGGTGTGACTCAGGTGGGCCGGGTCCAGAACCTGAGTTCCTCTCTGTCCCTGTGAGCTCTACAGAGAGTGCACTGGGTCAAAGAACAGCAACAAAGTGCCATGAGATTCCAAGGCAAAAGGTGGGACAGGGCCCGGGGGCATGTGGAAAGTAAAGCTGTCCAAAGTATCTGCCATCCCGTTACAGGGAACACTTGGAGGGAAAAGCCGAAGTCTTGGACATCTTTTTCATTCCCCCCGAAACCCAGTCCAGGGCCAGACATGCAGCAAGCGTCCCATAAATGTCTGTGGATGGTTAATGAGGAGCAATACCATGTTTGAGTGCCTACTGCATATCTGGTCCAGGACATGGCTTCAATTACTCCTACCGACCAGCCTGGGGCGTGGTATGATATTATCCCTATTTTTGTACCTCATGAGAGAACAGAGACTCAGAGAGGTTAAGGACCTTGCCCAAGGCCACACAGCCTATGAGTGGTGGAATGATGATTAAATCTAGACTTATGTTCAAAGCCTATGTTTCCAACTCAGATTGGAAGAGACCCGATGTCACCGATCCAAGGAACACATCCTTCCTAGATTTCTCTAGCACCCCACAGCATGTTATGTACCCAATATACACAGTATCATTGATTCAGCAATTACTACTACCTATTTATTTATTGAGTGCCAGCCATATGCTAGCTACTCTGTGTACAATATCCCATTTAGTCCTCACAATAACCCTTAAGAAGTAGATGCTTCTCATTACCCTGTTTTACAGATGGGGAAAACTGAGGTGCAGAGGGTTGAAGGCTAAGGAATATTTACTGAATGGCTGCTACGCAGCACAGCCAGGATTCAAACCCAGGTTTCTGCTACACCAAAGCCTACACATTCAAGTACTACAGAAACCACCTCCCTTGCCTTGCTGATACCCAGGTGGGTAAACCAAGGCTCAGAGAGGGAGGTCACACAATGAGCCAGTGACAGAGCCAGGACCGGAACCCAGGGATCCCGGGAGTCTCTCTGCTCTGTGGCAGAGCCCCTTGGGAAGGAGGACTCACTATACCTGGCAGGGGGAGGGGCGAGGGACCCCTCTCAGAGCAGGAGGCCCAGGAGCTGGGTCTGGACTTCAAAAAAGAGTTCTTGCCATGCATGGCCCCTCCCCCACGCCCCTCAGGCAGCAGGGACTGTTTCCTAGGTTGTTTTTTTCCCATTTTACACATGCAGAAGCTGAGACCCAGGGAGGTTAAGTAACTTGCCCAAGATCACACAGCAAAGAGAAGGCAGAGCTACGGTGTGAAGCAGGCTGGCCAGCTCCAGAGCTCTCACACCAGTAAGCCGGGGAGCTAGACCTGGGCAGGCCCAGGGCTGAGCGCAGCTCTGCCTCTCTCTCACCGTGTGACCAAAGGCAGGTGACTTCACGCCCCAGCCTCCTTTCCCTCCTCTGCAGAGTCCCTCTCTCCAGCCTGCAGGTGAGGCTTGACCTGAGTCATGTGCGAGTGAGCACACAGCACCTCGCGGCCACTGCCAGTGGTGTTGCTGTTGGCCTGATGAGCCCGCACCCCAACTTTCCACACCCGCAACTTCCCTGCTGGAGGACTAAGTCACAACCCAAAGGCCCTGCTAAAAGTGGAAGGCTCCTCCCCGTGCCCCTCCAGTTTCCCTCTGGGGGCCCAGGGTGCCCTTGGACCTGCCGGGGGCAGGATGGAGGCAGCACCTGTGACCCCGACGCGCTGCCCGAGCCTGCTGACACTGGCCGTGCCAACCACAAGAAATTCTAAACATCCACCTCCTTATCTCAGAGCGGGTGACACTCCCCGGCTGCAGGAATGCCGGCGGGGCGCCCCGCCCCCTCGTCCTCCGCTGGGAGGGGAGCGCTGAATCCCAGGCCCCACCCCCAGACACCCAGACACCCACCTCTCAGTCTGGGACCCTCTCTGATCAGCACATTCCGGGAGGATCAGGGCTGCAGACTCCGGTCAGATGCCCTCAGCCCCAGAGACCCTACCCGGGTTCTGAACACCCCCCGCCAGAATCCAAACAGGGCCTGACGTGGACCTCTAGCCTGTCTCTTGGGACTCTGTTTCCCCACCAGTATCTTTCTAAACAATTTCAGCATTCTTCTAGAAAAGTCAGCTTGGCGTGGTAGAAAGAACGGAAGATCTTGAATCCAGAGTCTTGGGGCTTAGTTAGCTATGGCCCTGAATAAATCCCTTCCCCGCTCTGTGCCTCGGTTTCTCCATCTGTGAAGCAGGAACATTCCCCCTTCCTACCTCAGCCTCCCCGGAGAATGGCTGGAAGAATGAAGCCAGCTTTGGGATGTAAGGGACACTTCGACATTCCCACAAGCAGGGCCTTTGGCCCTCAGGCAAGTCTCTGCTCCTCAGCGCTGGTTTCCTCCTCTGCTCAAGGGAGGAAGAGGTGCCTGCCTGGCCATACTCCACAGGCTGGGAGAGCAGGGACAGAGTGCACAAGCCCCCGTGGAGCCGGCACTTTCCCCCTCTAAACTGGGAGCTCCTGGAGGCCAGGGGCTGACTAGGTCTATCCCCAAGGCCAGCAAGAAGCAGGCTCCCAGCAAGTGTGCGCTGAATGAGGAGGACCTGTCTGCGCGGACAGATGGATAATGTTGCTTTAAGAATTAAAGTACCATCCACTAAGAGGGCTCCCACCCTCCTCTTGTCCCGAGGACACTGTTTCCGGCTTGCCCATCCCAGCCAGTTTGAGAAAAGGGTCTAAACCTCCCTGAGGAGGCCAGGGGTGGGGGGGTGGTCAGGCTGAGAGGGGGCGTGGAAGGACACTTCCAAACTCCAACGCCTCGTGGGGTGAGAGAGGAAGTGGCACTGTGGGAGGGACAAGGGGCTGGCAGGAGGGACAAGGGGCCAGAGGAAGCCCCCCCAGCCCTGGCCTGCCTCACGCCTGGCCTGTCTGGGGAAGGCCAGGACCTAGCCGAGCCTGGCGGCAGGAACAATGTCAGGCAGGTGCCAGCCGCGCTGTGTGAAAGGCCCAGCCCGGTGTCATTGTCAGAGCTCAGCCAAGTGCAGAAAAGCAATTTACTGGTCACGCCGCCTGCTCCCCGCGGAAATTTTTAAAATTCTTCCGATTTGAGCTATCTGTGGTGTCCCGAGTCGTGTGGAGAAGGGATGAAGGGATTTTATTAAATTCCCAGCTTCCTGCTTCCCGGGGTGGCTGGTGGGTGAGGGCGGGGCTCACCACATTGGGGGTGGGGGGCGGACAGTGTCTGGCATTGAATGTGCTCATGGAATCGTGGCTGGGGGCGGGGACCCATTCTGGGCCTGGTGGTTGAGGGACACGCAGAGGGGAGGAGCCCAGAAACTGCACTGCTAACACTGGACCAGACCCAAAAACACCGAGGTGGGGAGGAAAGGGCATAGGTGCATCCATTTCCCAGCAGAGCACGGTGCCATCCTGGGGGATGAGAATTCGAAAAACTTCTTCCACCCCTATCATGTATCAGTGCAACCTCATGACCACCCATTTCACAAATAATGAAACTAAGACTCTCGGGGACCCACAGACAGGGAAAGATGGAGCTAGGGTTCAGTCTAGTCCACTGGTTTGCAAAGCCCTGAGGCCTTCCCACCATGCAGGGAGGCCTCCCTGGCCCCTGCACACCAAAGGAACTCTAACTGCGACTGCAAAGTGCCCAGGATGTAGCCACTCTGGCAGCTGCCCAGCACCACCTAAGCAGGGAGCAGACTCCAGCTCCTGGAAGCTGACATCACACGGCTCCCACCCCTCATCTCTACTAAGGCCACCCTACTTTTGTCCCTGGAGCGTGAATAGGGACATGAGCCTGCCAACCTTGCCCACAAGCCCCTAGGATGGTATTTCTTTTTTTAGGGATTATAGATGCTTTTGAAAATCTGCAGGGAGCTGAGAACCCCCTTTCAGGAGCCATAGCACATTTGGGCACCATTTTCATGCAGTGTTTCAGGGACCCTCCAGTAATCCTCTCCTTAGATACCCGAAGAGGGCATGGCAGTTGGGTGTGGAAAGGCTGGGGAGGACAAAGGGCAAAGGAAGGGGGTGGTAGGAGAGGGCGAGAGGAGGTTCCCTCACCTGCTTGAAGGCTGCCTCTTGACCTAACCCAGGCAGACCACCCAGCTCTTTCCTAAGATGCTGGCTCTAGCTCTGGCCAGGAGGTGGACGGAGGGGGGATGCAGAGTCCAGACTCTTTCCCACCAACTCCCCCGGAGAACACAAAGACCACACAGCAACCCCTCCTGGGCTCCACTTTGAAAAGAACCAAGAGCAGCAGGCATCTGGAAGCTTGGGCAACATGGCCTGCAGCCCTCCCCTCTGCCTCCATGCCCACTGCACCATCCCACCCCCGGCGCAGCACTGTGGAAAACAGCTCTTGCCCAGGTCACACAAGCAGAGCCCCCTGCAGTGACCCTGGGGCCTGCCCTCTGCTTGGGGACTCAGCTGCAGACCAGGCAGGCCATGCCTGGCACTAGCCTCCCTCTCCGACACCAGCCACTCCACACCCCACCCCCATCACCACACAGGGTCACATCTGCTTTGGCACACAGCCAGTCTTAAGTTACTGACTCCAGTTGTATTGATTCAAGCAGTCACTGGGGACCCCAGCCCAGCCAACAGGAGGAAAGAACCCCATCAGTCTGTCTGTCCATCCATCCTTCCAGCCCCCAGCCCCACTGGCTGCCCCTAGCTCGGTGCCTACCATGAGGGTAACAAGCCTCTCCCTAGGGTGGAAGGAAGATAAGCAGCCACCACCACCAAACACTGCAAGAGGCTGCTGACTCCCAGCACTCAACACATACAACACTCGTTGTGCTGGAAAGCTGGGAGAATCCCCATTTTCCCCAGCTCAAGGCTCTCTCTGGGCATCTCCAGAACCCGAAGGCTAAGGTCTAAGCATCTTCTCTAACTAGCCCTGTAAGGACACCTGCCTTCCACGGAGAAGGGGAAGGGTCAGATAACCCTGTTCTGGCTGGTGTCCGGCTCCGCCTAGGTCCCCTCCCTTGCAGCTCTAGGTGGGTGGGGGGCTTGGGCAGCTGGGCTTCCTATTCCCTTTGCCCACTCCCCGCCTCCATGCTGAGGCAGCCCTGGTCTGGTTCTAATCGGGGCTGAAGTCGGCTCCCTTTTTCCCTCTTCGCTCTCCCTCCCACCCCCCTTTTTCCTTCATTTCTACAGCTTTGGAAGCCAGAGCGTTCCAACTGTCTGCGTGCCAAGACCTTCCCGAGTCTGAAAGCTGCTGAAGTAACAGATCAGATTTTAGCAAGTGCTTTCCAGGCTGAGCGCCAAGCCCTCTTCTGATGCACGGAGAGCGAGCGAACGCGGAGCAGGCTGGGAACCAGCCGAGGCTGCACCACCTTGGGCGAGGGCGTGCGGAGCGCGGCCCGTCCTGGAGCGGCCTCGCGGGCAGCCGCCCTTGGCCTAGGTGCCCCGCGTCTCCCCTTGTCCCGAGCGCGTGTGTCTGTCTCTTAGTCTCTCTCTCTCTCTCTCTCTCTCTCGATGCTGCAAACGCCTTTGAAACCACAGAGTACTTTACAACTGAAGCTTTCTTCCTGGACTCGAAATCCACTCTCTGAAAGGAGCCTTTTTGTTTGGAAGAGCAAGCGGCGATGTTAAGGGACGGTTGGCAGAGATGATCCCTAGGTCCCACTCCTCGCTGGCCGCGGGCAGGGGGCTTGGAGCCGGGCACATTGCTGCGGCTGAGCCCGCGGGCTCTGGGCGCCGATAGGCGCCGCGACAGCCCGCGCTGGCTTGGGCCCCGCGGCAGAGCCCCTTGCCCTTGGCCGGTCCCCTGCCGGCGCAGGGCGCGCACGGAGCCGCCCTTCCGAGCCCTGGGAACAGGTGCACCGGGCTCGGCGCCCAGGAGGGGTGGGGCACAGGGAGGGGGCGCGGCCCGGGAAGGGGGGTCGGCATGTACCTCGAAGCAGGGGCGGGGGAGGTCAGAGTCAGGAGCCCACGTACCTGTACCTGGAAGCACAGCAGCAGGAAGTGTAAACACCTGCGGGAAAGAGATGGAGAGGCGGTCAGTGGGACTTGAGGGAGAGGGGAGCGCGGAAAGACAGACAGACACGCAGTCGGAAAGTCAGGCGAACAGACGGGCGGGCAGACAGAGCCACAGGCACACGGACAGACGGCCGGGCAGGGTGGCAACTCCGCGCGCGGGCGCTTACAGGCAAGTGCAGGCGGAGGGCGCTGAATACATCGCTGGGCGGGGAGGGAGGCGGCGGCTCCTAGCCCAGCCTGCACATGTCCGCTCCTCGCGGCCGGGACCGGGCGCCTCCGCCGCCGCCGCCGCCGCCGCCGCCGCTGCTGCTGCTGCTCCCTTCTCGCCGGCTGCTGCTGCTGCAGACTCTGCTGCTCCGGGGCGCTCCGCGGCGCGCCCTGCGGCATCAGCGCCCCGCGCGGCTCCTCCCGAGCGCTGCGCCCTCCGGGCTGGCGCAGGGGCTGCGGGCGGCAGCCGCTGTGCAGGAGGCGCCCGGCCGGTGCGGGGAAGCTTGTTCACTGCTGGCCGGACGGCCGTCCGGGAGTCGCGGGAGGCTGGCTATCTGGCTCGCTCCGGGGGCAGCATGCGCAGCAGGGCTGGAAGCTGGGCTCCGCTGTCTGGCCAGGGCGCGGGGCTGCGCGGGGCCAGGGGTCAGCGCTCCGGGGCTGGGGCGAGCGGCTGCAGCGCCAACACGTCACGGCCGCTCCGTCTGGGCGCCCGCCGGCTCATGTCTCCTCCTCCGCGTCTCTCCGGCCGTGCGCATCGCCGCCTCCCACCACTGGCGGCGGCCGGGGCGTTTTCTACGCGCGGGCGGCGAGGGGGCGGGGGGCCGGGGGCGGGCCCGGGCCCGAGCCGGCACAATGAGGATGCGGGACCCGGGGGCTCCCCCCTCGGGGCGCGGCCGGACGGGCGCTCAGCTCGCCTGGGTGCGCCGCGCCCACATCAAAGGCGGCCCTGCCTGCTCGCCTGCCTGCCGCGGCCTCTCGCTGCCTCCTCCTCTTTCTCCTGGCGGCTCCGGGTTGCAGGGGAGGTGCTCAGACTCTCAGCGACGGGACCGGCCGCTCCGAAGGGGCAGAACCCGCGAGGCAGGAGCTGGTGAGCGCTGGAAGCCGTCGGAGCTCTGCGCCGGGGCGCAGTGACCCGCGCTGCGGCGCAAACGTTGCTGGAATTGGGCAGGCGGCGGTCCCCAAGAACGCAGTTAGGTGCGGAGCGTCCTCGCCCGCCCACATTCGCTACTCGCACTCACTCACACCCACCAGCACTTCAGTGGGGAGCGGGGAGGGGGCGGGTCGCGCCCAGCCCTCGGGGCGGCTCCGCTTAAGGGGGGTCGATTTTACCCGCCCTGAGTCCACGCAAGATCGTGGCGTTTCCCAGCCACCCCCCTGGCGGACTGGCCACTCTAGGTGGTTTTTTTCCGTGCCTGCCGCTTGGGAGGGGGGGTCTCCGGGGCGTCTCTCGCTCCCACCCCAGGGACTCTGGATAGGTTCTTGGGATCCCGGCTGGGCTTTCCGGTAGGCGATCCAGCTTTGGAAACACACGGCTACCACCTAGCGGCCCGAGGCGTCACTGCAACCCCAGCGCGGGCGGGCTACAGGATGGGTAGTAACCAGCAGGACTCTGGACAGGACCACTCTAGACCCTCTTCTGGCCTCTTTCCAAAATCAAGCTAAAATTTGCCTCTGTTTGCATACTAAGCAGCCTGGTTCCTTTCACCAGGACTCCTCTCAGGACACTCGTTCTTACTGCCTTTGCCCCTTCCAGAGGCATAACTCCTGTCCTTCCCGCCAACCCCAAAGTATAGGTGTCCTTGTCAGGCACCTGCCTCACTCTGGCTAGAGCCCGCAGCCAAGCTCTGCTTTGGCCTGATACTTAAGGGAAACAACTTACAGTGAGAAAGGCACTGGAGAACAAGCTCAAAAAAGCAAAACCCAGGAATCCGGACTATTTGGTTAAAAGCCTCCTTGCATGGACTGTGTTTGATACTCTCGTTTCAGTAGATCATCATAAATTGAGGTAGGTGCTGTCTAACAGTGCTATTTCCGAAAGTTATAGGATATAAAACATCAGCAACTGTTCCAAATATCAGGCCTCTTTGCAAGCTATTTTAAGTTCCCTTTCAAAGCTGAGGCTATTTTAAACAGATAGCCTCTGTTTCAGTATTGGACACAAGTGCAGAAAACCTTTTCAAAACCAGGTGCTGAGTGATGGGGAAAATTCTTGCATGAAGCTGCTGGGCTGAATTTACTTAGACATTCTGATTGCCAAAACTAGTCTTGCAGAGTTACTGGTAACTTCCCAAGTTCTGGAGAAAATGAACCAATCCCATGATAGGATGCAATGACCAACCACAAATAGAGATGCTCCCACTGGAACCTGAGTCATTGCCACCACCTTTGATCTTGCTTTACAGAAAGCCCTCTAAGACCCAGTCAAGAGGTGGTTTGTCTTACCACCTGCTAAAAAGTGTTCGAAGTGTCTCCTAAGAATCATACTTCCAGTTTTCTTCTATACTGTTACTATTTTCTATTACTTGGGAATAGAATGAGTACATAATTACCTATGTCCTATCTAAAATGCTTGCAATCTTTTTCAGTGCTTATAGTATAACTTGTTGATCTGACCTATCACACAAATAAGAGTGACCATAAAGTCCCGTCAAGACAACAGTTCTGAGTAAGAGCATAAAATCAAGAGAGGCCCTGGATTTGAATATTGCCTCCAACATTTATTTATAAATTCCAGCAAGCAACAGTCTGAGATTCTGCTTCCTCATCTACAAAATATGGCTAAAAACAGTAACAACTCTCACAGAGTTTTCTGGGTACTGAATGAGATCATTTAGAGTCTGGCATATAATGAAGGCTACAAACATTTTAGCTGTTAACTAATAATCATAATTACGGTTTTAGAGTTATTTGCACATTTTTTTTCTTCACAATTTCATGAAGAAGGGAGGCACGATCACTCCCAACTTATAGTTGAAGAGATGTTTTAACTAGAATCTGTCTTTTGACTCCAAATCCACTCATTTTATACCACATTATTCCTTTTCCCCACCATTCACACCCCCAAACCTAGCTCCATATACCTATTTACCAATATGACTTATTTACCATATGCATGAATCTTAAATGGGTTCTGTCTGGATTTGACATGTCTGTATAACACTTAACATGTGCCACTAATTTCATAGTCACTTCTCACCAATTCATTCAGTCACTGTGCATTGAGATCCTACTGTGTTATCATGCCCTCACTGAAGACAGACAAGGTCCCTGCACTAAGAAAGCATTTTGCTTCTACTAGGGAAGATGGGCAGTAGCAAGCCAAGAGATGAATGCTAGCTTGTTACAGTGCTTGAGTGAAACCAATGGGATGAGATGATAAGCAGCAGGAGAGACGTCACGGTCAGGCCTCTTGGTGACACTTAGGCAAAGACCCAAAGACAGGAGACAGCCAGCCATGTGAAGGATATTCCAGGTAAATGATGTCAAGTGCCTTACAGTGGGAAAAGGCTAGGTGACTGGCAGGGTTAGCCAGGCAGAGTGGCAAGAGATGAGGGCAAAAACAGGTAATTTTTGTTATCATGTCTTATGGGCAGGCCCTCATAGGGAGATCAATGGCTTTTAAGGTATGACTTACATACAATTTTGTAGTGCGTCCATTTTAAGCGTGCAGTTCAAAGTCTTGACAAATGTATTTATCTATGTACAAACACCACCTCTTCTCAGGTAATCTCCCCACCCCCAATCACTGGTCCCAAGCAACTACTAATGTGCTAGTTTCTTCCCAATTTCACATCAATGGAACCATGTGGTATGTGCTCCTTTGTGTCTGACTCAGCGTGTTTTTGAGATTCATAGTTGTTGCATTCACCAGTAGTCTTTCCTTTTTATTGCTAAGTAGTATTTAATAGTATGGATAGACCACAATATGTTTGGCAAGGGCTATCAAACTGAGTTAAAATCCAGTTTGTTGTGAAAAGCTTACTGCAGCTGCTAAGAATGAAGTGGAATGGTGCAACAGTGGCATTAAGGAGGCTGCTGAGAAGACCGTTACCAGTCCAAGCAAGAGTATGGTAGCTTCGACTAGGTGGCCACGTGCTAGTTTGGAGTTGGAGTGAGACACACCTGCATTCAATCCCCAGCTCTAGGCTAGCAAACTCAGGCAATTTTCTGAAGGGAGTTGAGAATTTATGTTAACTAGTAACCCAGTGAAATGTAAGCCTTGAAGAGCATTTAGCTGTTTTGCTTACTGACTAACCCTAAGCACCTAGAACTTTGTCTGGGACACAACATGCATTTAAATATTGAGATTCTTCCTATCTCTTCTCCAAGCATGAAAGTAAACTAAGATAGCAGGGCGATCTGACAGTTGTTTCCCACCTCTCCCCAGTCTTAACGGAA